>NW_006256885.1:9279833-9308810 GCF_000478725.1 Eutrema salsugineum | reverse complement strand
TATGAAACTAAATCCTTGTACTCTATTTTTTTTTATTACACAGAGTTGTACTTTCATAGATAAAACGATTTTATTAGTTATATCGTACTATAAATTACATTTTATAGTTGTACTTTTGAAAATAGTTAATAATAAGACATTTAAGACACATATAGATAATTAAATGTATAAAATTATGTTTTTTTGTTAATTTCTTATAACTATATAGCATTAGTTGTAATAGTTGTCATAGAAGTATAAGGTATATGTTATGAAAATATGATTTTTGTGTTCTCAATATTCAAAAATAACCATCTTCCTCCTCTTCTTCCTCTTCCTCTCCCTCGATGTTCTCCAACTGATGGATGCCTAATTGTGTTGATGCGTCCTTTTTTCTTAATTATTTCTGGAGGAAATATACATTTTGCTCGGATATGGTCAGGAACAACCCAGTCATCTTTATGGGGGACTGGATAGATTGTCCTGCAGTAAGCCAACGACCAATGTTCCATCCAATAATAGTGGGAGCAAAATTCACGTAGATGGAGCTCTCTATCCCCGCTCATAAAGATAGCAGCTGCTATTGCATGCACACACGGATACTTATCAATATCAAACCTCTTGCAACTGCAACTTTTATTTCTCATATCAACCAGATAAACCTTGCCATCACGCCCAATCACATTGTACTCAAGGTGGTAGCTGTTTAACTCATGCACCGTCAAGGTTTTTGCTTCCACACATCTCACATGCATTTCGTTCTCCACATATGGCACAAGCTTATGTGCCGTAGAAACTTCATTAGACGCCTTCCTATACTTGTTAAACCATTCAGCTAGTTTTGCAATAATCACATCAATCATTGGTAACAACGAGTATTTCCTTGCTTCTACAAAAACGCCATTGATAGATTCTGCACAATTGGTGGTGTCTATGTTATACCTGTCTCCGGGAAAATAGCATCTTGCCCATTTCTCCTCACCAACAGTTCTGTCCAGATAGTCGGCTGCATCTGGATACATTTTCCTAAAAGCACTATATAGTGTCAAGAATTCATTCTCTGTATAAGCATGAGCACAAGCTCGGAACTTCTTCGCACAAGTTGCTCTATTGACTCCACTGACATTCTCTTTCACGTTTTGAGACAAATGATATATACAAACACCATTCTGAGACAATGGAAAGACCTCACGTATTGACTTGAGGAGACTTACGTTTCTATCAGAAAGAAAAACCAGTTCAGGAACATCTGGTACAACTGATCTCAACTTGCTCATAAACCACATCCAACTTGCCTCTTTCTCACCATCAACTACACCAAAAGCAATTGGATGATGGTGATGGTCAGGATCCTGAGCTGTAGCAACAATTAAAACACCACCATATGCATTTTTAAGGTGGGTAGCATCCACAGCAATCACTTTTCTCATGACTTGAAAACCCTCAAGGCAAGCTCCCAAGGCAAAGAAAAGATACTTAAACCTGTTTCCCTCATCCAATTCCACATAAGTGCGTGTACCAGGGTTCATGTACTCTAGCATATACAAATAAGAGTGCAACAACTGATAACTCTCCTCTGGACTTCCCCGCACATCATTAGCAGCTGCTCTTTTACCTCTCCATGCAGTAGAGTATGATACTTTAACACCAAATGCGTTTTGAACCAAACCAATCAGTTCTTGTGGTGCTGGAGTTTTAAGTTTGCCTGGATAATCAGAATGGCAAATAGACCTGACCAACTGTGGTGTGCCTTTCCTTCGATTTTTGCTTGTAACTGTAGTAGCTCGAGAACATGTATGAATCTTGATGTACGTTCTAACTGAGAAAAGATCTGAATTCTTCGTCTTTGCAGCTCGTAAATACCACTTACACCCATCTTTTGCTCCACGACATTTTAACACATATCGACGTGTATCTGACTGGATGATATCAAACTCAAAACCATTTTTACGGGAGGCTACAAACACTAATTCTTGTAATGACTCCTTTTTGCCAAATTCTTGTCCTACAACTAAATCAATACCATCTTCCCATGTATGATTCACGTACACATCTCCTTCTACAGCAGGTGCCACCTCAATATCATCATACATACCAAAGTCTTCATGCACATTATTTCCAACATCTTCACCATCTTCACCATCTTCAGCATCTTCACTAACAACATCTTCTTTCTGCGGTTCTGATGGTTCACCTTTGTAAAAAGTATCCATACCATCATTAACATCATCACCATGTTGTGGCTCTGACGGTTGCACAAATCCCTCATTTTGCTCAACATCTGTGATGAGCTCCACATGCAAAACCCTTCTACACTGATTATTATTCACTTGCATTAGATAACCAAATACATCTTCATCATTCCGAACATATGATGGCTTCTTGGGATCCAATATCAGTGGAAAGTAGCTAAGTCTAAGCTGCGTCATAGCTCCATCTACCATAAGCTTTTTGCAAATTTTATCAACCAGCCCATTGTAAGTGATCTCTTCCATAGATGTCTTAATCACTAAAGTATGAATTTCAACCTCTTCTGAGTTCCACCTCATGTATTCACCGTCCTTTGAATAACATCCCCCCGAATCAAAACATATGATTGTGCATCAAGTGTTACTCATCGTTCTGTTAAAAGAAAAAATAAAAACTGTTAGAATATATTTATAGTTGTACACTAGTAGTACTAGTTGCACCAGTTGTCTAAGGAAAACCAGTTGTACTAAAAGCTTCTGGTTACAGATCGACGCTTCTGAAGATTCATACGTATTCTAGTACTCTAGTATACTTAAATAACCAATGTAAATCCCGAACAAACGTATACATAAGTTTACTAACAGAAAAAAAAAATCACAAACATAATTTCTAAACTCTAAATGCATAAACTCGTTTTTTTGTTGAAAAGAGAAGAATTTACCTTCAAATCACGTTCTGGGTCGTCGAGATCAGCTGAAGAAATGCTGCAGGATATGTATTTTTCAAGGGTTGAAGATCGCTGAATCTTCCAGAGTTTTGAAGAAAATCGCTGAAGCTTCAAGGGAAGGGAGCTGTAAAAATTTTTTTTCTGGTTTCTACGTACAAAGAAGAAGAAAGAAGAAGAAGAGAGTAGGTCCCATTAACATAGGTGGTTGGGCTGGGTAGGTTCAAAGTAAAACCAAAATTAATTGGTGTGGGATGGGTGAGAAATTAATTGGTTTGATTTAAAGGGAGTGGGGCCATTTTTAAATAAAGGGTAAAGTAAAAAGGGTGAAAAATAGGGAGAAATAGAGAGGAGTATGTAGAATAAAAGAGGAGTATATAGAATTTTTAAAACTCATTAAAAGCATTTGAGGTTAAACTCCAATCGTTCATTATTTATGCTTATGAGCTTATCCGCGTCGTTGGTATTTTTTTTATACTTATATAAAAAACAAAAAATAAGATTAAAAGAAAAAAAAGTGGACCAATACGAGAGGCACAAATGAGAAAGTATAGGCGTTTCGCTGATTAGACCACTAATTCGGCCCAGGCCCAATAATTTAGAAGAAAGGTCGACGTGGCAACTTTCTCTCTGCTGCGACAGGGCAGGAAAATTGATTTGCTCAAGCAAGCAGCAATGTAGAAGCAAGCAATGTAGAAGCTAGAAAATCTTTGCAACTTTTCTACAACTCCGAAGGTTTTGACAGTCGGGATTAGATAACTGGATGGTTTCTTATCGGAAGTTCTCTTCTTCGTTGGATGCACGCCAAGTGTTCGGCGAAATGACGAAGAGAAGCTTATATCAGTGGAATACTCTTCTTAAGAGCTTATCCAGAGATAAACGATGGGAACAAGTCCTGTGTCACTTTACTCAAATGTTTCGCGATGGTGAAAAGCCTGATAACTTCACGCTTCCAGTTGCTCTCAAGGCCTGCGTGGAGCTGCGGAAAGTTAAGTATGGGGAAATCATTCATGGGCTCGTCAACAAGTATGCTACGATTGGGTCCGACCTTTATGTTGGATCTTCTATTATAGATATGTATGCGAAATGTGGGAGAATGCCTGAAGCTTTGAGGGTCTTCGATGAGCTGGATAAGCCTGACATAGTGACATGGTCTTCTATGGTTTCTGGGTTTGAGAAAAATGGGTTTCCCTTTGAGGCTGTGGAGTTTTTCAGGAGAATGGCGATGGCCTTGGATGTTTTTCCTGATCGGGTAACTTTAATCACTCTAGTTTCTGCATCTACAAAACTGTCTAATTCAAGGCTTGGTAGTTGCGTACATGGTCTTGTGATGCGGAGAGGGTTTGAAAAGGATTTGTCTTTACTAAATTCACTATTGAATTGTTATGCCAAGTCGAGAGCTTTCAAAGATGCGGTTACTTTGTTCAATATGATGGCAGAGAAAGATGTTATATCTTGGAGCACAGTGATTGCTTGCTACGTTCAAAATGGAGCTGCTACTGAAGCATTGCGTGTCTTCCATGAAATGGTGGATAATGGAACAGAACCTAATGTAGCTACTATGCTCAGTGTGTTCCAAGCTTGTGCAGCTGCTCATGATTTAGATCAAGGTAGGAAAAGTCATGAACTAGCCATTAGGAAAGGTGTAGAAACAGATGTCAAAGTCTCCACTGCTCTAGTTGATATGTATATGAAGTGTTTCTCCCCCGAAGAAGGTTATGCTGTTTTCTCTAGGATTCCTAAGAAAGATGTGGTCTCTTGGGTTGCTTTGATAAGCGGCTTTACATTGAATGGAATGGCTCACAGATCAGTTGAGGGGTTTGCCATGATGCTGCGTGAAAATAATACGAGGCCTGATGCTATTCTTATGGTGAAGATTCTCGGATCATGTTCGGAGTTAGGCTTTCTCGAACAAGCTGAATGCTTTCATAGTTATGTGATCAAATTTGGATTTGACAGTAACCCATTCATCGGAGCTTCTCTTGTGGAGCTTTATTCAAGATGCGGGAGTCTAGGCAATGCTTCCAAGGTATTCAATGAGATTAATTTAAAGGACACTGTAGTTTGGACCTCTTTGATCACTGGTTATGGAATCCATGGCAAGGGAACTGAAGCGCTAGAGACATTTAATCACATGGTCAAGAGCTCAAAAGTTGAGCCTAATGAAGTGACATTTCTCTCAGTCTTATCTGCCTGTAGCCACTCAGGTTTGCTTCATGAGGGATTGAGAATATTTGAGTTGATGGTCAGGGACTATAGACTTGCTCCCAGCTTAGAACATTATGCTGTATTGGTTGATCTTCTTGGTCGTGTAGGAGAATTAGATACTGCCATTGAAATCACAAAGGGGATGCCTTTTTCACCAACACCTCAAATCTTGGGTACTCTTTTAAGCGCGTGTAGGATTCATCAGAATGGTGAGATGGCTGAAGCTGTTGCAAAGACGCTTTTTGAAATGGAATCAAATCATGCTGGTTATTACATGTTAATGTCGAACATGTATGGGGCTAAGGGAGAATGGGATTATGTGGAAAAATTGAGAATTTCGGTCAAGGACAGAGGAATCAAAAAAGGATTGGCAGAGAGTTTGATTGACATTAAGAGAAAGGTCCATAGATTTGTGGCTGATGATAATATGCATCCCAAGAAAGAGCTGGTTTATAGATTGCTAAAGGAGCTGGATTTGCATATGAAAGAAGACTTGGAAGATTCTGCGTATATCGAATTTGAGGGAGACAGCTTGTGATTTAGTGTATGCAGAAGCTTAAGGCTAATAATTCTCTGTCAAATTCTTAAGCTTGTGAATGTGGAGATTTTAAGCCCAAGACAGATCTCATTCTGGGGAACAATGCATGATCTGGAACTCAATCACAGGCTATGTAGTTAAAGTTTGGGAAAACCAGTTCTTGATCAGTCTCACTTTAGGTTTTTGATTTGAAGCCATAAGAAGAGGAATCCCTTTAACAAAAGCAATAGGCCAAGTAATATATTTCCTTATTGCTCCATTGAAAGTGTAGATTCAGAAGAGTTGTTGAAGCAAAAGTAGACGTTGCCCCATAGGAGAGTCGGGCAACTCAAGAGTAAGATTATTCATCCCTGCTTAATTACAAGGGTAAAACAGAGTTTTCATGTATCACGAGACTCCACCTGACACTAAGTCACTAAAAGTAATGTTTGTAGTCTTTATCCATCTCAGACAGCCTCTGCATTGGTATCATCGGATTCGCACTCTCCTCTCTTTAAAGGTTAAAATAGAAGATAAAACAAAATAAAAGGAAACGAAACTTGTTACTCATGCAAGCTTCTCAGGTGCCACGTCACTCCGTTACGTGTCCTGTCCTCGCAGCATTTCGCTCATCTATATTACGACAAAAAACGATCCACTTCTCAAGCCTTTAAAGGCAGAAGCAACTAATTGAGCAACACCTTCTTGGTTTTAGTTTCTTGTGAAATCTATCTAGTTAAGCTTGCTTTAACTTGGCCGATCAATGGCGGACGTTCGCACACATTCACACCAGGTTCAAGTGCACCCTCTACGCCAACACGAAGGAGGCATCAAAGTCCTTTATCCCCAGAGTGGCCCTTCTTCCACTCAGGTACCTATCCTAATTGGAATCTCAGCCATACATATATATATATATCCAACAAAATATGCTTATGTATGTGGTTTACACGTAACATGCAGGTTCTGGCCGTGGTCGCCGGTGTACCAATTGGAGGGACGCTGCTGACTATAGCCGGCTTGACATTAGCTGGTTCGGTTATCGGACTAATGCTAGCATTCCCGTTGTTCGTCATCTTCAGTCCGGTTATCGTACCAGCAGCCTTTGCGATCGGTTTAGCTATGACGGGATTCATGGCGTCAGGGGCAATAGGGCTCACAGGGCTGTCGTCGATGTCGTGGGTACTCAACTACATCCGTCGGGCGAGGGAACATTTGCCGGAGGAGCTGGAGGAAGCCAAGCAGCGTTTGGCGGGCATGGCTGAGTATGTGGGACAGAGGACCAAAGATGCTGGACAAACTATTGAAGACAAAGCTCATGATGTTCGAGAGAGCAAGACTTATGATGTGCGTGACCGAGACACCAAGGCTCATACTGCCCGAGGAGACAAAGACACCAAAACTACTCACGAGGTCCGAGTGGCTTCTACATAATATATATTATAAAGTCGTGTGTTTTTGTAGTGGTGAATAAAAGGATCGTCTGTCGTGGTAGTTGTGTTTGTTTAAATTTTGAAAATGCTTTTGTAATCTTCTCTGAGTTTAGTTTCTTCTTCTTTTTTTCTTTCTTTTTCCCTGTAATAATAATGTCATAGACGTTTTGCTTTTGTGGCTTCTTTGTTTCATGATGCGTCCTTTCATCAATTGGAAATAGATTCGATTGATCGCTGATTTACAAATGGAAATGCAAGAAAAAGAGAGAAAAACACACCTCAAGCTGTGTCAAGCTTCAAACAGATCTGAAACCAATATATGAAGTCACAAACTCAGATATAGTAAGACAATTGATCCTACAGTACTAGACAAGCGTCAGCCCAACCGAAGGCTACCGACCACCAAACGAAGCTCCTCCATTGTTCATCAACTTATCTAGAACCACGTTGAGGTCAACAGCTTGGCCGTCTTCAGTCAGTTTTCTTACCGTTGCTCTCACTTGGTCCCTTGGGAAGCCCATGGTTGTCACCCTGTCGATTACATCATCCACTGGGACTCTGCTTTCTGATCCCGAGGAGCTAGAGCCGCTGTTCACGGCTGCAGCCATAGGCAAAGCGTGTGGCAATGGACGTGCATTTGAGAGCTGTGGATAACCAGTTCCGCTGCTACTCATATGTGGCGGTTTCGCCGATGCCATTGCCGAACCAGTGTAGGGGTAGGATTCCCTCGAACTAGATCTACCACCCGCTCCATCATACATTGATGGTTGATGTTGATGAGCATTGTAGAACTGTTGGGAATGGGCGGAACCAGCTGGTGGATGCTGACGAGGAGGGTTTGGCGAGTAAGACTGCATCGCATGTGATGGATGTTCCTCGGGGATGTAACCTGATGATGGTGGTGGTGGCTGTTGAGGGTACTGTGCCTGCTGAGGCAGTGACTGGTAAGGTAGTTGTTGTGGCGGCTGGGTTTGAGGAGGAGCTTGATAAAGAAGCTGGTTTGGTGGAGGTGGTTGGGAATGACTAGGAGGAGGGCTATAGGGCTCTTGTTGAGGAGAAAACTGAGTGGGTAGCTGAGCTAGCAGTTGTGAGGACGATGGTTGGTGACTCTGATGGGAGGATGGTGGCTGGAGGATTTGCTCAGGGGAAGATGGTGGCTGTGAGAACGAAGTAAGAGGACGCTGGGGTATTTGCTGCAGAGTAACTGGTGTGGGAGGCTGAGCAATGGGATCAACATGCACAGGGTGCGTTTTGGGGTGCTGGTCTACTTTGGATACCTGAAGCTTTGAAAGCTGAAGCTGATCTTCGAAAATTTCATGTTTTTCCTTCACTAGTTTCACACCACTTTGCACCTGCACGCAATTCACATAAAGAACTGAAGCATCAACAAAATGAATTCTACACTCGATTCAAGTAAATTGCTTTTTTAAAAGGGGCTTAAAGCAGGAGAAAACTTCTCTATAAGATAGATCAGTATGATCCCAGGAAAGGCTAGACTTGTACTTTGTCTAAAACTTAAATTATGTGTATAGAATAGTCATCTGATTGTTCTAATTCCAAATTCAATTGATCGATATTTCCCAAAAGTTACCTCTGCAAGGATATTTTCAAGCTGTCTCATTTTCCCATCGGTGCTTCCGTGACTGTTCTCGACAGAAACTTTGAGATCATCGACCAGGTTTTCGAGATTGTGGGTTCTGGTCTCCAGCTGTGTTAGACGTGCACTTACACCTTCCATTACATGCAGCAAGGTATCTACATGTTTCTTCATTGTCCTATCAATATCAGACAGAATTGTCGTGTCAGACAAATTCTGACCCTTCTCATGAACTAAGTTTGCAGGCTCAATAGAGTCGAGAGATCCAAAACCCTGCCCGGCACATAAAAATAAATAAAAGAGTCGATAAGGCTAGTAAAGAGACAGAAGTATTCTCTAAGGGTGATGAATACTTTCTATGCAAAGCAACAAATCAAATTTATTCAATTACATATTGAAAGAGAAAACACACAATTTAACGAGGAAAAAACCTGAGCCAACTTAACATCAATTGATCATAACTGGATTATATATCAAGATAATGAGAGGGTTACACAAATAACCAACCATTACTTTCAACTTCAAATGAAATATCAAAACTCAAAGCACACACACTAAGTAAAAATACATTAACGCAGAAAAATTGACAAGAAGAGTGCTGGAGAGGCCTAACCACTGAAATAGAGCTCGAATTTATACTAGAAATTGAGGACAGTCTTATTAGCAAATGACGAATAAACGGAGAAGATCGATCTGAAATACGCAAACAAGTTGAAGATTCGAGAACTATTACCCTGTTAGACAGAATGGAAACAGGTTTAGAATCAGACGCGGACAAAACCCTAGACGCCGTATAAGTGGTGGATCCGGCGAGATCTAAAGCCGAGTGAGACAATCCAACGGTGGTGTTAGGACGGATCGGGTGAAAATCATAGCTGGGAACGATCTCTTCCTTGTTCGAATCCAATCCATTATCGCCGACTCGCTGCTTCTGGTGATCATCGTCATGTGAATTAGTAGTATTGTTGTTATTCAGATCGATGAAATCAGAAGAAGGTGGAGATGAAGAGGATAGATCCATTATCTGCTTATCCATAAACTGACCAGTATTCATCGATCGACCCAAAATTTTCTCTGACTTTGGATTTTGTGTGTTTTCTTTCTAAAACCTCTTCGATCGAAAACATATAAATTTCATCGAAGACTTTTTTAAAAATCATATGACCAGGCTGCTTATTGAGTTATTGTTATCATGTCAGCACACCTTCTGATTGGCTGATAAGGTTATGGACGCTCTTGAGGCCTGAAGACTTTAATGGGCCGAGATGTATTTCAATTCTAATACCCAATAGCCTACCTGTAAAAGCTCAAACTATAGTAGAAACTGATAACCAAAAAAAAAACTCTAAACCAAACCGATTGGAATTGGAATTGGTATTGAGCCCACCCCCCAGATATTATTATTTGATGTAAGAAGAAACTCTCTTAATATACAAGAAACCGATAAACACCTTCTTTCTTTTTTCCAAGAATTCGCTGTTTTTTTTCCTAAGAATTCGCTGTTTTCCGTTTTCAATGTGAACATGTGCTATTGTTTCTAACGATTTTTTGAGATTTGTAAATAGTTCGAAAAAAAAACAACAAACGGACGATGCCAGCAGAAAGATGAAACTATTCTCCTGCTTGTATAAATGAAGACAAATACCCTTAAATAAATGGCATGATGATCAAAGCATTGGGGCCATATTTTTTATTTATGGATACACCATCCACATGTTTGAGCCCCCTCCTTTTTAATAACATCCATACATTTTTAGATGACAATTCCGCATAAAAATTACAATAAAATTTATTTCATTAATTGTGGTCAGTAATTTGTTATGTTCGTACATGGATCATTGATCATTCGTAAACAAGTCACATAAACACATCAGTTAGAGGTGTTTTGTCAACATGATTTACATAAACACGTATCGTTTAAATATTTTGTGGTGATTCGTAATCATTCGAGATAGGTAATAATGCATGTCTTCAGTAATATGCCCAATCATATTTTTAGATTTTTTAGTGCATACTTATGCTCTGTTTTTGGTTTATAAAATAAAATAGTATAAAAATTGAACTTTACGTCGGTCTTCGATATGATTTCAGTTTTTAGATTTAGATTGGATTGTTTATCCAGTTTTACAAGAAAAAAAAGAATGGTGGTTATGAAGTAGTATATAAAGTGAAAACAAAACAAATTGCATATAAAACTTTGTTTATGTGTTGGCTCGTGTTACATTCAGCTGAATTCAAACATCATCCATATGGAACATCGAAATTTTAAATGTGTTCAATGGAACGATAGATAGAAGAAGAACGACATACAAAAAAAAGAATATTTTAAATTATTAATCAACACTAGCGAATTTAAAATACAGTTGAGTTTATCGGTCTATATTACAGTCTATATTACAGGTTTTGAAAAAACTGTCGGCGTGAGTTCTACAGCTAATTTTGATAATTACGTTTAGTCCAAAGAAAGTGAACAAAAACATCCAAACAGTACAACGAAAGAAAATATTAAACAAAACATGACACATCTTAAACATCTCCTTATCAGCCATTAAACACCAAATACAAAACAAAATTGAGACATTATAATGAGAAGACACAATAAAGTAGTACTGTATACAATTCATTTAACACTCTTACTAAATAGGAAGAAGAAGAGGGAAAAGAAAGTTGGGTGTTGTCCATTTACTTGTGCAATTCTAACAAATGGTTGATGATTTATGTAGAATTTCAAGCGTTCAACCATAGATCGATCTTCAAGAACAGAATCTGCCGAGCAAGACGAAAAGAGGATACCAAATTATGCTTCTAACTCCGTATCCGAGACTTCCGTCTCCGTTACTAGCTGCCAAGTCTAATCCTGAATCATCATTGACCAGAAGAGCCAGGGCTTCTTATTCTACTTCTAATTCCTATTATTGGTTGTTTCTGAGACCGAACCGTAGATTTAATGGCTTCAAGCTCAAGTCAGCTACAGTCCCGGAAAACGTGGAAGGAGATGTGGAATCTGGAGGTCTGGTCAAAGGGCTGAAGCTAGGAGCCATGTTCGGAGTTTGGTATCTTCTCAATATCTACTACAACATCTTCAACAAACAGGTTCCTTCTTTTCTTTATCTCATTACCTATTAAACAATCGATCTCAATTCATCCCTCACCAACCACTATCACCGGTTTTTTTCCTTTTCATGTTTCAAGGCTCGAACTTTATGTTTGATCAGTTAATCTCTCTCCGACCCATTAATCTTCATGGAAATGTGAAACTTGGGTCGCAATTGGATTTCGATTCCGCAACCGATTTTTCTCCTAAATTATTTTGTTGTTCATCCAGGTCCTTAGGGTTTATCCATATCCAGCGACTGTAACAGCATTTCAATTCGGGTGTGGAACGTTGATGATAGCAATAATGTGGCTCCTCAAACTCCATCCTCGCCCAAAAATTGCTCCTTCTCAGGTAAATCAAAACAAACCCTTAAAAAAACAGATTGATTCACTCTGATTTAGGATTCTTTTGTTTAATATCTCCAGCTTCCGGCGATCGTACAGCTAGCAGCAGCTCACACATTAGGAAACTTTTTAACAAACGTGAGTTTGGGAAGAGTAAACGTCTCTTTCACCCATACAATCAAAGCAATGGAGCCTTTCTTCACCGTCTTGTTCTCTGTTCTCTTGCTCGGTGAGGTAAGCAAAACAGAGGCACGCTGATCCTAAGTTTGAATCTTCATTCAGAGACTGAAAAAGCGTTCTCTCTTTTTTTCCGACTTGTTACTGATTTCTCTGTTTGGTGTCAGTGGCCGAGTTTGTGGATTGTTTGTTCCTTGTTACCAATCGTCGCTGGAGTTTCTTTAGCATCTTTCACTGAGGCCTCTTTTAACTGGTATGAACAAAAATTAAATAAATAAATAATAGTTAGTCTTCTTGATACATAAACTATTAACTGAATTGATTTTATGTTTTCCGAATGAACCAGGATTGGTTTCTGCAGTGCAATGGCATCTAATGTAACGAACCAATCACGCAATGTTCTCAGTAAAAAATTCATGGTTGAAAAGGTAGAATAACTGACTAATGCATCCTCTCAAGAAACCAATCACGCAATGTTCTGCTATAATCTTTCTATTGAAACAGGACGCTTTGGACAACATCAACCTTTTCTCTGTAATAACCATTATCTCCTTTATCTTACTGGTTCCTGTCGCAATCCTCATCGATGGGTTTAAGTTTACTCCTTCACATTTTCAACTAGCTGTAAGTGAAAACTGAAACCATGAACCGATTTATATAGATTTTCCCAAAAAAATTAAAGAAAAAAAAAAACTTACGTGTTTTGTTTTGTGGTTTCTTGACAGACAAGTCAGGGCTTGACTGTAAAAGAGTTTTGTTTCATGTCTCTTCTGCCTGGTGTTTGCTTGCATAGCTACCAACAGGTTCGTCCGTATAGTTCAGGTTTGAGAAAGTTGTAATGATCGGTTTAGGTTTTGTTTATTCCGTTCCAACCAGCATTAACCAAATCCCGGTTTAGGTTTCGTATATGATATTAGAGATGGTGTCTCCAGTCACACACTCTGTAGGGAATTGCGTGAAGCGTGTGGTGGTTATTGCATCATCCATTCTTTTCTTCCAAACTCCAGTCTCGCCTCTTAATTCCATAGGTAACTAATAATAGTAATATTATATCCGATTTATTAACCTTTCATTTTGTTGAAATCTCTCACTTTAATCAAGATTCTGTCCTAAAATCTCTTAACACAGGTATGGCGACTGCATTAGCTGGCGTTTACTTGTACACCAGAGCCAAGAGGGCCAAAGTCAAACCAAACCCAAAATCTTGTTAAACTTTTTCTTTTGGTTTGAAACTTCTTGAAGTTGTATATATATATAAAAAAAAATTATAGAAGCTCTTTGATTTTCATTCCACCATATTTCTAAACCGTATATTCTTTTCTTTTCTTTTTCGTTAACATCACGTAAAAGAGGATTTATATATACAGTTTGCCACCATTCAGTTATGAGCTTTTTAATCAGCACAAATCGATTTCTTTTATCTTTGTTAACTATCTGAAATAAATTTATCAACAAGAATTGCAATACATAGTTTTTTTGTTCCAATCACGTTGTTGCTAATAAATAGTTTTTTTTTTTGTTCCAATCACATTGTTGTACATCATATTTCGTGTTATTTACGGCAGTAATAATAATGTAAAAATGGAGATCCTAACAAAACAAAATAAAATTCTGAAATTATACAATGGGCCTTGAAAATAAAAAGCAATGGGTCCATAAAAAGCCCAAACAAAAAAAGAAGAAGGCGGCTCGTTTAGGGACAGATATTTTTTTGTTTTGATTGGTGGATGGGTTGGTTTTATAAACCTAACGGAGGCGCGTTACGGTGCACAACTTCTCTCTCTCTCTTCTCTACGCTTCTTCTTGTGGCGTAGATTTTATAGAGAGAGAAATAAAAAGGAAAAAGGAATCTCAAAGCTCAAGTTCAGAGATTTTGACCCGATTCCACATTCAGGTACGCGTTCTTCCGTAGAGTATTGGATTCGCCTCGCTTAATTGCTTTCAAGTTTTAGTTTCTCGTGGAAACACTGTCGGTTTGGTCGTGTCTAATTGTATATTTTCAGATCGAATCCCGTGGCTTCTTCGTGTTTCCGCTTTGTATCTAGATAGATCTGTGAGATCGTGCTTGATTCTATTTGGATGATTTACTGTTCTCTTGATAGTTGTTGGATTTCCAATTAAAAATTAAAAAAAAACAAACGAATTATGTACCTTGTTGGGAAATTGATTCAGTTCTAGTTTTGATGTATTGGAACATGATCGTAGATGAATTATGTACCTTGTTGTGTCGGTTATCTCTTCTTCTTCTTCTTTGACATGTTTCCATATGCAGAACTCTTGGATATGGCTGCTACCGCAACTGCTTCTGCAGTCCGATACGCACCTGAGGATCATTCTCTTCCCAAGCCTTGGAAAGGCCTTGTGGATGATAGGACTGGTTATCTGTACTTTTGGAATCCAGAGACCAATGTTACTCAGTATGAGAGACCAATTGGCTCTCAACCTCCCAAGTTTGCTGCTGCGCCTGTAAGCTCCTCCGTTCAGGCTCAACAAACTTCTTCCGGAGCCAATGGGAGCTATGGTCTTGTCAAGGATGATGACAAGTACAGCAGAGGCAGTGACGGTGGGCCTAAGATTGAGCCCGGGTCCAGATTTACTGAGGTACTAACCATTTGCTCTTGTTTTTTGGTCTGTTTATAACTTTTTTTTGTTACTTTGCTTGGGCGCATCTGTAAATTTTCTCAATATGTTACAGGTTGGCAGGAGTGGAGCGCCCTATTCGAATGGTGCTGCAAATGGAGTCGGAAATTCTGCATACGGTGCCTCTGCAAGAGGTCCACCTCCTTCATCAGCGCCAGCAAATGAACTTTCCCCTGAGGTCTATTGCCGCCGTCATGAAATTACTGTCAGTGTAAGTATCTAGCAACTTTCACTGCCTGTTTTGCTCCTCTCTTATGTGGTGGTGCTCTCTTTCATCTTATAAATAGAATTCCTACATTGTGTTTATCTCAAACAGCTTCCTTTACAACAGCCAATTGGTGAGAGGCATTTAGATCTTGATTTTTTTCTTTTAATTACGAAGTAGCAACTGATGTATTTTTCTTTTCCCTTTTCTTCAGGGAGGCCAAGTACCACCACCTCTAATGTCCTTTGAAACTACAGGTTTTCCTCCTGAGCTACTGCGGGAGGTATGGATTTATTGTTATAGTAAATTAATGAACACTGAAAACCTTTTTTTTCTTAGTTATAACCATTAAGCTGGATCTATCTATATAGAGTTTTATCCTGGGACCTAATATCATGGACCTTGCTCGGTTTTCCTAATAATAGACTTATTTTGTCACCAAGCTAAAACCGCCTTAGGTTTAACATTTAGAGTCAGTTTTATGCCATATGCACCCTTTTTTCTTCTTCTTTTTTCCCCAGGTGCGATGTTTGCTCCTGGGAGGAGCTAATGTCGTACACTGTGCCACTTCTTGGAGGTCCTTGCAAAATATTTGGAGTGCCCTTTATGGTGGACCAAATTTTTTGGGAAGGGCTTCCCAAATCATCCAAGCTCGTGGCCGGGCCTGTTAATTGTGTGATGATTCATTTCACCACCGGGTCCAGACAGAAGAAGAGGCGTCCTCCTGCTGCAGGTTTCATCAGTAATCTTTTGCCGCCTGCAAATGGGGGATGGTGCTTCTTCTGACATGAGCCACCACTCCATAAGCCAAAAAATGAACCCTGGTGCTCCTCTTCTCACAGGACATCCTGGTTTTCTGCTTTCTTAGGTACTCAGTGCAGGTTTCTCTGCTCCAACTCCAATCCAAGCTCAGTCTTGGCCAATTGCGATGCAAGGTAGGGACATAGTAGCCATTGCTAAAACTGGCTCGGGAAAAACTCTGGGTTACTTGATTCCTGGCTTTCTGCATCTTCAACGCATCCGGAATGATTCGCGAATGGGCCCGACTATATTGGTATTGTCTCCAACGAGGGAACTGGCTACACAAATTCAAGACGAAGCTGTCAAATTTGGGAGGTCATCAAGAATTTCGTGTACGGTAAGTAGAAGCCTCTGTTTTTTTTTTTTGGAAACATAGTACTTGATAAGTATCCTTTTAATGTATACTAAATGCGTGGTCTTGTTGTCTCTGTTTCAGTGTTTGTATGGTGGTGCACCAAAGGGCCCTCAGCTGAGGGATTTGGAAAGAGGAGCAGATATCGTGGTTGCAACTCCTGGACGATTGAATGATATCCTTGAGATGAGGAGAATTAGTCTGCGTCAAGTATCTTATCTTGTGCTAGATGAGGCAGATAGAATGTTGGACATGGGTTTCGAACCGCAGATAAGGAAGATTGTGAAAGAGATCCCAACTAAGCGTCAAACCCTTATGTACACTGCTACATGGCCGAAGGGCGTCAGGAAAATTGCAGCTGACTTGCTTGTTAACCCTGCTCAGGTCAACATTGGCAACGTCGACGAGCTTGTGGCAAACAAGTCGATCACACAGGTATAAATTGATTTGATTCCATTTTGCTATTATTGTCTGGAGCATTTCCAGGAAAATCGATCTGATGGTCTGTTTTTGTGATGCGACCATGGAACGATCGTATCATTTTGTGGACACAGCACATTGAAGTTGTAGCACCAATGGAGAAACAAAGGAGGCTAGAGCAGATATTACGGTCTCAGGAACCAGGCTCAAAGGTGATAATATTCTGCTCAACCAAAAGGATGTGTGACCAACTAACTCGCAATATAACCCGCCAATTTGGAGCTGCTGCTATACATGGAGACAAGTCTCAGCCTGAGAGAGACAGTGTTCTGAATCAATTCCGCAGTGGCAGGACTCCGGTTCTTGTTGCAACTGATGTTGCTGCTCGTGGGCTGGACGTTAAGGACATCAGGTACATATTTTATCCAAATTCCAATCCTTAGACATTAAGAAGATGATTAGTTAACACGAATTTTGGGATCACAGGGCGGTCATCAACTACGATTTCCCCAATGGAGTGGAAGACTATGTTCATAGAATCGGAAGAACAGGAAGAGCTGGAGCGACTGGTCAGGCATTCACATTCTTTGGTGATCAAGACTCGAAACATGCCTCAGATCTGATAAAGATCTTGGAAGGCGCAAACCAGCGAGTTCCTCCTCAGATCCGCGAAATGGCCACACGCGGTGGTGGTGGAATGAACAAATTCAGTCGATGGGGTCCTCCTTCCGGAGGTCGAGGTGGTCGTGGTGGCGACTCTGGTTATGGTGGCAGAGGTGGTAGCTTTGGTTCACGTGACAGGTAAACAAACGATAGAACATATCAACATAACTTAGTTCTTTTTTATTTATCTGTTATATACTATAAAATATGATTGTGACATGAGATTTTTTGTATATATTGTGAATGGGTGTAGAAGCAGCAATGGATGGGGAAGAGAGCGTGAAAGGAGCCGTAGCCCGGAGAGATTCAACAGAGCTCCACCACCGTCTTCCACTGGATCTCCTCCTCGCAGCTTCCACGAGTCTATGATGATGAAACATAGATAAACAGAAGATACACAGTCATTCGATATTATATATTTTTGGCACTTGAAACTTTTAGACACTCCCCATTGAATAATTACGTATTTGTATTTCATTTCTTTATACATTTTATGTGTTGTGTGTTCTGACTTCCGCACCTCAGAATTGAGCTTTGTTGCTTGTTTAGATATATAGGAAAAACTTTAATCATGACGATTCTTTAGTATTTAAAATACAAAACAGTTCGTGTTACATCATTTTGGTTCGGTTCGGTTGTAGAGGCTTGATGCATCGCGTGTTAGCCGTGGACCTTAACCCATAACAAAATTCGATCAAATCCGCAAATAACAGTTTTACTGTTTCGGTACTACTATTATCTTTTTACCGTTACTAATCTGAATATTAATGATTTTGTTATAATTGAGGATTTATGCCCTATGCTTCTGAAAACAGTGGTCCATAATATTGTTTTATAAAAAAAACAAATAGAAAGCAATTAATGATTAACTTCTTATGTGTATTCATTTTCAAAAGTAATGTTTTATAATTCTAGTTTAGATCTCCCAACAAAAGAAAAAATTTAAGAAAAAGAAGTTTGGTCAGTCTATTGCGTTGAGTAAAGTGTGTATGTCTTGTGTACTTTGATGATAATATAATTGATGACAGCCTATTAATCTCCAAATACACTCTAGTTTTTGTGGTTAGAAATTAATTTTCCTTTTATAACTAAACGAATCATGAACTCCTAAAATCTAAAATCAAAACTCACTACATGTTCACACATGGTTTACTTCCACTTTCAATATTTATCATTACTTATTAGGAGCTAACCTTTTCAGTTGAATAAATTAATCATCAACCAAAAACAACTACTATAGTATTTTAAAATTATATGGCATGATATTTCAGTATTTTTTCAGGAATTTATTAAAATAAATACTATTTAAATTTAAGTAAATATCAGTATAATTTCATTGCGATTAATATTTATCTGGCAAAATACACGAAAAGTGTTTGGTTATATTAATAATTACTCTTGACAAAAAAATATTAATCATCTAATTTTTATATAGTCTTACAATAATTTATTACATGAATTAGGAGCTGACACCTCATTTAAATTTTCAGCCACAAAATTTCACTTACTAAATTTGGCATATGAATTATACACCAAACCGATCTCAATTAATTGCCCAAAAGCGAACGCTATTAATTATCAACTATTTAGGTTTTCTATGTACTATATAAAATTAATGTACAATCTAGATCATACACATGAGAGTTGCGTTGATCAAACTAAATACAGTTAAGATATTGTAATATATATGGTAAACTTTAGTAAATATCAAGAAATAGAATTCAGTTCCAAACAAAAACGAACTTCACTGATTTTGAATATACCAATTAATAAAATACTGGCTAATGCATATTAGTGATAGAGAGTTAGGAAGCAGCTGTCGTTATACACATAAGCTCTCTGTAATGTTTCTGTCAAGCTTTCCTTTGATTTAATATGTACTTTCTTCCTTCTCACTGTTTACGATTTGTGTGGACGTGAACTAATCCCTCCAAGATTTAATTGAATTGATTAATTATTAAGTAATTTCTCTTAGAAATTTTTTTGGGATCAAACTTCTCTTGGCAACTTAATTAATAAGTGTTGTAACAAAATACTACATATTTCAGTAACATATCCATCGTGCTATTACCAATAGTGACCATATATAGTCACACGTATGCTATTTATTACTACGTAATTTATCGTGGCAACTTTTTATTAAATTTTTGTAATAAAATATTACGTATTTCTATTGATTTTGTTGTATATACATAGGTGTGAATGTGTGATGTAATATATTATTACCATTATCGTGCATGCTATTACTAATTAGACAATAGTCACAACAGATGTGCGGCGAGGGAACATAACTGCAGAAGAACAGCTTTTGATCATTCAACTTCATGCCAAGCTTGGAAACAGGTCTTAAATTGATGACTACATGCGTACGTACGTAAATTTTAACTAGAAATTTACGGTGTTAAATATAATATGTTATGTATAGGTGGTCGAAAATTGCAAAACACCTTCCGGGAAGAACGGATAACGAGATAAAGAATTTCTGGAGGACAAAGATTCAGAGACACATGAAAGTGTCGTCGTCGGAAAAAATGGATATTCGTCAATATTGTTCGGGAAATTCACAGAGCTCGGTGATGACAACGATGGACCAAAGCAGCTCCAGCAAAGCCTTGGATATGGCTGAGAGCTTAATCTCTCCGGTGACTACTACGACGTCGTCGTTTCATGTTTTGGAACAGTCAAACGACAGTTACTGGAACGTTGAAGATCTGTGGCCCGTCCAGTTGCTTAATGGTGACCACCAAGTGATTTAATTATACATTAAGATATAAATCATCTAATGAATGAGATTATGCATTTGCTAGTTGGACGGGATGATACATCTGCCCGATCTGATTTTTGTATGGTATTTTGGATTTATATTGCTGAAATGTTGTTTCATATTTAATTACATATAATAGTCATGTAATAATCATTTAATCTCAAATCATGTGGAGGCGGTAGGTCTGTAAGTTATTTACACATTACTACTCCCTTTGATTCAGTTTCGAGTTTATTTGGTGTTTGGATTTCTATTTTATTTTTATCAGTTTTGTGGTAATTGGTAAACGTGAAAAACAATGGAAATTTTTTTTACAAGTCTATAAAGCAAATAGAAGAAAAAACAATATGAAACTGAAAGTTAGAGTTATTTGAATATTAAAGAAATAGTAGATATAAAACCAAAACGTAGCAGACTGCACACATACGAATATATATATGAGAGATATATAGGGTATGAATTTGGATTTGTACACACAAAAGCACTCACTCTCTGTATATGTATAGAGCAAAGAAGAGTTTAAAATTTTGGAATGGGACGTTGTTGTGGTTGTGGTTTAGTCATCAGCTGGATCATTGGGAGTTTCATCGGCATTGCGTTTGATGGTGAGGACTGGACACTCGGCATGTTTCACACAGAAGGCACTCACAGTCCCCACAAAAACCCTGCAATGCAAGAGAGTGTAGAGGAACAAAACCAATAAGACTCAAAGAGATATGATTAAGAAAACACATCATGTTCCAAACAACAACACTAGCTAGTAACTTAGAGAGTCTATGATCTCAAGCTCTGCATTGCTTGTCAAACATTCGATTCCCTTGTTGGGCGGCTCAGATCCTGTCCAGTCTTAAACTAATCAACTAGTCTATTCTGTCGCAGTTAAATGTCTAATCTGATCATTCAGCCAAATAAGAAGCTGATTATATGGGTACAAAGTATGAGAGTGTGAGTATTTGACTTACTTTTGGAACCGGCCAAGACCACGGCTTCCCAAAACCAGAAGATCTGGTCGGACCCGCCTCACTTCTTGGCATATCACATCCTTGGGGTCACCTTTCTTGATCCATGCCTCGCAACCAACCTACAAGTTTTACAGAAAAATAACACAAGTGCACAGGTTATTATGAGGTTTACGATATACTCCACTCTCCATGGAAGAAGATAAATAGATAACAGAGTCAGAGACAGAGACAGAGGAGGACAACTTAATGATTTTAAGAAAAAAAACACAAAAAAAAAGGGGGGAGTGTTTTTGAATTTACCCCAATCTCATGACATTTTTTAACGAAAAACTCGAGAAGGTGAAGACCTTTTGCCTTGTTAGACTCTCTCATGTCTCGGAAATCCTCAGGAGAAGTAAATATGCTGTCTACTTCATCAAAACCTGGATTTCCAGAGAAACTTAGCCCAAAAAAGGAAACAAACTACAAAATACCACAAAAAGAGAAACTTTGCATACATCACATTTCTTCAAATGTTCAACAGCGAAATTTCAAAAAAAAAAAAAGAGGAAAGTTTGTCACAACCATGGAAAGAGATTTATCTCAACTACGCATATTTTTTTGGGGGGAACTAGCTCATACTATGAAGAAAAACGCATATATGATCGATCCATTTTAAGCTTGCTCAAATCTACGACCACGATATCGCACAGAAATACGGCGCCAAATTTAAGGATATGAAGGAAAGAAAAAAGGAAATAGGGCGCCAAGAGAAGAACCGTCTTCGTCCACAACTTGTACATTGAACAAGAGAATCTTGAAATCGGATGTGTTGGATCGGACGATCTTCTCCAGAGTCCATTCAAAAGCTCTTTTGCAGCTAATCGAAGGGTGGGGATAGCCTTTGATCGCCGATTCGTTCACAGCCACCATCACCCGAGTCGGCTCGCTTGCAATTTCCATTTTTTTCACACTCGTCGTCTCCTTCTCCAATTCTCTGATGAACAAGTCCGGGTTTTTGGACAAGGACCTGGTCTGATGACTGATGGAGATCACAAACTGTGCGCCTCACGACGTGTCTAAAAGCGTAATTTTTCATCAACTAATAAGCCTGCTAAAATGCGCCGCCTTTTTTCCTTCTGTTACGGCGGGGGACAGCTATGCGGCTAAGACTAACAGCTTCTTTACGCAACTTTCCAAAACTACCCTTTCTACTAATTATTTACAAGCCCTACTACAATAATGGCCCAGTGAATGGCCCATCATCTCTATATATATATATATATATATGTCTGAAAATAATTACCAAACAAAACGTATATTGTTTTTTTCTTTAAAAAGTAGTACATCATGTTACAACAATAGGTCTTTTTCATTGATTTTATCACACTTGTTATTATGAGCTGGATGGAAATGTGGTATTTTATTTACTACACAAGACTAAAGAATTTCACCCCCAAAAAAAAAAAAAAAAAAATCGAAATCATACGCCTAAATTATTAATGTTTTTTATTTGGGTTACTGAAGATGAATTCCAGTGAAGGAAACTCTACCAAAGCCAAGATGCCCAATCTGATACAATTCCAACCAAACTCTCTCAGCTTCAACTCTCGCACTGATTCTCGTCTCATCTTCTCCCCTAAACGACGCCGTTTTCTCCTCCTCCTCCTCCTCCTCCGCCTCCTTTGTCAAACTCCCGTCTCTCTCCACCACAAACCGGTGGTCATCGAACTCTCCATCTCCTCCGCCGCAACATCCACCGCTCACGCCTTTCAACGTCTCCGACCTCCGGTTGTGATCAAACCGATCCTCGCGGCTGATCTTTTTCCTCCGCTTCTTACTACGGCCGATACATTTCCGGCCTATCATCCACGGGACCTTGACCAAGGCAAGAGTGAGCAAGTTCAAGACGGCGCAAGGGCAACAGCAGAGCGCCACACAGTCGGCGATCGCCGCCGCCGCCCACGACCGGCACCTTTTCCCGGAGCATTTCGGCGGCGCTTCATCAACGGCTCCTCCTTGACTCCGGTGGGACCCACTCTGGTCCTTACGTGAAACTCGATGCGCCTTTTGGTTTCCCTCTCCCATTTTATTAAAATTATAATCCTGCTGCTAAAAAAGAAAACAAAACAAAAAGCTTACATTACTAGTCTAGCTATATATATATATATAACTAAATAACTACATCATGATATATGCATTCATATATACGGATTTTGTCCATACATGTTGTTGATACGTAAAGAGAAAAATAGTACTCCGTATTGTCAAAAAAAAAAAAAGGAAAAAAAAAGAGATATAGGAAACAGCAACAAAGATTTTTCTTTCCCATGGGACTTGACCAGACAGTACTTTCAGGTGGATTCAAAACTCACTCACGCTCCTCACTCCCCTCACCTCTGGCGCGTGTTAACCACTGCCTTCACAGCTTCACCTTACGCTGTTTCATTCATGGCCGGTCTAACCAAAAACCTTCTTCTTATTTGTCCGCATATATATCACATTTCTATGTTACAATTTTTATCATATATAATGGAAAGGTTATCACTTTCTTTATTAATGAGAAGTAAATAACGTTATGAGGAAATGCAGGAAAGGAAACTATTGAATATTAAGATCCAGTGATTTGACTGGTCTGGTTAGGTAGCGAATGAAAGAAGTTGAACCAGCGCGTCGAAGATGGATCTGAAGCTTTTTTGTTGGCTAGGGATAATAATCTTAAATCTTAATATATTGTTTACTCTGGGGATGAGTAATAACTTTTTATTTTATTTTTGGGGTTCTCTAATCTCTATGGTAAGAATCTTCTGGTAAGGTAGCTTTATTTTATAGAGTCCCTATTAATTTCAAAATTAAAATCCTAACGCTCTTAAGGGTCTTATTTTCGACCAAAAAAAAGGAAAAGATGGTCTTATTACTAGTGTATTAAACTAATTTAATATCAGTAAGCTAACGTGGATGAGATCCTATCTCACATGTGTTGCCGGGTCTAAGCATGGCCCAGTTACATGGCCCATTACAAAACTTCAAGTAATTTAAAATGGTTTTGTTAATTTGTTGATAAAATATAATTGGTTACTGTTATTAAGCTGATAAGGAAATTGATGTTCCCTTTGTGCTCATTTATGTCTCTGTTTTTGTTTTGGTCTAAACTCTCTGTTTTAAAACTTCATCGACTAAAAGCTTTATAGACAGGCCAAAAAAAAAATGATAAGGAAAAAAAATAGGGTCTATGATTTCTAAACTGTTAATTTTACTTTGATTTGTAATGATTTATGTGACACAATCTATTAGGAATGACTTGCTTTCTCTAAGGTGTTTTTGATATTTTTTTTATAACCTACATATCTTTCGATATTTACTAAAAAGGATCAAAAGGTGAAAGTACGATCGACTTTACCTTTTCACTTGTCTAAGGTAAAAGTACACAATTAAAGCCGGTCAAATTCAAAGACTATATATATACACTGTATTATTTTTTCTTTTCATTTTTTGGCGTCGGTTGTACATATGATTTGCTATTTTCTTAAATTGGCCATCATTTTCTGTCGATAAGAACTTGATGCAAAAAATCAACATTAACTACTATATATGCCGGACAAACATAAGATAGTTAGATAGTGTACTATTCTGTGTAGTCTATTTTATTTTAAACGTAGTTTTGTTTTATGGTGAGACAAACTTATGCACTAATCAGTGTAGCCTACAAATATACACACATTATCCTTTTTAACAGAAGAAACACTGTTTAACTAGGTATATGATTTTAAACAGTATATAAATAGTATTGTACTTGTTTTTAATTTATCACAGTTAGCATTCTAATAAAGAAAAATATTGAGTAATGAATAAGATTATTCTATGTTTGGAGTAATTCTTTTCATTACTCCATTTTAAAGTTAGAAAAAGAGTAAAATTAAGAAGAGTTGCTCTAAAGTAGTATTTGGAATAGAAAATAGATTGGGGGTTGAAGAATTTGAATCAGTGAACACCGTAGAGCAGACGTTTAAAAACAATATGCATTGATATAGAAAGCATCCCCTCATGAAAATAGAATAATACTATAAGCAAGAAGGTCATTACTAGTGTGAGCAAAAAGGGAGAATTATCAAATGGCTACATACCTTTGGTTCTTTCGAGTAATTAACCTACTCAAAAGGCACAGATCCTATTAAAAAGCCTTCCATGTATGAAGACATCATTAATCTTTAACAAAAATGGAAATCGGTAAAAACAAAATTTTGTTGTTGTGTTTTAAGGGTCTGAATAGTGGATCCTCAAATTTGAAGTTTCACTATTCAAAACCTCAAATTTTGAGGATTTGAGGGTTGGGTTGGAACACAAAAAACCTCAAATTTGAGGGTTTAAGGGCTGAGTTGGAGATGCTCTAACAAAAGCTCTCTTTCTAAAGCATCAATATTCTATACTTATGAACATAGTATATATATATTATCCTTCAAAAAAGTAAACGTAAGCTAAATTCTTATTGAAAATACTACTTCTACCTATTTCTTAACTCAGTTGTAATTTAATTTTTAAATTATTATTAATCTGAACAAAATGATCATATTGTAGACTTAATTTTCTTAATGTATACTAATATTGAAAAATGATCTATGATTGCATGCAACTTAATTTCGAAGGAAAAGAAAGTTAGTGTATACTCTGTATGGATATCGTAACATATTGTTTTCGATTGATTTTATCGAAAGTTGTGCGATTTATTAAATACTCAAACATAGCGTATGTATAGTATATATATCCTTTTAATTGTGAATTCTACTTAACTGGTTGAACTAATGCCAGCAACACTCAGTCGGTTTCAAATTTCAAGTCGCACTCACATTTTACATGAAAAGAGTCTACTCGATTATTCAACCTGCAGGCACTCAAAGGCACTTATATTACATTCTACAGTTGTTCAGTAGAGTAATCCCAATTATGGATTGTTCCGGTTAAGAAAGTAGGTGGAACTGGAACCGGTTAGGGTTAATGTAATTGGATGCGGATTTAGAGGAAATACTGCAACTTTTGTGGTTGATGATGAGTCCCGAAGACAGAGAGAATCAAATTATGGGAACTCGGCCCCTCATGTGCATTCCTATGCAACTCGTATTATTTTTATTGTTTATATTTCTTGAGAAACGAACTAAATACCCAAATTTAGAACAACTTACAATTGATAGTACCTATTCATGATGCACCAAAGTTTCGTATAAAAAAACGGTCTAACTGGAAAAAAAGGAATATCTTTACTAAATATTGTGAATGTGTTGTTAATTCGTCCTTCAACATATTTAGTTAGTTACCTTTTTAATGCATTGCATTCGATCCCTCTTTGATTTAGTATCTCAGGGAAAAAAATGAACTTTGTGAGCACTTCGATGTTTAGTCGAATAATTATCATTTAATTTAGCATATGTCAACGAAACTAACTCAAATATTTTTTTGGATTTCTTTAACATTTAGTAATAGAGGGTTTAGTACTAGACTACTAGTAATTGCGTAAAACTTTGCGTAGACTAAAATAAAGAATAGGAAAAGAATTGTATTTTATTTTGTTGGTGCTTTTAAAAATCCAAATAATAAGCAGCGTCGGTGAGGCCTTTTCCTATCTGTTTGCTGCCTTTGTAAAGCACATTGCTTGAGCCATGCACGTGCGATGCTGCGAAGAAGCACGTGCGTCGGGTTCCAAGACCGTAACGTCAGCTACTGAGACCGATGATGCTCTTTAAATCTTTAGGCAACAAAAAGTTTTGTTCACAAAGTCCAACCGTCAGTCTGTCAGTGACACGCACACACCCAACGGTCTCCTTTTCTCTCTACTCTCACCGCTATTACGACACGTGTCAAAGTATAATGAAGAAATGAAGGGAAGCAAACATGACTTAAATGGCTCCTGAGTTACGATTCACACCTTCCATGCATTAAATCAACGCGTTATATAATAGCTAAATAGGCTTTTAAGGTTACTTGAGTCGTTCACATGAGTTCCATACATATATATAGCTTCGCCACCGCGGTCGCACAAACAAATCTTATTCGTTCTCCTTTTGTGGTTGACCAAAAAGAAAAATCTCAAGTACATGAGCTGTACTATGGATCACGTTTGAAATAATACGAGTACTAGCTAGTCTGCATGCGCAACTACTCCATCTTTGTCAAATGAGTGGCTTTGATATGTGTGGGACTAATATGTTCATATATGCGAACTATTTCAGGAATAAATATTCTTTAATCCCATATGACGAGTTGGGTTGACTAATTAGAAAGCATATAGGAGATGTTGACATAACAAAATAATGAGAGAAAGCTATAAACCAAATTCATTAGCTGATAACTTTAATATTTCAATTTGACATCTAACCGTAAACCCGTTTCTTAATTCATACAGGTGGATCAAGCTACAGTCAGCCTTTTACCAATTTAGCATGCTATTGTGGCCTAAATCATATGGCTTAATGTTTTGTTTATGTGAAAGAAAGAAAGAAAGAAGTGGACGAATTTTGTTTTTTTTTTAAAAAAATTTTGTTGACTTCGTCCAAAGCATGAGAAAATTTCAGAGCAAAATTTCGAGTGGATTTCAAATTACTACTTAAACTCGTGGTGGATCTTGTAGAGATCAATTTTTGAGACAGACGTACGCATGTACAATAATAATATATAGAGATACAGAAACGAACACGATCGTTAAATAAACAGAGGAAAACAAGGGCAAAATGCAGGATTTTTCCTCTACGGTGTCGTATAGCCCAAGCTTCAGTTTCTACGCTTCCGGCGAAAATCAGAGCTACAGTATCACAGATCCCCAATTCCGTTAAAGTAGTCAATGACGAAGACGCTGACTTTCGCATTCGAAACGTCGCCGTTACATGAAGAGACCTTCGTCGACTTCCCGGCGTTCACACATGTCTCCAACGACACCGTCTTGATGCGTAACAAGAAAGACGATGATGTGGCAGTCGACGCTGGAACTATCCCGGGGAATCGTTTTTAAGGAAGAAGATTGAGTGTGGAATCTGAAGAACTGGACAACTTCTCAGATCTCCGGCGGCTGCGAAGATTACGTGGAAATTTTAACTCTTTTTAAAAAAATTACTTTCCCTGCTAATTTTAGAAATATAGCAATCGGGTCCTTGTTCAATTTTTGTATTTATGTTATATCCATGTAACTTTTTTTTATTGATGATAGAAGTTCAATTCAATCGTTGACCGGACCCAATAAGCAAAACGGTTTAAGAGTAGATATTTTATTTGGCTCACGTGTCACGCTTTGGAGAAAGCTAGATACTTCCAGGAGAAAGCGGGACCCACGTGGACCACTTTGTTTCTTCTTCTTCTTCTCGTTTTCTGCTCACTCACAGTCCCCAACTTCCATACACATCTCTGCACTCTCGAAATCTCTGACCAATTATGGCGTTTTTTCAGCAAATCTCCGGTTTCGGAGCTCTCGAACGATCTTCTCCGTCTGTTTTGATCGGATCTGGGACCCGTTCGCCATTCCGGAGCGGAAACGGCCGTGTATTCGTCGGCACGAGGGAAACGGTCGGATTCAACAGGCGAAGAGTCGTTCTTAGGGTTTTTGCGATGTCGTCTTCTTCTTCGTTCAAGATGAATTTGAACGAGTACATGGTCACGCTCGAGAAGCCCCTCGGTATTCGCTTCGCGTTATCGGCAGATGGCAAGATCTTCGTCCACGCCATCAAAAAAGGGGTATTCAATTCTTCCTGTCAAGCCATGTTTAGCTCTAATGTGCCCCCTTTTTTTTTGCCTCCGAAAGCCGTTAAGATTTGGAAGCAGTCTCTAGCTCTCCATTGTTCTGAATTGTTTTTTTTTTTTTTTCCTGTAGAGTAACGCGGAGAAGGCGAGGATCATCATGGTAGGAGATACACTAAAGAAGGCCAGCGATTCTTCTGGTGCTAGTCTTG
>NW_006256885.1:8970480-9279733 GCF_000478725.1 Eutrema salsugineum | reverse complement strand
CCGAGTAAGAATTTAAGGATCAAGTTTGTTTTGTGCTGTTTACTTAACGTGGATGCTCACTACTTAATAGGGTACTTATTGCTAGCACTCTGTTACATGACTAGATATTTTGCCATGTCTTGGTTGATTTACTAATGTCTAATGATATGCTAACTCTGTGACATTTTAATCTGTTTTTTTATCCATATTTTTATATGCCTATAACCTCAAGCAGTCATAGCTGGAGTTTTCTATATATCATTGTTTTAAAAATGTAGTATTTCCTGCAGTGCTGTGAGTTGCAAGCTGACTTTATTGTTATGTTTATGAATTTTTCTTTTTTATTTCTTCCAGTTTTTGGTTTATTCAGGAAGATGCTGATAGAGAAAACAGGATCGTTTAGCCTTGTTCTTGAAAGACCTTTCTCCCCGTTTCCAATTCAGTATCTGCTTCACTTGAGCGACCTTGATATGCTCTATAACAGAGGACGTGTGCCCTTTGTTACTTGGAATAAAAATCTTTTATCATCGAATCTGAGATCACCTGAAGGCACTGGAAACTCTGGCTATGCTGCATTTTCATCGAAATTCTTTACACCCCACGGATGGAAACTTTTGACCAGACACAGCAATTCCTTGCAATCAGGGACACCGAAGAACATTCTTTCTCCACCTATCAGTCCACTGGTTTGTGTCTCTTCAGAACAAGAGCCTGGAGATGGGGAATGGGGTTATGGGAATTTCCCTTTAGAGGAATACATCAAAGCCCTTGATCGATCAAAAGGAGAGCTGCATTATAACCATGCTCTTGGAATGCGCTACAGTAAGGTCTGCTTTCTGTTCCTGAATAGCCTAGTTTCTATTCTTTCTCTTTCTTTTCAATCTCTCAGCGCCATTATTCTCTTCTTGGACATTTTCAGATTACAGAGCAGATATATGTCGGCTCATGTATACAAACAGAAGATGATGTAGAAAACTTGTCGGACACAGTGAGTGCTGCATAGCGCCTATAGTTGAGAAATTTGATTTCTGTGGTATGCATTGAAACTTTGGTTTTGATTGATCAAGCTTTTCTGCTTTAGGGAATTACTGCTATACTGAATTTCCAAGGTGGAACTGAAGCTCAAAACTGGGGAATTGATTCACAAAAGATAAAGGATGCATGCCAGAAATCTGAAATCTTAATGATCAACTATCCTATAAGGTACGCAAATTCATATCTCCTTGAGGAACCTCGTGTGTTTTCTTTTCTTAGCGCTCTAATCAGGTGTGAAAAAAAATAGTAAAGTCTGGATATTTTGGTTCCAGGGATGCAGATTCCTTTGATCTGAGGAAGAAACTACCACTTTGTGTTGGACTCTTACTACGGTTACTTAAAAAGAACCATCGTGTGTTTGTAACTTGTACCACTGGTTTTGACCGGTCGTCAGCTTCTGTGATTGCTTATCTGCACTGGATGACTGACACCTCTCTTCATGCTGCTTATAGTTTCGTTACAGGATTGCACGCTTGCAAACCTGACAGGTTTATATATTCATCTCATCTCTTTTTCTGATCATTAAACATGTAGACCAAACATGAAATATGTATATAGTAACTTATTTCTGTTTTGATGGAAAAAACATTGAACCTGCAGACCTGCGATTGCTTGGGCGACATGGGATCTAATTGCAATAGTGGACGATGGCAAACATGATGAACCTCCAACACACGCTGTAACCTTTGTGTGGAATGGACACGAGGTGACTAATCCTTCACATGCTTTTGTTGTTTTTTGGTGCAGTTATTCCGTGATCTCTAGGGTTGAACAACTTGACTGGCCTCTGTGAATTTAAGTTGCACCTTTGGTTTGCTCTATCGCAGGGAGAGGATGTCTTGTTGGTTGGGGATTTCACTGGAAATTGGAAAGAACCGATAAAAGCAACACACAAGGGCGGTCCACGTTTTGAAACAGAAGTTAGGCTTTCACAGGGAAAGTAAGTCTTGCTTCTTTTGACTTCGCGTGTTGGTTGAATTTGGGGTTTTGAGGGATCGCGGAGGTGTTCTAGTTTGGATACTAATGAAAATAAAATTAGTGTTATATTAAAACATGGTGATCGTTGTTGACATTGTGGCAGATACTACTACAAATACATAATCAACGGTGATTGGAGGCATTCAACAACTTCTCCAACGGAAAGGGATGATCGAGGAAATACTAACAATATAATAGTGGTTGGAGATGTTGCTAGCGTCAGGCCTACTGTGCAGCAACAACCAAGAAAGGTTACTATTACTATGCACTAGTTTTCCTTTTTTGATACAAAGAGCAAAAAACTTGGTTAAGTGTTCCCACAGTATGTCTTCCTGAATAATTTATTATCTGAGGCAACTCTTACCATGTTTGTTTTGCAGGATGCAAATATCATAAAGGTGATTGAGAGAATGCTGACAGAGAGTGAAAGGTTTAGGTTGGCTAAAGCAGCTCGGTGTATCGCATTCTCAGTCTGTCCAATAAGACTTTGCCCAAAGTAGGATTTTTTTGTTTTCTTTTTCTTTTGGGCATTAAGTTATACTATTCAATCTACTCCCCTCTCTGCAAAATTCACTGTTCATGTCCATTTTAAACTCTAAATGAGTAAATAAAAGCCACGTTCGACACACTTTATGACAAGAGAATGTTAACATTATGTTGTGTTTTTGCATGAAAAAATGTCGACATAGTTTCGCCATTACCCCCTCACTTCACATATAAGTCCCAAAACCAAACACTAATGAATGCAATTCTCGTCTCTTTCTTTCTTCTTCAATTTCTCTCTCTCCTAACACTGGGGAAGGAAGTAGAAACTCTACTTTCTCCCTAATTTTGCTTGTATGAGTTATGGTCATGGAAGATCTGAGTGAACGGTTGAGAGAAACAAAGCTTCTTTTTTATGACTTCGTCTCTCTTTTTTTTTCATTCTCCATTTTAATGAGTTTCTTATTGTTCATGCTACTAATAAGAGTTTTTCACCGAGTCTGTTCTCCTATAGAATAGAATTGGTCGTCCATGATTGACGTAAATCCTTTCCTTACATTGTGTGCATCTTCTGGAGTAAATTAATGTGCATACAAGAGCAGTCTCTCTGGCCTTTGAAGCGCTTACTGAAGCATGACTCATACGCAATACAAACAATGGCCTAAGATCTAAAGTGGGTGGTGTTTATTTAAGATGAGAGTCTGAGAGGCTGATTCTTGTTTTGGTGATAAGGGACCTTATCCTTTTAACTTTTTGAAAACCTTTTATTTTCTAAATATAAAATAAAATAACCAATTTTGAAAGAACAAGGGCACGTAGAACTTGAGCTAATATTCCTCATCCACAAAAAGAGAAGAAGCTTTCTTATTCACCTCACCCATCGCTTTCATTATCCTCGTTCCCACAACCTCACCATGACCATGAGACAGTACCGTTCTTCTTTTAAAAACCCTCAAAATCTTTCACCATTCCCATAATATTTTCACTTTAAGTAGCTTCCATAAGTCTATATATTACTATAAAAATACATACCACTCTCTCACTAATAAACTTCTCTTCACCAGCAAATGTCGACCGCTCCTCTCTCCGGCTTCTTCCTCACCTCTCTTTCTCCTTCTCAATCTTCTCTCCAAAAGCTCTCTCTTCGTTCTTCTCCCACCGTCGCTTGCCTCCCTTCTTCTTCTTCCTCCTCCTCCTCCTCCCGTTCCGTTCCAACCCTTATCCGTAACGAGCCCGTTTTTGCTGCTCCTGCTCCTATCATTACCCCTTACTGGGTATACATTTTACATCCATCTCTCTCTCTCTCTGATCTTTTTAACCTACGTTAATTACTTATTACTTATTACATATCTTTACATTGTTGTTTAATTACGTTTTGTAGGGGTTATTTATACATATATAGATATGATTAGTGACCCGACAAAAATTATGGGATATTTCTCCAGTTCAGACTTTTTTTAATAATGTCACACGATTTTACGATATTGTTATAAATCAGATTCTGCATTTACCATATTAATTATAAGAACAAAAAAAATGTTACTATATTTCACAACTTTCTAACTATATTTTCACCATCTCATTTGATTATTTTCTTACATTTTATTTCAAACAGCTAAAAGATTTATCATTTTATTTCAATATTTCTGGTTTTGTTTTGTTGTCGTTCGAACCACCAATATAGTTAAAAAGAAAGACTTGTATTCACTATTCAGTACAGATTAATCTAGGACACGTTACACGTCTATCTTTCAAAATTCTTTTTTTTTCGTACGAAAAAATTACCATACGAAACTTCCACAAATTCTGGAAACTCTCACGTGTGTAAACAACACATTTCCTTTTATTATCCTTACTACTATTATCCGTGTTTCATTTTTTGGTTTTTAGCGTCGTACCGAAAGAAAACCCCAAATTAAGACTTTCGAGGAGCTCAGTGAATCACAAGTGATGTGTTCATTTTTAGCGATTCAAACTTCATATATAGAGTAGTAACTTATTTGGGGTTTAGAGTAACTTATTATTACTCATTTGTTTCGACATTTTATCACACATTCTAAACCAAATACTGATAATTTAATGATGTCTCATGTGTAGAAAACAATAATGACCTCGAGTGGCATCTCTACTCAAAATCCGACATTTTTAAATTGGAAGTTGGGGCGTACGTAGGATCCACGTGATTAAGAGAAAAGAATTTACTAGTAGCTAAGCTAATTAACAAAACGATTTATGAAACTGGAGACGTGTGAGTGTGTGTGTGTACGTACGTACCATATGAGAGCGTGTGGAGAATATGGGTGATGAAGTCGCCATCTATATTTATTTTAACAACCTACCAATTTGGCTCCTAACCACATTACCGATCTTCCACAGTTCCACCCCAAAAATAAATTACATATATTCAATACCATAAAATTGTTCTCTATCGTATAATGTAGTACTTGAATAGGTTGATTATAGTTTCACTTTTAACACACACACACGACAAAGCTCCTCTCTTTACTAATTAATTACTTCTCTGACAATTTCTAAAACATTCTCTTATAATTTTATCTGGTCAACAAACTTGCAGAGCGAAGAGATGGGAAGCGAAGCATACCAAGAGGCCATTGAAGCTCTCAAGAAGCTTCTCATGTAAGTAAAATATATATCTATTTTCCTTAATTATTCGCGTATATATAATATCTGATGATTTTTTAAACAAGGCCAAAATAGGGATCTTTCATTATATAATTATTTAAGTATTCATGTAATAAACTTGTTTAATTAATCGTAATATATGTGTGTATACGGGCAGCGAGAAGGAAGAGCTAAAGACGGTTGCGGCGGCTAAGGTGGAGCAGATCACGGCGGAGCTTCAGACAGGTACTTCTTCCGACAAGAAAGCTTTCGACCCCGTTGAAAACATTAAGCAAGGCTTCATCACTTTCAAGAAGGAGAAATACGAGTAAGTATTCCTATTTTATATTCTTTATAATTATATATGACCAAATTAAATTAGTCTAGATTTCATATGAATACTGTATTCTGCAGAACCAACCCTGCTTTGTACGGTGAGCTCGCCAAGGGTCAAAGTCCTAAGGTAAATAAGAAGAATATAACAAATTAACAATTTGTTTAAAGATGAAAAGAAAATAGTGAGTAATCTATATATGTGTGAATGGGTGGTGCAGTACATGGTGTTCGCTTGTTCGGACTCACGTGTGTGTCCATCGCACGTCCTCAACTTCCAGCCAGGAGAGGCCTTTGTGGTCCGTAACATTGCCAACATGGTTCCTCCTTTTGACAAGGTTTCTAACACTTTACTATTCTCTCTCTTCTACGGTTCTACGTACCTAGCTAGGACTCTAGACCGAAGTGTTTGACTTTTGTCTCAATGAGTCGTAACGTTGACCCTTTTGTTTTTTTCCAAAAAATTGCAGGTCAAATACGGTGGAGTTGGAGCAGCCATTGAATACGCTGTCTTGCACCTTAAGGTGAACCATTTATCTTTTACCTCTTATATCTGTTCAATTATTTGGACGGGGACATACAAGATTTATGTGTGATATACTCACATACAACAACTAAGATAAAATATATATATATATATATATATATATATTCGTACTATTAAGTATTAACACCTTAACAAAACAAAGACGGTACTGAATTTAGTAAAATATATTCAACTATTCTAACTAAAAGATCCTGAGAAAAATAGAGATAGATTTGAAAATGTATAATTGTAAATTAACGAAAAGTGTTAATTTCATAATTAATATTATTAAATACTTACTTGATTTCTATTGCAATTTATTAATGTAGGTGGAGAACATTGTGGTGATAGGACACAGTGCATGTGGTGGGATCAAGGGACTTATGTCTTTCCCCTTAGATGGAAACAACTCCACGTATAATTTCTTTATATCCAATTTCTCTAAATTTAACATCAATTATTTTATTAAATGATGTTCTTACAATAAACGTTGTGAATTGCAGTGATTTCATAGAGGATTGGGTGAAAATCTGTTTACCAGCCAAGTCAAAGGTTATATCAGAACTTGGAGATTCAGCCTTTGAAGACCAATGTGGTCGATGTGAAAGGGTACACAATTTACATGTTCATTCATATCTGAAATAAATATCTATACAAATTATATATATAAGACTATAATACAATGTTTTTAATTAATGCAGGAGGCAGTGAATGTTTCACTAGCAAACCTATTAACATATCCATTTGTGAGAGAAGGACTTGTGAAGGGAACACTTGCTTTGAAGGGAGGCTACTATGACTTTATTAAGGGTGCTTTTGAGCTTTGGGGACTTGAATTTGGCCTCTCCGAAACTAGCTCTGTATGAACCAATCCATCATCATCATCATCATGAACATCCATCATCATCTTTAATATATCTCTATTCCATATGTAATTTGTAATGTACCGTTGATTGTGATGAGTTATCTCTCTTCTTACTCTCTACCAAGTTTCTTCATATAAATAATAAAAAGGGGACCCAGATGATATACATATATATTTCGCGGTTTTAATGAAAATTTGAGTTTACATATTATATGGGTATGTCAAATCGGTTGTATTACGGTTTAATTTTATTTTCTATGTTGCTTGGTAGGTTAAAGATGTGGCTACCATACTACATTGGAAGCTGTAGGAACTTCTTTGAAGCCTTTTTCCGATTTCACCTTTTCCTTTCAGTCACACCAACTTGTGTTTCCATGTAGTCCATCATCAGAAAACCTTTCGCATTATAATTAAATATGAATCTTGCATGCAAATGGTCTTTTAGTTTTATTTAAATAAGAAAATTGAAAATTTGGGGACAAGAATTCAAATAAAAACTAAAATATCAACTAAGTGATTTCATTGTATTTGAAAGTAAATAAATAGAGTATATTGCAGATTTTAAACTATATCTAAGAAATCTGAAGAAAGTGGGTCACAAATAAGGTCATCTTCAAAGCGTCTCTTGATAGACAGACTCCTTGACAATTTTATTGCCAACTAATCCTGAGTCTATCCTCATTTGTTCCCTTACCTTTTTGAGCTCCCTTGCGAAGCTTTTGTCCTGCTGCTTGTTTAATTAATCCACCTTCTGTTTCATTCTATTTTTTTTTCTCCATTTTTGTTCATTCCCTACTGCACATGCAGTTAATATGTAATTTCTTATAATCTAGTAAATTTTGACGTTAGTGAAAATATAATAAGTTCAAGCTTTATTCAAATATATGTGAACTGGAGGAAGGTAAGTGGCATGAAAATTAGTGATTTGGCCAAAATCAAATACAAGTGAGTTGATTAAGATGAGACAACCTGGTTTGACTACCTTGGGATCTGACAGTAAGTGATCATTTAAAAATCATATTCATTAGAATTTTGAAGAAAGTAAAGAATAGAACCTCCCTGTCTCGTCATTACACATAACAATAAATTAAAATACATACGTTTCTTACTTCCATCACGCTCATATCGACAAAAAGTATACATATTAAAACCACATATATATATATATATATTATATTCAATGGTATATACCTTATACAAATATTAGTAATATGGCATTTCTTTTTTTATTCATGTATGGTTGAGTCTGAAGAATGAAGATAAATAGATATGCTTGCTACAATTTCTAACCTCTCCATGTGACCTCTGAGTCTCTGGCTATCTTCTTTTGTCTTTGGGTTAGAAAACCCTTGCTCTTTTCTTTTTTTTTTTTCAACGAAGAAGATTTTTTTGTTTGTTTTTTCTGTTTGAAATTAAACATATTATGTAACTGTTAGCCTGTGATACAAAAGATGTACACCCTTTTTATTTTCCTATAAATATAAAAATATACTTTAAAAATACAATTTTTAAGTAACTTATATTATGTGCGCACTGCTGCCGGCACAGTACATATACTTTTTTTCCAGTTTTGGATCACATGAATTGAAGGCGGTCAAAGATTTCACGTGCTGACGTGCATGTCGATTCAAATCATCAGCGAGTTCTTTTTTTTTCCTTTTTTTTCTTTTTAACAACTTTCAGACTTAACGCAATACGGTTATGCCAATATTGAAAATTGAGTAAATATAATAAATAAGGTGGATTAAATATATTTCAATGCTTTATGTTCGGTCGTTTTCTTATCCTACCCGTTTCCTTATTTGTGACTGTCTAAGCTTCTTCTTTGTTTTTTTTTTCTTTTTTGGTTTCTGACGAACAAAGACGATTAATTACCAAAAATTATCTATTGAAAAAACAAAATTACCCCAAATTATTTTCGATTTCATTTGTGTGATAAAATGATACTTCTATTCCATATTATAACTCGTATATGTACGAGGACATAAGATGATACGATGACATTGACATATGAAAGAAACAGTAATTATAAAGTAATGTTGAAAATGGCACATTAGAACAAACAAAAAAATGAAAAAGCAATAGCTTAGCGGAAAGGTAGAAAAATGACCATGAATCCCATGATTTCATGAACTATCTAATTATCTATCGTCACTCACTTATATAAGGTTATATTTAATACATTATATATTTCCAAAACGATAATTTTTAGGTTTCTTTTTATCTTTTTTTTTTTCTTTTAACTTTGGTTTGTGACGTTAATTTGTCTATTGTGAAACGTAATAATCTCGAAGTAACTGATAGTTAATATAATAATATAATTTCTATTATCTTCAAAGTTTAAAAGATTCAAGAACTACAGCAAAATAAAAGCAATAAAGGTTCTTAACTTATTCACAATGGATCTTAAATCACTGTAGAAAATAAAAAAAAATGGTGCTACTTTCAGAAAACAAAAACATAAAATAATACTATACGAAATTTCTCAACAAAAATGATAGTAATTTTTTTTTTGCCGTAAATGATAGTAGTTTTTTAATATTTAAAAAACGGTAAGAATGAAAATAATGTATTAGTTCTGAGTAGAAAAATGTAATAGTGTATTATCCATAAAAGAGAGTTGTGAGAAGTGGAGCCGACACATGTCGAGCCTTAGCCTGTTAGGGACACCCCATGTGGTCACGTGTAAACGACTGTTTGTCTGAAAACAAAATTAAGTTTGAAGTATTCCGAGAAGTTTCATCACAGAGGAAGAAGGAAAGCAAAAAGAGAGAGAGAGTGAGCCTCTTCTTTAGTTGTTTGTTGCAATAAACACAAACACAACTTCCCCATTTCTGCTTTTTTTTTGTTCAACTCGATCCTAAACACTCCAATCACAGTTCACAACCCATCCGGAAAATACAATAAAATAATCTCAAGGAAACAGAAAAAAAGGAGAAAGAAAAAAATATTTGGTTTTGGCGGAGAAAATGAAGGAGAAGGCGGAGAGTGGTGGGGGAGGAGGAGTAGGATACGTGAGAGCGGATCAGATAGATTTAAAGAGTTTGGACGAGCAGTTGCAAAGACACTTAAGCAGAGCATGGACGATGGAGAAGAGGAAGAGTTTGAGTGATGGCGAAGATAACGTTACTAATAAACACAACCAAAACAACTTCGGACATCGACAGCTTGTGTTTCAGAGACCGCTTCTCGGTGGTGGTGGTGGATATAATAACAACAACAACAACAAGGACATAACTAGGTCGACGACGACCGAGGTGGGGAAGTCGAGGAGAGAGTGGGAAATTGATCCTTCTAAGCTTATCATCAAAAGTGTGATTGCTCGTGGTACTTTTGGTACTGTCCATCGTGGAATCTATGATGGTCAAGATGTCGCCGGTACAATCTCTCTCTCTGTCTCTCATGATTAAATATTTTGTGTCTTAATTCTAAGAAATATATATTACTATTCTTAGATACCCGGTTGGCCAAATAAGTAAGATTTCTTTAGATAACTTAACCAAGTGATCAAGAAAAAAAAACATGCATTACTGCAATCGAAAAACTCTGTTTCTATATCTACTTTTTTCAAACAATTTGGATTTTTTTTTATATAAAAAAAACAAGGAATTTATATATGTGTGAATTAAATAATTAATGTAATTTGAATTAAAAAAAAAAAAAAAAAAAAAAAACAGTGAAGTTACTAGATTGGGGAGAAGAGGGACACAGGTCAGACGCAGAGATAGCTTCGCTAAGAGCTGCTTTCACTCAAGAAGTTGCTGTTTGGCATAAGCTTGACCATCCCAATGTCACCAAGGTACCCACTCATTCTTATGCCCAGTACCCAATGGTGTTAATATGGTGAACACATGAACCAATATATTCAAACTATAGCCAAAATCGAAACGTAATAATATATTGATCGAGTTGCTCTACGTGTGAATGGAAATGAAAAAGTTCATAGGAGCGGCGATGGGGACATCGGAGATGAGCATACAGACGGAAAACGGGCAAATGGGAATGCCGAGTAACGTTTGCTGCGTCGTCGTTGAGTATTGTCCCGGCGGTGCTCTCAAGTCTTTCCTTATCAAAACTCGCCGCCGCAAACTCGCCTTCAAAGTCGTTATCCAACTCTCCCTTGACCTAGCTCGCGGGTATATATACATATATATATATATATATGTCTTTTTTTTGCTATTTTATAATATGGATAAATTAAACTAAATCCCTATGATTTATATATATATATATATATATATATGTAATGTATTAGGTTGAGTTACTTGCACTCGCAGAAGATAGTGCATAGAGACGTGAAAACGGAGAACATGCTTTTGGACAAGTCTCGCACCTTAAAGATTGCAGATTTTGGTGTGGCTCGTCTCGAGGCCTCCAACCCTAACGACATGACCGGTGAGACCGGAACCTTGGGCTACATGGCTCCCGAGGTATATATATACATTAATTGTGATATAATTAATAGTATGTACTTTTATTAGTAAAGATGATGGAAAAATGTTTTTTTTTTTCTTTAAAAAAAAAAAAACAGGTGTTAAATGGGAGTGCGTACAACAGAAAGTGTGATGTGTATAGCTTCGGGATATGTCTGTGGGAGATATACTGTTGCGACATGCCTTATCCCGACCTCAGTTTCTCCGAAGTTACCTCCGCCGTCGTCCGCCAGGTCTTAATTGTCATTAATTTTTCCTATAGCTTTATATATATATATATATATATATATTCTTTCATTTATCCATCGTCTAATCAATAATAATATATATACAATAAAATAATGTGAAATAAATAGAATTTGAGACCGGAGATACCGAGATGTTGTCCGAGTGCGCTGGGAAACGTGATGAAGAGGTGCTGGGATGCGAACCCTGATAAGAGGCCTGAGATGGATGAAGTTGTTTCCATGTTGGAGTCCATCGATACTTCTAAAGGCGGTGGTATGATTCCTCCCGACCAACAACATGGCTGTTTCTGTTTCCGCCGTCACCGAGGCCCCTGATGTTCTTACTTACGTATATATATATATATATATATATATATAACCAAATCGACAACATTTCTATTATTATTTAGCTCTTATTTAATTTGCATAGTAGAAAGATTATTTTATAATAGTACTTAATTAGCTAGTTAATTAAGTTTGTGGGGATGATCAAATGTGGGATTTATAACTTTCAATCAGTTGGTGTATGATTTACAGGATGAATGTCGTATCTATTTGAAACGATCATTTCATACGTTTATAAATAGTACTCACAAACCCTAATTAATTGTTTGCTTTTTTTTTTTTTTTTCTTTTTCTTGTGGGGTCATTAAATATGTATGTCTTACTTTCTAAAGGGGATATTAAACGATGTCAACGCGTATCGAACAAAATGTATATAGATTTTACAGAGTCCACAATAATAACTTACAATTTTTGCATAATACATTCATACCGACACATGCACCTCTTAAAAATTTGTCTCACAAAACAGAGTATTGTAATGTATGTTGAAGCCGACAAAAGGGAAAAAAGAAGATAAAGGTGGAGTTATCCGGCGATTTTGTAACTCGGGTTAGCGAGGTTGTCTAAACCGGAGACGACTTGAATGGATTCAATAACATCGCCCACTTTAAGATCAGCCAGATAATCTTCGTTTTGGGTAACGTACCCGAAGACAGCGTAACGACCGTCCAAAATGTTGGAATTGCTTGGCGTGAGCTCACTCTCTTTCAGCAGCCAAAACACCTGGCTTGATCCTGAGTCATTCTCAAACTCCTGATTGCATTTACAAGTTCATGTTTATATGAGTGACAAATGACCATAAAATAAATATATGTATGTATATATTCAAACTTCAAAAGGAAGGAAGGAAGAAGAAGAACTCACTTCTCTTGCCATTGCCATTGTCCCAAATGCGTTGAAAGGAAGCATAACCTGAGCCTTGTAAAGACCCAGTTCCTGTAGTTTTCACCAAAAGGACGTTATTACATATCACAAAACCATAACAAAAAATATCAGACGAAACTGACAAAGGAGAGCTACTGAGAGGTAGGTCCGTTTACTTCAAGAGTTGAGCCGTAGAAAGGCGTCTTCTTTCCAGTGACCATAATCTCAAGAGGAACCGTCCGCATTTTCTCTGTGCTTGGATCTATAAATCCTTCCGCAGGACCCTCTGGATCTCCCGTTTGTACCACAAATCCATCAGCTGAAACCAAAAGCACACATTTTTAATCCATATTCTTAAACATCAAGATTGGGGTTTTTATCTAAACAGTCTTACATCTCTGGATCTCCATGCCATCATAGAAATGCCGCTCAACCAAGTCCACAAAGTTACCGGCAGTGACAGGGGCGTTATAACCATCAAGAACAATGCGGAACACACATTCCTCGAGGTTGGGGTTGTCCTTGATCTTGACCTTCATGTCCACAGTGGCTCTTCCCTTGAGAAGAGGCATGTTCCGGTACTCTTCAGGCACTTCATAAGGGAAGCCATCAACCATATCCTCTTCTATTCTGCAGATAAACCGAATGCCCCACACGAAGATCTCAGCTGCAGTCATCAATCACAAAAAGCGGTCTAAATGAGCAATCTCACTTCTACACACATATTTTCCTCATTCATACCCCTTTTTTCTTTTTACGTTTGAACTCACCCGCCAACATATTCCAGAATTTCTTTCTGCTTTGGAGCAACCGCGTCTCTTTTCCGATCCTCCACAATCTGTAGCATATCTTGCATTCCAGCTTCCAACTTTTCAATCATTTCATTACCATGATCCTTCTTCGGTTCAGCAAAACCTGCCACGATCATACTTTTCCCTTGCTGCAACGATCTATTTGCCTGCCTCACATTCTACAATAGGTAAACAAAAGCCCCTTTTAATTCCTCAATAAATAAAAAAAAAACAGAGCGCAATTCCACTGATCACTAATCTTGATGTTACCAACAACAAGTCTTTACCCGTTCAACAGAATCGAGAGCCTTAACGCCAGCAATCTTGAGGCTATCAGTGATATCCTCAAGAGGCTTCTGTACTTCCCTGATGGCCTTATTGTCAATAGGCAATGCATATCTTAGCAAAGCTCCTGGGTCTTTAATGGGAGGACCAGAGATCAACACTGACACATCTGAAATCGCTGGATTTGCTGCTGCATACGCATTGGGAGGCAAACTTATCGACGGTACTGCAGCCATTAAACCGACCGATAAAGCTAATGAAATCGCACATTCTTTCAATGACGAAAATGTCCCTCTCTGCATCCAAAATCAAGAGGAATTCATGTAAGTTTTAAGACCAAAAAAAATCTCACATTGTGATGATGAGGGGTTGATTTCGATCTCCTTATCCATTAAATTAATGCTTTTAAAGTTTGACTCTTTCGTTTTAAAAACCGAACTTATTCCAACTGTCATATCTAACTTTTTCAAATGAGCATTGGAGAGCGCATTAGAGTGTAGGGGTTACTTCCTTTTATACGACGGACGAGGAAGAAACAGAGAAGGGGAATCAGAAACACCGAACCTGCTTAGTTTCGTGACAACGAACTTCGAGGGGCTTTTTGGAGCAATAAGAATCGATTCTCCTTCGGGGAAATCTCGAGGAATTGACGAAATTAAATGTGGGGAGAGAGGCAAACGATGCCGCCATTGGAGATCAACAGTTAGATTGGCAAGGGTTTGAAGAGACGTGATTTTCAATGACAGCCCAGATGAATTGACATTGGAATGGGAAGTTTTTTGTTCTGTCCGAAAAGAACATGCGAAAGAAGATATGCCTGTGTCTGCGTCAGATTTTTTGAATTAGAGAAGGAGATGAAGAAGAGGATAAGGGGTTTACGACTCTACTTGCTCTCTATCTCTCTCTCTCTCTGGATAAGATTACAATTTTCTTCCACGTTATTTTTATTTTATCTTTTTATTTTATTATATTAAGATAGGCCGTTTATTGGGCTTTCTTCGTCTGCTCTAATTAACTATATTGGCCTATACATTTGCATATTCATAGTAAGCACAACCTTTATGTGATTTTGGTTTGCATTTTTCTGAACATATACATTTTAAGTTTGTAACCTACATCTATAACTCGAAAGAAGATGATAACTACATGAAACATATTCCTTTTTTTTTTCTTTCGTAAAGAAAAATATAAATCTTTATTCTTTATTTTGGAATGTTGGAACTTGGAAACTGATGCAGCGTAGACTCTATTTCCTTTTGTATTTTGGCTTTGGTTTTTCTTTTCATTCTTCTTTTCCTTTTCTTTACTTATGTCGGTTTTACTTTAATTATTAGAATCCTAAACCTAACTGATTAAAGATTTTATTAGCACTATAAATAGGTTGATCTCTTGGCTTGTAAGGATACAACTCATATTACTCTTATTCAAAGAAGATTTGCTTTCTTAAACCCTTGTTATCGGCTAGAACAACAGGTTCTCAACAATCTCAACTCGCGTGATTCGTTTGGGTATTCGAAGACTAAACAATCGACCCTATCGCTTTGCTTTCATATGTTACATCAGCTGTAACATACTTATAACTTACTAGTGGTCCAAATATATATAGTTTCTCAATATTTTCAATAATTACACCAGAATGACTTTCGCAGATAACAATATATACTGTATATGATTAATATAAGTAAGTAAGTAAGACATGTTTCAAGACTTAATAGTTTATATCTAATTTCTCTAGATATAAGTAATATATACTACAATTTATACTTTTGGTATATCTTTTAGCCAAAAAGGGTATTCTCATAGATGAGAACCCTATTATATATAAGTAGTGTAGAGACATTTTCTGAAATATATTTTGTATGTCTTGGTCTTATTTGTTTACAATCCTTTAAAAATAAGCTAAGATCCTTTATGAAAGGTTTAAGAACCATTTTTGAACATTTTTTAAGCATTATTAGAAGAAAAAATGATAATATAAACTATGGTATATTACAAAACTAACAAATTATACTAACTATGAATCAATGGAGATAAATCAAGAACAGAGAATCTAGGTCAAAAGGAACAGAGGAAGACGAAGAAGTAAAAGGTTTTTTTTTATTTGATTTCTTATATAACCTTACACCGTTACACGAGTCTTTACATCATAAATCAGCTCGATTATAGCATCATTATAGATAAGTAATACATGGTCACTTGGTCAGTGGGTTGTATTACTGACTATAAAAAAGTAATAAATGGTCTGGTAAAAAAAGTTACGTATCGAACGTACATACACGTATAATGTACTCTTTACTATATTACAGATGTATAATGTATATGTATATTTTTTATATTCTCTTTCTCTCTCTCTCGATATATGTGTGTGTGTTTAAAAAATATATGTTTTAAAATATATATATGTTTAAAATTATAGAGATAGATATGTGTATACGTGTGTGGCTTGAGATGAAATTTTTTTAATATCACTATTTGCATACAGTGAGAATTGAAAACCCATACCATTATGAATGGACCTTCTCAAACGAAAAGATTGAATATTCTTATTTTATAAATTTAATATTATATCCTTTCTCTTTCTGAGAATGACATCTTGGCCCTGAACAAAAAAAGAAGCAGAAGCTAATATGAATATCATGACAGATAGTAACGATTCTGATAAAAGTTTTTAATTTAAAGCTTTAACTTTATTTGTTATTAAAGGTTTTTAAAATAGAATAAGGAGAAGAAAAAAAGATAGTGGAGAAAACTATTAAACTATGAATGGTGCTCACACCTTTATAGACTGATCATCTTTTTACAGAACCACACACATGGCGACACTAATCCACTACCTATACTTATACCCTAAAGTCATTGTTACTCTCAGGTGTTCTGCTTCTCTTTCTTTTTTTTTCCTTTCTAAAGTCCATTTTTTCTAAATCCAAATTATTTACACGTCATTTTACAGTGAAACGAAAAGATAAATCGTTCCCATTTTATCATCGGAAGTTTGCGAAGGAACAATGAAAAAAATAGATCATTCATAAATCACAGAGGAACCACCACTACAAAAATAGATATACAGACTAAATTAAAACAGCAAATTATCTACAATTACAGTCCAACCCAATCATAATAAAACTATTTATTTTCTTACGCATCTTGTAACGTTTTTTCTTCAAGAGCGATAATCCATGGCAATATGTCGAAACTCGAAACTGATGTTTTTTCTTCTGAAGTATTCTTGTTTTATATTTCCACAAATTTCCATGAACTATTTATGCCCCAATCACCTTTTTCAGCAAAGCAACAAATAGAGATAAAGAAAAAAAGTCCCCTATTTTTGGAAAAAATAAAAGGAAAAATTCAGAAGACACTATCCAATAAAAAAGATGCCACCATTTTCATGGCCTCTTAACTTAGTTGTGAAGAAACAAAATAACAAAAGGAAAATCGATTCTTATTTGTGTTGCTATTTTGTAAGATGAATAAGATGTAACAAATAATACAATAATGTTTCTCATTAGCGCACAAGCTAATTAAGATCAAAAAGCTTATTAGCGATTTTTATATCAAGTATACATTCCATTATATGATAATTGTACCTTTCAAGGATTCTTTTTATAACAAAACATTCGAGATCATATAATATAAGGAGTCAACTTACTAGTTACAACAGGTACATTGCTTCGCATTATCTATTGATCATATACCCTTTATATACAATATATATAATCTATATGCTTTTACACATACACAGGATGATATTGATACCAACAAATTAAACACTGAAAAATGAATTAATATGTAGACAATCTCACACACATATATATATATATATGTCTGCACTATTTTCTAAGTAAACATACAACACAACCCACAACATACTAAACTACTATACCAGAACGATTAGCGTGAAAGAAAAGACGTTATAAATGGCATACAGTAAATTCCTTCTTCTTGTTTTGATTTTCTTGTGATAGTATTATCTTTTGGGGAGAGATGAAAACCCCCACTCCTTCGTTGGATGGCAAATTCCTTTATCTTTCAAATTTCTTTAATAATATATATACATACATATATATATATATATATTTTTAGCTGAGGATTTTTTCTTTAGCCAAAAAAAACCTCTTTTATTCTTGTTTCGGTGCTGAAAGATATTCCTTTATTGGAAAGGTCCGTAGATATCCAACTGGCTAACACATGGAACGAGACTATATCGTAATTAAGCATGTTTTCCACATCTATATATCTAATTCTACAAACAGAATTCTTATAAATATAAATATACCGCAAAGGCTTTAACTATAACAAGAGAAAGTAAATCACAGTTTTAAAGTTTATCATGGAACTCAATCACTCATGTTAAATTAACAGAACTATAAACTCGAAATGCTTTGTTCTTCATCAACTATATTCATACATATCAAGAAAAAAGCATACCCATATATATGTATGCAAGCATATATTAAAAAAGTCATATAAGCACGCATAAATATGCATATATATATATATAGATAAAGAGTATTTGCATTTGAGTAGCCGAAGAGTCAAGAAGAAATGAAAACGAACGAGGAATATTAAATTCATGTGTATATGTCAAACTAAAATTTCAGACGATAAAAAAGAAAAACCATTATTCATTGAAAACAAGATCCGGGAATAGTCAAAAATAAATAACTGAGGGAGGGAGAATCTTTTTTAATGTAAGAAATTATCGAAAACAAAAGACAAGGCAAAGCTACGTAGGGACTTGTGTAAGTAAGTTAATAGCTAATGTATATACTCCATTTTTAGCTTAAATTAATGCGTCCATAATAAGCAGTTCTATGCACCTGGCCCGTTTCTTTTCCTCACCATAAGGTGACATGAAATCGATATGTTAACCAAAATACTGGTATGTTTTTTTTTAAGGCATTTTGAACCGTAACTTGACCAGTATACCCAAATACCATGCAATTGCATAACCTTAAATGTGATATAAATATGCAAAAGTAATATCTTCATCAATATATGTAATTTTTATTGTGTGCAAGACTGCAAGGTGCATTAAGATAAGAAACAAATAAAAGATAGGAATGACGTGAATTTGATTTTACTAAATTTTATAATGATGTGATGATACTGTGACAAGGCTGTGGAAAAAAAAAGATTAGTCACAGAGAAATGAGGACCGTTAGATGTATTCGGATCAAGCGCAGATCCGACAGTCACCCGACCATCGAGCATGCACCCTATTTAACACACTCTGGCCGAACCACCACAGCTGAATAAAACTCTTAATTTTTAATAAAATAATAAAAAGGCATATTCAGATCCAACGGTTGAGATCTGTTATCGAGTCCACTCGCTTATGAAAGTGGACCCCATCGAGCCCAGAAAAGTCCACTTCAGCTTGTAAAATCAAATAACTTCCGAACTACCCGAATTGCCCCTTTTTGGTCCGCAGTGATTTTGAATTATGCATTCAATAGAAGAGCAGAGAGAGAGAGAGAGATAAAATGTTTCTAAAATTTCTTTTTGCTATTGAATTTACTAGGATATAGTTGAATTTTGTTCTACACCAACAGTATAAAAATACGGTTGAGATCTGTGAAAACAAAAAAACAGTATAAAAATACTTGAGTCCATAGTCATATCTCAAAACATGTCATTTTCTCTAATTAAAACTAGTATTGTTATTTTTGATATCGCTGATAGAAGTTTGTAGTCTTCTATAGCTCTTCTCATTCGTATTGGTTATTTTTTGTCACTATCCAAATATAAAAAAATCGATTAGATTGCACAAAGTGTTAGATGTAGGAAACAAAACATAAAGGTCTAGTAGCTAGAGAAGAAATTCACCACGAAACCTACCGTTTGGATGTTAAACAAAAAGAAACTACCGTTGAGTTTAAAAGGAGGGTATTAGAGTCATTTGATAAGGACGGCTTCCTAGTATAAAAGACGGTGAGTCTTGAAGCTAATGAGTTTAGCTGATACGTTGACAGAGCAAAGGCAAGGCCAAACTTAAGGACTTTTTCTCTAACTAAGTAACAAGTAATCGGGAAAGCAATCCAAGATTATGATCTGAATCTCTCTGGTTTTTACCAAAAACTAAACTTTTTGGTCGAAAAATCGGAAAGGGTTTCCTTGGAATATTGTTCAGTGATCCCTCTGGTTCCGGAGGGGTATTGCAGTTCATGATGGGATTTTGCATCTGCCCGTTGGAGTCTCCGGCGAGATTACTATGGAGTACAAGCTTCTTCCGTCATAAGATTATGATCTTTTAATCCTCTTTTTGTTTTTTTTAACTTCCTCTCGTTCTTCTTACTTTCAACCCGATCCTCTCTCTCTCTCTCTCTCTCGCTCTGTTTCATCTTTCTTTTCTTTGCTTTCGAAATCTGTGATTTGAAGAAGTTTGTTTTTTGTTTTTCCCTGGGATAATCATCGATGGAATCCAATTCGTTTTTCTTCGATCCATCTCCCTCCCATGGCAACATGTTCTTCCTTGGGAATCTCAATCCCGTCGTCCAAGGTAGTTTTTTTCTCACTCAATTTGACTTTGGTTTTTAGGTGAATTTTACGATTCATTTGATTGATATGATCCTTTTTTTTTTTTTTTTTTTTTTCTCATTCGGATATGGAAGGAGCAAAATCGGTGTTGAACATGGATGAAACATCAAAGCGAAGGCCTTTCTTTAGCTCGCCGGAGGATCTCTATGAGGAGGAGTATTACGACGACCAGATGCCCGAGAAAAAGCGTCGCCTCACTACCGAACAGGTTTTGTGTTCCCTGATCTGTGTCTGTAAACACACACTATTTTAATTGAAGAAAAAATAAATAAAGATTGTATATGATGATGATGTGTTCAGGTGCATCTGCTGGAGAAAAGCTTCGAGAAGGAGAACAAGCTAGAGCCAGAGCGCAAGACTCAGCTTGCCAAGAAGCTTGGTCTACAGCCAAGGCAAGTGGCCGTCTGGTTTCAAAACCGCCGAGCTCGTTGGAAAACCAAACAGCTCGAGAGAGACTTCGATCTTCTCAAGTCCACTTACGACCAACTCCTCTCTAACTACGACTCCATCGTCAAGGAGAACGATCTGCTCAGATCCCAGGTATTATTCTTTTCATCATTATATTCAAACTCTTATTACATTTGACCCCGAGTCATATTAAGCTCAGATTAATACGAATGATTAGTGATCTACATCATCTTTGCCTTATTGGTCCAATTAAAGGATAAAGCAAGCATCAAGTGAAATAAAGAATATGCTTCTCCTTTTTTACTTTTTCAAGACAATCAGAAAGAGAATTTCTCTACATACATACATCTATGTTAACTTAGAAAAAAAAGAAACAAAACTGGGAATCAAATCGATCAGAGAATTTAATTTTGATATCCTTTTATGGGAGGTTGCTTGTGTTGACCGTTGTGATTAAAAAAAGTTAGAATCTTTCCTGCAGATGGCTTCCCTCGCCGAGAAGCTCCAAGCCAAAGAAGAGGCAGCCATTGAGCCACCGGGTCAAGTACCCGAACCAAACCAACTCGATCCGCTAAACATTAACCGGTTCGAACCAGCAATCAAAACAGAGGACCGGTTAAGTTCAGGGAGTGTTGGGAGTGCTGTACTAGACGAGGACGCACCTCAGCTACTAGACAGCTGTGACTCTTACTTCCCAATCATCGTACCCATCCACTCGGAAGATGATAACAACTACAACAATCCCGGTACTGCTAATGACCGGAGCTGTTTCGCCGACGTCTTTGTGCCCACCACTTCGCCGTCGCATGACCACGGCGAATCACTCGGATTCTGGGGCTGGCCTTGAAAACAAAAAAAAACTAGAGCAAGTCCATACATTTATGTATCTGTGTGTGTTTATCTGAGTACAGTTCATGTCGTTTCCATGTTCACGTAACCCCCGCATAATTGTGGAATAATCCCGCGGTATTTGATCAGTTATATATATATATATTTTATGAAAATCACGAGTCAATCTATTTTCTAATTTTTTTTTAAGTTAGGAAATAAAAATATTTATTTATATCGCTCCATAAATTCACCGGCGTTTGAACCTACCAATAATACTAAAGTAAATGTACTAGATAACCCAAGTGTGTTCATAATTTGTAAGATAGAAAAAAACACTGTTTCGATACTGTATAATTTTTAATATGGCAATGTTACCCCTACATCCTATTATCTTTAGTCATCCTTTCATCACTGTTAATTTCATCGAATTTCATCTCAATTTCTTCGCGTTTCAGCGGATTTTTTTCTCCATCTGAACCAACGAATTTTGGTAATTTTCGATAAAGTTTCACACGTGAACCACACCTTTGGGGGAAAACCTAACGGAAGGTAAATCATCGACGGCCTCAAACAGCTGCTGGACCATCCCGATCGATCCATAGATCGAATCCGCCGAGTTTTTGAAATCGGTCCACGAGGACCTTGACTTGCTCGTTGGCACATATGGAGAATAGATTTGGTGGCTTCTGAACGGGCTCCCATAGCCGCTCAAGCTCGGCCACCGCCGCCTTGAGCTCGGCTCATTTCCGCATCTCGTAAATCTAGCGTTCATGGGATATATGGGATAGACGCGCCTTGAAGAGCTGTTTCTGATTTTTCGCCTGCTGCATCTTCTTCCACTACCACTTTGATACATCGCCGGGAAACGTCTTCGGACCGCCGCCCACACAGATAACCGTCGAAAATTGATGAAGAAGGTTTGTTTGTTTCCTCTTATAATTTTATTGTTAGAATGCTAACATTACATCTAGAGTGTTATATGTATTTGTAGCGCACTAACTTCAAAAATAACATCTATAACAATCTAGATAATTCATTATTGTTATCAATCTAACATATTTTTTACTAACATCGTAGCTCTAACTAACATCGTAGTTCTAGCTAAGTATCAATGTATTAAAAAACATAACATATTAGCGAATACAAATATTATGTTAGAAGTGATCAATAAATTGTTAGCGGATAAAAATAGTATATTCGAAATGATAATATACGAAGAAGAAGAAAGATTGAAGCCCCTCATAATTATCCATTTATATAAAGAAGAGAGAGAGAGAGAAAGCTTTATAAAGAATCGAAGTTTTGGTTCTAAAATCAGTTAATGTCTAAGAAGCGACTTTAATACTAATTAATTCCACATTAGTTAGTCTTCTACATATATTTATGTGTACACATACTCTCTCGGCGGCTCATCCACCTGTTAAAACGCCGTCAACCGCCGTTCCATTCCAAGAAAGATGTAAATCGGACTTGTCATGATGAACCCACCAAACCAGATCTCAACATCCGGGACCTGGTCCCAGATTGAAACATTGCTTATATCTACACATACACATACATTGGCTCCACTTTGATTTTAAAAATCCACCATTTCCGGTTCATGTTTTCCCGGGCTGGGTTGCTGAGCTCTTTTTTTTGTTCTTTTCCCGGTGGTTCAAGTGAATTTTTATGATCCCTCAGGTTCTTTCCTCTTCTTACCAGATCTTCTGTTTGATCTGCTGCTTCTTTCTTGTGGATCTGAAACAGGTTGTGACCTCTGGTCTGGTAAGCTGATCGTCTTTGTTTCATCCTTAGGATCTGATTGATTTATGGGTTTTTCGTACAAAATAGCTGCATCGAGGGAGAAGAGACGGACCGATAACGCAGAGAGAGTCGAGATTTTAGCAGCCGCTGAAAGAGAAGACCAGTACCACCATTCGTTTTTCAAGTACTCTGTCTTTATCATGTCTTCCACCACAATTGCTGCCTGAACCAACTGGGATAAATATCGAAGGCACAGACATTAGAAATTCGAGCTTATGCTTCATCAGATAGAAAGGAGAAAAGAATAATTGTACCTCGAAAATGCTTTGTGCTGATTTAACAAATGCACGCCAAGCTCGCCTACGGTCTGGATGTGATTTCGATGGTCTCAAAGCTTCTTCAGGTAGTGCCACATCCATATCAAGCATATTGGTTTTAAGGAACCTGAAAACCGACAACGCTTTGCCGGTAATACGTTTCAACGAAGACTGTGGAACTACACAGCAGCCTTCTAAACCACGACCTGAAGATTTCTTATTCTTTTGATCTGATAAACCAAAACTCAGTCCGCTCGGTTTATTCAGTGGGCCGCCAAGATCATTTGTGACAATTCTATTGAATGACATATTAGATTCAGAATTTAAGCCTTCATCATTGGCTTCAGAACCAGTAAAAATCACCTGATCCACTGAATCACCACCATCTAGCTTATTGCAAGTGGCAGATATGAGCATTGAGTCGTTAAGAAATGTTGACGACGGAAGAAATGTTGGAGTTCCATTTGAACCGATCAGACCGATTTCTTTAACCAAATCTCTGTTAGAATCCCTTGTCACAAACTTGGAACAGATCTCCTCGAAATGGTATGGGGAAATAGATTCTTCTTCCTGATATCTTATCAACCCAGAATCAAGTTCAGACACATTGGACATCTCAGCTACATCTTTCCCGGCGTTATATACATTAAGATAATCAGATTTCAGACCATCTTTTGCTTTAGAAGAATCAGAGATTTCCTTGCCTTCTTCACTTGCTAATGAATAAGGAATACACTTACTCTCGGTGTGCTCCTCAAATTCATCATCACTTGCAAATGTTTTGTGGCAAATGAGGCAGTGAATCATAGATGGCAAAATGGGTTCCAAGCATTCGCATCTACACAGTTTCTCTCGCTCTGCAACCTTTGTCTTCTTTCCCCGTTTTTTTAAGGTTTCGGTCTCTAGTTTGATGCATGGCCCATATCTCTTCTCCATTGACATGGCAGCCTTGGTCACAAGACTCCCAGCAGATATTGGGCAGGAGGAATTCTGAGCTTGTTTCATTCCCCTTTGAAGATCCCCAAATCGTAACCTTTTCCAGCACAAAATAGACTCTCTCAGCTCTCTTTCTTTCGGGTCATCATCATGAAGCCATTGGACAAGCTCGCTGATTTCCGCTTCAGTTTCATAATACGTCCAGGGTGAAACCAATAGTCTTCCATGGTCAACGGCATGAAGAAATGGGGAGAGGACTTTTGAACCTGTCAAATTAACTTGTACAGATTTCTGCAAAGATATGCTCCCATCAACCAATATACGAGGATGTTCTTCTGGGAAGCAGCAACCCCAATATAAACGACCACTAGCATCACTTCCCAGAAAGTCTCTTCGTATAGATTGCCTTAGAAGCTGTGATTCTATGCTTCTGATTGATTGCTGCAGATTCTGTATTTCATTACTAGTGGCATTCAACTCTTGTTGACTAGCCTGCAATTCTTGGGAAGCCATAGAAGATGCATCATGAGCTGTCTGCGATTCCACTGCATTGGATTTTAGAGTGTGTATTTCATGGTTCCCTCCAACTGATTTGTGCAACGTGTCCGAGCTATCTTTTTCACAAGACAAATTATCCGTTCCATGAGGAGAAGCATCTGCTATTGGCAACTCGGGCCTCCCAGGGGATGTAACATTTTCTGGGGTGGAAATCTTTCTCTCACCGGAAATGACATGTAACTCTTCGGTTTGAGCATCAGTCATAAGCGGAGTTGTCCTCTGATTCTTGTTAAGAAATGCAGCAGAGGAAGTGTCATCATCATGAGTAACCCTGTCTCCAACACCCTCCTGTTGTTGTTGATTACATCTAATTTGCTCTGCAAAGCTACTTGAATTTTGTGGTTCGCCCAGTTCCTTCAGAATACTAGGTTCAACCTTTGCGAGTTTAGCCGTCAGAAATTCTTGCCGCATTTTCGTGTTTTTCCATTCTGAGGAAAGTGAGCGCAACTTCTGCTGCATTTCAATTATTGCTTCGGCACACTGCTCGAGGTGTTGATGAACAAGGGATGAGCTAAGCAGTTCATCGCATAGAAGCTTAAGCAGCAGGATTCTCTGCATCAGAACATAAAAAACGTAACCATATTACCAACAGCAGCAGCACCGTATGCTTATTTTAATTTTAAGACAGAGAGCTGTGGCATTTGTCACGATTCCAAATTTTGGCTACAAAAATAGTTTTTTTCGCATTACTCATTATTCATTTGACTCAATTTAACCGGAATTCTATAGTATGGAAAAATATATATCTAACGACTTCTTCCTTCGGAAAGGTACCTAAGTCAATCCACAGCATGCGTCAAATATAATCATGGTCGCAACACAAACTAAAGATCACAACACGAAAATATAATCGTGGTCGTCATCTACAAAATAGGATTGAAAAGTTGGTACATTTCGAATGAATGAGAAAAAATTCGGAGAAAAGGTTCAAGACTGACCTCCTCAGTACTGAACTCCCAGTAGTCTTTTTCTTCCATCACATCTGCCAGGTGTGCAGTCGTTTCCATAGAAGCTCGGGTAAGTTCCCCCTGATACTTTCTACCTTTCCGCCGTCTGACTAGTTTGTAAGATTCCAAAGCGTCTTGAGCTATGCGCTTGGCAATGACACATGATGGACAATACCAATTTCCATCAGGTATTCTAATAAGAGGTGGATTCAAACAGTATGTGTGATACTCAGCATCGCATGTATCACACAAGAGAACACTGTCATCATCTTTGTCAACGCCACATACTTTACATACCCCCTCATCCCACGGAGCCTTAGGAAGCTTATTTATTGAAACTACTATGTCCTTAATTTCCTTCTTCACCTCTGTACTTAGGCATTCCAATTTTCTGTAGTCCATAAGTTTCTGAACAAGTGGTAGAACCTAAACCAGCAAACAAATAAACGATTGAAACTTGAGAAAATAATTTCACCCAATACTCCAACTACTTTCATAGTAAAAAGGAGAACATACATAAAACTTCTGAATACTGAAAGGCAAACAAAACTACAATTATACATGCACACAAAAGGAAAAACCCTTCTAAAGCATCTAATGATCTCAAAGGCTTCACATAAAATAAGTGTTAACAAATTTATTTGATATTTGACAGAAATGCCAAAATTTAAAAAAGTGTCTCGACCATTTGACATCAAGATGCTACTAAAGTAATGAACATATCTTGTTGTGCAGAGCATAGCAGAAAAAACCAAAGGAGAAGAAACGACAAACCTCAGCTTCGTATAATGACTTAAATTTTTCAGACAATGTTCCGAGCAGTTCTACACAATCGGGCTGATCAGCATACATAGCACGTATACAACTCCACAGCTGCAAATTAGAAAGTTAAAATTAGCGCGTCATCCGTGAAAAAATATCAAGTTGCATTCATCAAAAACAGTCCAGGAGTATACCATCACAATGAAATTTTAAAAATAAGTCAAGCATACACTGTCAGGCTCAATTGCTTCGACTTCTAATCATAGCTAAAACGTTATCCAACAACTGAGGCAGCTAAAATTCTGAAATTCGAACCAGATTTTGCTGAGATATAAAGAGAAGGCAAAAACATTGCAAATCTAAACCTGGCAATTGCAATAGTTTTACATTCATTCATCGAAACGATTAGTGTGAAACTATAGCACTTTTACTATAAGCACTTAGAAACTAATATTCATATCGTACAATAAGCATTAAGGCATCCATGGTACAGAAAAATCAGTTATAAGAGGGAGAATCCCACCTCAAGAACATCCTCAAGAAAAGCTTCAGTTGATCCATCATACGCACCAGCAGCCAACCTCAAATCAATCGTTCTGAAGTCTAAGGGACGCGAAACCATTGCAGGTGATCCCAGGAGTCCGTCATCATCATTGTCACTGGAGTTCAGCAACTTTCGGCCCAGCAAAGTGCAAAATACTTTATCCTCATCTGCAGCTGCAACATCACGCAACACAGCACGACATTTCTTCATAATGACATCAGATACACCAATAGACGTCTTCTTTTTGGTTCCTTTAACAGACCTCTGCACCAAATCTCCACCTCGAACATCCGCTAGCAATGAGAGGACAGCTTTCTGTATTTAGTAAGAGCAAAAAAACTTGTCTTAGGATAAAGATGAGCCTAAAATAATAGCATGCAGTATCAGACTGAGAATACATCATCACCGCAAGAACAAGAGCCAGAAAAACTGAAGTGAATTTGAGAAAACAAGAAATACTTAGTTTATGCAATTCAGTATTGCAAGTACTTCAGGAGGGAAGAGAATTGGTATGAAAGATTGAACCTTTGTCGGTCCTGAAGCATTGCCTTTATATACTTCTTTACTGATGGAATGCTCCAATATCTTCTTTGCCCACTCTGGTGGATTTCTCTCTAAAGCATCATAGACACACTTTCTGATTCTAGTTCCAACATTTGTTGGAAGCTTTCTCACAGGTTCCAGAACCTGTGTCCACTCCGGAATATCACCATTGCAAGTGTTTATCTCAGTGGCATCAAGGCCATCGGAATCATCATCTTCCACAGAAAGAACACCATTTTCTCTGGTCAAAGACCCAAATATTTTTTTAGTAGCCTCTGCAAGTAACTGAAGATAAAGAGTTAATATTTACACGTGAATCCAACAACCATTCTCTTTCTGTGAGAGTGGTTTAGGAACTTAAGTATAGTAACACTTTAATCTATACAAATCAAAGATTTCTTGCCCCAAAGATATCACTCATTTGAGAAACAAAGTAAATCGATTTTTCCACTGTATAGTAAAAGAGTAAATATTTAAGAGTAACAAAATATAAATGTAAATGTAGAAGAATAGAGAAGCTCGACATCTCTAGAGTGACCTACGAACGGAACATAGCTTCAAAATGAGAAATATCAACCTGATTAATTTGGTGGAAGGAAAATGATAGAAAATTGGAAGGACAAGAAAGACAGCACATAAGTAACGCTTCCAAAAGTGAAACTAAACTTGTGACCCATCATCTAGTAAGACAAGAAAGATATGGAACCCAAAACAAAAAAGAAGAAAAATAACAAAAACATACCATTGAATCGGCTTCCATCCCAGCCACACCTGTAAGTGAACCGCAAAGCAAACCACCATCACCTTGTAAACAACGAAATACCTTACCACTTTCACGGGCAGCAATCTCTGTTGATTCAAGGTTCCCATCCATTGATAAAAGAGACAAGATGTACCTACGGGCCAATTCAGGCCAAGTGAACTCGTTAACAGGAAGCATATGCAGCTTATTTCTTTTAGCAGAAAGTGTACTGTCATCCTTTTTCCGTCCTCGTCTGGATCTCGATTCTCCAGAATCAAAGTTTGGATCAACAAATGCAGCTACCTTGGATTGCAGCTCACATATTAGCACTTGCAGAAGCGAAATGTGAGTCGTTGTTAAAAGTGCACCCAAGCACGGCCCACGAGAGGAATATGAGTTGTTAAGCTCAGTAGACTCCCCTGATTTTGTCCCTTTTAGTACAGAAGCAGAGGTATTTTCCGAAGAAAAAGGTTGGCGAGGTTCATCGAACAAAGAAAATTTTTTAGTAGTTGTACAATCCTTATCGCTAATGTTCATCTCACTTCTGTTAACTTCTTTCCCAGATTTATCAAGAAACCAAACATCGAACACTGGATTGATAAGCTCCTGTTCAAGCTTCTCAGGTGAGAAAGCCTCTTCCAAACCCAATATTTCACGGAAACGCCAGAACACTTCAGATATCTAATTAGGCACGCAAAAAAAAATGACTATCACATGTGTAGTAGGACTTATTGAATAGAGGGATACGTTGTAGATTACCATATAAGGAAAACACAAGTCCGTACCTGAAGGAAGTCACCAACAAGCCCAGGAGGAAGCCTCAAACACATAGGCCTCCCGGGAGGAGGGTGTGGATTGCTGACACCATGACCACCAATTAGTTTATGCCTCTTGGCTTTCCGAGAAATCTCACCGAATACTTCTTCCTTGACATTTTCCCCACCTTTTGGTTTGACAACTAGCGCTCCTTCTGCTACAGTTACAGAAGAAGAACTTCTAATCTTCAGAGGTCTATAATTGGAACATGATTCGGCACCAGGCATACGTTCAATAATTTCCTGTACAAAATCTACATCTAGTCCAAATCTGCTTTGATCCAGCCACCTTGACAAAGCATCAACTAGAGGTTCAATCTTGCTTTTATCTTTTTCACCACATGTAGCAATGTGAGGAGCCAAAGAACAGCAAAATCTTGACAAAGATAAAATTACATTGTCTTCCTCATTTATCATATCCCGGTTAATTTCCCTTGTTTCTCTGTCAACATGCTTGCAAAGTAAGATCATGGAGCCCTTCTGCTTCAGGACATTGGAACATCCATCAACAAGCTTTTGAGACACCTTTTTCCATGCAACAGACAATGACTCTTCTTCCACAACAATATCGCCAACTTCAACCCCATGCTTCTGATTATAGGATAAAGTATTATCAAAGTCTACTTGAGAAGAACCAACTTCAGAGCGCAGACAATTGAGTGTATTGGAGATATTTTTCTCTCGTAAACAAGACAATATATCATCTCCAAGAGGTGGGGAGGGATCTGAAAGAAGAATCTCAACAGTGTCATCATCATTCTCTAGAGTACTGTCTCTACGATCACCTCGTTTGTCAAGGTTCTGTTCCACCATTTCATCGATTTTTGGGCAGGAGAAGACAGTTGATCCAATTGGAATAAATGATTTCGAGCATGGTGACCTTGTAACCTTGAAAACAGGCCCAGAACTGCCATCCAATACTTCACACGTAAATAGCGACCCCGTGATCTTATCATGCCAGCAGGACTTATAACCTATTGGATATATCATGTTGACATTGTGGTAACACTGTCTTATGTCAATTCGTCCAAAGGACAGAACAAAGAAATCTTCAAACTGCATTGGAAGTCCGTTCTGAAAATAAAATACACAAAATGAGGAATAAAAAGTTTTTTTAAAAAAATTAACCAGGAGAGATTTAAAGATTACACTCACATTAGCTTCCTCACAACCGCATTCATTTTTTCCAGAGCTAAGGGATTCACCAGCCTGAAAAAGAGTATCAGATTTGATGGCAAAAGGGGACATCATCGGACCATTGAATGGAAAACCCCTGAGCTGAGCACTCACTGAACTACCCTTTTGCTCAGTGAAACCATTGTTTGGCCATCTTGATGTCTTTCTTCTCTTGGGCATATGCTGCAATCTTTCTTGAAGAAGAGAACTCTCATTCCTGATTTCAGCATCCATACAGTTGTACTTACCATTCATTGCCAAGCCCAGATAACAAGCAACATCTTGTATGGAACTAAATGTCTTTCCATTCGGAGCACAATACACAGCACATAGATGATAGCCATTCAAAGGTTGTTTAAATTCGACTCGCCAACCATCTTCTAATACTCCATGCCTTTCCGATATGAAATGCCTGAGATTTTGCAGCAACAGCTCACTTGGATCTAAGGATGGAAATCTAACGGGCGAATTACTGTTGCTCAGGCTGAACGGGAAGCCAAAACCTAGGGTATGTGAATCCAATCCATCCACACTCATTTTAGTATTACGAGCCATTATCCCTGACGCTTCGGGACTAGCATGTCCTCTACCAGGATTCAAAAAGCTTGAATGCGTCATTGCATAGTCAAAAGAGTTTCCCATGCAAGAACTGCTGGCCAGCATATGCTTTCTGGAGAAGAAGAAACAAGGAAGCACATGACCCATCAGTGCTTAAAAATTCTGCTATGTATTTTCTACGACATAACCATTCTCAAGAATATAGAAAGCCAGGCAAAGTCCTATCAAACGAAGTCTAAACAACTAAATGAAAGGGGAAAACAAAAAACGAATGCTCCCACAAGGTAGAGTCTTAAAATTTATCAAAAGATATCATATGCATAGAAAGCCTCGTCATGCATAGATAATTCTCGTAATAGTCAAAATCAAAGTCTACTTAAAGAACTCTCATGAACGAAAGCTAGTATACCCATAATCCGTCTGGCTTTCCATAAAGAAAGCTTACCCAAGTCTTGCTTCTCGAACTCAACCAAAATTCAATATCCTATAAACCCTAACGCATCGTCGAAACAGAACCACGGGTACGTACCTCGAATCTGACGTCTCCTCGCCTCCGTATCCCTCCACATCACTCGGCGGCGAGGCGTTCATATCCAGGATGAGCTTAGACTTAACCCCCAACGGCCACAGTTTGCTCCTCTCCCCACCGGTAGCACAGTCGCTGCACATCCAATCGGCGGAAGGAGCCGGCTCCACTCCGTCGTTAACACAGCATAGATGAAACCCTCGCTCACAAGCGTCGCAGACTACTACGAGTTCAATCGACTCTGGCCTTCCACACGCGCCGCACGCGGCATCCCGATCCGGCCCAGGAACCTCCGCAGGCGCTCCAGGCGCTGGGTCCGGATTATCGTGAATTGACCTAACTACTTCAACAGGTTCATACTCTCCGTCGTCATCCTGAGCACCAGTGCAACCACCGCCGAGAGTAGCGCCGGTAGGGATTTCGTTGAGATCGATGCCGAGAAAGGAGCGATTATCTTCCTTGAGACCGACGCTCCTTGTCTCTCCGAGTTGCTCGTTCGTAGAATCAGTGAGTTCCATTATTCGATTAGGTTATTGGAATCGAGCATTGCTTACATTGAAGACGAAGAAGAAGAAGAAGAAAAATATAGCGAGAAAGTGAGAAGAGGTTTTCTTATTAATTTTCTCTCCACTTTTCCCGAAGTTCTGTTTGGAGAGAGAAAGAAAAAAAAAACGTGAATTATCCTCGCTTTTTATTTTGTGTGCGTTTTTAAAATTCTTTTTGTTTTCTTATTACCAATTCTTTTCTTGAAGATGCTACTCAAATATTGTATAGTTCGGTGATTGTAACCTAAACTTTTAAGCACAAAATGAGAAAAAAACATATGGTAAAAAATATCAAATGATGTGAAGCAAATTTTTTGTTATTCTAGTCTAATTACGTCATTACATGAAAGCAAAGCATGAATAGTCATTACTGAAAGTGATTTATTACTTTACATTGTTGCTATTGTTGGGAATATATATCACATGAGGAGAACTATACATATTGTATGAATGTATGTTACTGTGTCAGAAGAAAGGTAATAAAGTAAAACCATTGGCATCACGAGGAAAGTAACTCGAGGAAGGTCTAATCAACACGTTAATTGATTACTAATTAGTCTTTATTTTTGTTTTAGTTTTCATACTAAAGCAGTCTTCTTCTTCTTCTATTACTCTTTTCTACAAACTTAACGCAGTCTTGAAGTTCATATTATTCTTCATCGTTAAAGAAATTATATACAACGGATATTTACATGAGCTAAGCACTTAAATGACTAAATGTAAAACATAATCAAGATTGTGTCGGTTTGATGTTGATGAGTAACTAGAAATTGACTAATCAGCCTAATTAACCGATTCGATTGTGATAGAAGTTAAATCGCACACAAAATCAAAGCAGGAAATGAAAGACGGTCAACTACATCTACCGGTCCAAATTAAACACAAGTCAACCTGGGAACGTGGGTTCGCTTATCAATGTTATTTTCTTGTAAACTATAACAACAATAATGTATGTTTAGTAACAACAACAGAAAGAAACTATATATCAATGTACATGCATAGAAACTACAGTATTCGGCGAGAACACTATAATATTGTGATTTTATTATTTTTGATGAAGCCATTACTGTACCTTGTTATTCTTTTCCAATTTGTTGTTGATCAATAAAAAAAATAGTACATAACTGGAAATCGTAGCTGACAGCTTGTAACATTTCCTTATCTTATTATTTCCATTTTTTCCCTCATCATGTGCATGTTTGTATAAGAGGGTTTTTTTTTGTGGGCAAAAGTTTGTATAAGAAGAGGGTTGATACTTGATATGTGCGATTTGTTTCCCCTTTCGTTTTGTGACTAACCAAAAAAACTTTATACAGGCATCCATTATTTTTAGAAATGAGTAAATCTATTTGTTCACCGATATACAAATGCTAAATAAAAGGCCGTCGAAAAAATAAAATGATTAGAGAAATGAGAAAATTTGAAAATTCCATATTTTGAGTAATTACATGAACCAACACTAGTGTGTATCAGAGAAACGCCAAAAAGAAATATAATGCCGTCCGAGCCGTAAAACGACGTCGTGCTTAAACCTCTAATACGAGTACGACTTGCGAACGGTTGTCCGGTTATTCTCTGTGTGGCGCATATAGTGGAATTATGTAGAGAGAGTGTGCTCTAAGGTAGGATAGGCGAGTCAACTAATCTTCACTCTTAATCTTCTGGTCATTTACTCACCAACACCGCTTGATTCGCCGGTACTATTTCTATCTCCAGCTTTTCGTTTTTCTTCTTTCGGGATTTCGATCAGAATTTAACGGCGACTGATTCACCGGTGTTGGATTTGGAATTGCAATGACTATTTGTTTGGGGGATTATGGAATGCTTTCTAGAGTGAGTTATTGAGTGAGATCGAGGTTTTCGTATCTTTTTTTTTTTTTTTTTTTTTAAAGAAAAAAAATTGAATTCGTAATTGCTTGAAATTTGATTTTGAATTGTAGATCTCTGCTCTTGTATGTTCTTGCTGTTGAATTTGGCATAGTATTATGATGTTTATTTTAGAAGTAAAAAATTTAAACCAATTTAAATATGGAAAATGTTTTTCTATTTGTTGGTATTTCGTGAAGTGATAGCATTATTGATCCACTGTAATTGTGGTGAGGTTTGGCTACTGCAGAGGAATATCTGAGAGCAGGAGTAGGAGCTCGAAAATTCATCCCTCATCTGTTCTTATCAGATTATGCGTTTCTTTATAGTTACACCTGTAACTGATATAGCACAAGTGCTGTTCTTGCTTCTAATGGTGAATTCTCTATTTGCTTCTCAGGCAGATAACTCTATCGTATGGCCGCTAAGGCTTTACAAGGTTTGAAGAATCTTCCAGTATCTGAGAGGAAAATTGACTGTAAACCAGGCTTAACAAAGCCTTTTCTGTCCAAGATGAATGGAATTGCCGAAGATAGGCCACCACAAAACCCTCTCTCCTTGGATCAAAACCATCCAAACGGCGCTGATGACATGGAGAAACCCGAGGCAGAGAGAGGAGTTATCATAGAAATTGAGTATATCGAATCCCAAGACTTGAACCATGTAACCGATGTTGACGCAGTTCTCAAGGTGTTAAACTATGCCTTTACTGTAAATTCTCATTTGCAATTCTGCGATGCAATTTTATTCTTCTGTTTGGAGTTTTGGAACTACTCTGGAAATTAACTTGTTTTCATGACGATTAACCTTGTTTTAATATTTTTTAGTCACTTCTGACTGGGCTAGACTCTAAGGATTGGGTTTCGGTCTGTGATGCTCTTAATAGTGTTCGTCGTCTTTCAATATTCCACAAGGAAGAAACGCTACACATGGTGTAAGTCCTTTTCTCTGTTACTCTGAGATGTTATTATCACTCCTAGTAGATTGGCTTACACTTTTGGACAGAATGAATTTTCTAGTCTCACGAAGTCAGTTTTCACAGGGAGAAAGTGATCCCGCTCGTCGTGAAGTCATTGAAGAACCCAAGAAGTGCTGTAAGTAAAACCGCATGTATGACATCCGCAGACATCTTCAGCTCATATAATGACCAGATAATCGATCAATTGGATCCCCTGGTAATCCTCTCTTGAATCCATTCTATTACCTGCGTGTTTCTTATAGTAATAGCAATTTTCAAATTCCGTTTTTTTTTCCAGCTTACTCAACTCCTCCTTAAATCTTCCCAAGACAAGCGGTTTGTTTGTGAGGCAGCCGAAAAAGCATTGGTGGCGATGACCACACATGTTTCTCCTACCTTGCTGTTGCCAAAGCTTCAACCTTGTCTGAAGAATAGGAATCCCAGGATCCGTGCAAAAGCATCCATGTGCTTCTCCCGAAGTGTTCCCCGGCTGGTAATAAACAATTCACTTAACCCATTTTCTTCTTCTGTATATGATAAATCATTTGAATCCATTCTCTGTCATCAACATCGCCCTTCTTTGGCTATATATTATCATCAGGGCATTGAAGGCATTAGAGAATACGGAATTGAGAAACTGGTCCAAGCAGCCGCATCTCAGCTTAGTGACCAACTCCCAGAGTCCCGAGAGGCTGCACGGACCGTCTTACTGGAACTTCAGTCAGTCTACACAAAATCTGAACCAGTCGAATCCGAGGAGGAGCATCCAGAGGCAGCCACTTGGGAAAATTTCTGCCAGTCGAATCTCTCACCTCTTAGTGCACAGGCCGTGCTCCGTGTCACCAATGTTGCTAGTGCTGCTCGAGAAGGTCCTGTTACGGGATCATGACGCAAGTAGCCAGTCAAAAAGATTTTCGACGCTCTATGGGTTTCTTTCTGTCTTTCTTTTGTGCGTGTGTATATGTCGAGATGGTGAGATAATCTGAGCCGTTAGATTTATGCAAAAAATTAGTCGGTTTAGTTGATTTTTACATCAAAATCCAATTCTTCGTTTTAAACTTGAATCATAATTAGGTCTATATTACAATGTCTTTTTTACTAGATCTGTATTTGTTTTGTTGGCTTATACAATATTACATACATTTAATGACAATAGAGCTGACAACCATGATATGATCTCCAATAAAAACCAAAGCGGGTTCACGCCATTCTGGTCATAACCTCTTGAAGAAGAAACTTGGTATCTTTATAACACGATTCTGTCTCAGCTAAGTTCTTTGTCTTAGCTGCATCTTCAAGCTGTATCAAACACACACACAAAAAAAAAAAGGATTAAAGGGTATGTTCAAACAAGAGATAATACTCTGTTCCGTTTGAATACGGGTGAAAAACGAAACAAAGTGTTACCTTTTCAAAGTTATCGAACAACCTGTTGGCTAAATCAGTGAGAGGTTGCTTGTCTTCAGAGGCAGCAACAGAGATGAGGTTGTCGAAATCGTAGAACAAAAAGGTGGATTTAAGCCTCAAGTACTTCTTAACGTAGTTTAAAGTATCTGGTTCGATCAAATCCTCCATTGCTAACAGATCAAAAGCATTCTTTTTAACTCTATACATTCTTCCTTTTGTCCCGATATCTGCTACATACACTCCTTTCTTCAAGAACGACCTCGTCCCCGTCTGCTCGTTTGTTATATCTGTACACCCAAACGGAGCAGGAAACTGAATGAGTAGTTTCCGGTATTGTACTCTACCAAACCGAATTCTCATCTCGATTCCTAACTTTTGGAAACTACTTGCAGACTAATTAAAAACCAATCACGAACCCACACAAACGTATAGCATTTCTCTGCAGTTAAGGAATCAAGAGTTTGATATAGAATGTTGCTTACTGTTGTAGATAGGAGGAATTGGAAGAGGACCATCGATCCAAAACCCATTGTCTTGTGCCAAAGAAGTATTATTTATGCCGAAAGTTCCAGTTAGTCCTATAGAGACAGCAAATCCCAATGTCATCCGTCTTGTGAGCTGTACCGAATCCGGTTCTTGAAATTCTCCGGTTTTCCTGCAAACAAACCCGCTGGATTTTCCGGTTTTCCGACTCTGAGGTAGTCTCGGTATCGACGGTAAAATGTTGGTGAGACTGTTTAGGTCTATGAAGTGAGCCATTGTAGTTACAGAGGAGAGAGCTTCTTCTGTTCTTGGAGTTGTTTTCGGTTTTTATCCGTTAATAAAAGAGAGCGGCTATCACAAAGATTTTATCTGAACGAAGGGGTGTTCCCGTAATTGAACGTTTTAAGTACATGCCGTTCTAGGATCTATGAAGTAGACTTCGTGCCGTTTTACGTGCTAGAATTATCTGCTCTTCTTTCTTCCTCCATCTTTCACCGATTTGTGGTGCCGAGTCTTCTCCGTCGTCTTCTCCATCGTCTTCTCCGTCGCTTGGTCTTTCTCCCGCCGTCTAATTCGGTTCAATATATTCCACTATCATATCCTTCCTGCTCGTCGTTTCTTAAGGAAATCGAGATGGATCCACAGACGCAGAACACTTCGTTGCAGCGACTCCAGAATGTCGAGAGGGTGATATTTTAGGAAGAATCAATCCTATCAATTAAATCTCCGATTATTTAAGCTATTGGGGTGTAAATCTGTATCCGTTTTTTCTTCTTCTTCTTTTCGCGCAGAGAGTTGTTAGGGTTTTGGATATAGCGGGAGGAGTGATGGACGAGCTGGCGAGCCCTTCTGGGCCTAAGAAAGAGTTCGTCAACAGTCATTGCCGAGAGTTCATGCAATCGATGAAGGTTGCTTACTCGATCTCTTCTTCCTTACTACATTTGGGATTTCTGATATATTCTGGATTCTAATAATTTAGATGAGCAAAGAGCAATTGGCCTCATTTGACACGTCTAGACTAGTGTTCTTGCTGACTCGATCTCTCTTTCACTACATTTGTCTTCCTTTTCTGGGGATTTGGCATTGTTTGTTTGTTTTAAATGTTGAACAGTTGGGCTTATTTGATCCAACCCTATTTTAGGGTTCACTGCATTTCCTGATTTAAAGTAAAGGGCTTTGTTTAGAGTTTTGATTCCTGGTTTCATCTCTGACTGGGAAGATTTGGGTTCATATCTTACAATCTCTACAGTTGTCTTCCTTTTCTGTTTCTTAATGATTTGACATTTATCCTTCAGCCTTGGGCTCAAGGTTTATGAGTCATGGATGCTGATATTTTCTGATTTCATCTGAATTTCAAGTGTTTATGAATTTGAACAGTTGACACTAGTCTAGATTAGGGATCATTACATGTCGTGAACAAGTAAAAAAGGCTTTGTTTGGGGGGTTTGGTCTAGTTAGTCATAGAGTGTCAAGATTTTCAGCTGCATTGAGTTGTCTAATTCATGAAATTGCTCATCTTGGACTGTGAAAAGATATGTTACCAAGTTATTTCTAATCCATACGAAAACATGAAGTTCTTGTGAAACTTGTAGGATATTCAAGTGACGCTCAGGGAAGAGATCAAAAGCGCGTGCGAGTACCGTCCCTTTGAGAAATGCGATTACAACGCAAGAATAGCGAACGAGATCTGCTTGCAGAAGCTTGAATATGTTCTCACACAGCTTGATGATCTTAAACAAACCGCTGACCGGTATCCTTCTTCCAGTTGATACTATTGATATTTTTTAAAAAGGCTTTACTTGAGAGGAATCAGGTAAAACCATTGTGATATACTTTTTAGAATAATAATAGAGGTCAAGTAATTTTTTGTGTTGATTCGCTTTCTGCTTACTACACTCATTTTGCTAAAAAGTTTAGGCGAATTTGGTTTGAACATTCACCTGCAATGAAATTGTTCCAACTTCCTGTAGGTATATGAATATAACCATTTCTAGTTCAAGTTTAACAAACAGTCAACTAATCGAACCCATAGACAAACCGGATGAACCGGTCCATCATCGATTCAGGCATTAAGCCACGGGTTATCACCAACTGATGAGTCCTAATTGCCTGTTTATCTGATTGCATATTGACGCTTAAGTGTTTAATCACATAATGAACATTGGTCTTTAAATTCGTTTAATGATTGGTCTCTGAAATGGACTTACTGGTGTGGCGTTATTAAGTGATCCGAACGAGAATAACTTCCCGCAATTAGTATCCGGTATGGGGTGCTTCAAACCGAATAGCGTAATTTGTTTCAAATTCCTGGTTAAATGATAAAACCAAAAGCGGTTAAAAAAGGGTTTATCAGATTCAGATCCGAGGTTGGCGGTTACGCCGTTTTGCTGCACTGTTTTTAATTCCAGCTCAAGAGACGCGTTTTGATTGCAGAGAGACAAGAACGAAATCTCTTGTTTTGGTAGAGGGAGAAATTTAGGGTTTAGAGTTGGAGATGAGAAGAGGAACGAAAATCTAAGGAATCAGAGGGCAAATAGATCCTTTGGTTTCGGAAATCGATGAGGCACCACCAATCGTCGCCGATCTCTGAAATGGACGACAACGACGATATGCACGAGGCGTTGTTGGCGAAGCGAGGGTGTTGTTTCCTCATGCCCTGCCTCGCCTCATCTCAGCCGTCCTCTCGCGGCGGATCTGTGTGGTGGCAACGGATCAGCACCGCCGATAAACGCGAGCCTGACGAACGGTGGTGGATTTGCGGGTGGCGGAAGATGAGGGAGTGGTCGGAGCTCGTCGCCGGCCCTAGATGGAAGACTTTTATCCGCCGAGTCGGACGCAACCACTGCTGCGGCGGAGGAAGGGCTGGAAACAGCGGCGGTGGCTGCGGTGCAATCCCTAACCGATCAGACCACCGTAAATTCCGGTACGATCCGTTGAGCTACTCGTTGAATTTCGACGACGGAAAGCAAACCGGACATTTTGACGACGAGTTTCCATACAGAGATTATTCGATGAGGTTCGCTGCACCTTCCTTGCCTGTCTCAACTAAATGCTCCATCGATTTCGATAGCGACAGAGACGCGCCGCCGCTTCATATGTGACTAATATATAAAAGGTCGGTTCTTTTCGTCGACGCTGCGTCTGCTGGCTCTCGTCAGAGCATGACCAAACTGAGAGGGCAAGCAGTCTAGACACGTGAGAGGGCATGACCAAACTCAGAGTTATTGTTTTTTTTGTTGACAAAAAAAAAAAAAGACTTATTGTTCTTTGAAAGTCAGGCACATTTTTGTTTGTTTTTTTCCCATAAAATATTAATTTTCTGTCATTCTTTTTTGCTCATGTGCCAATTTAATTAAAAACAACCTGTTTTCTCGTGAATAATTGCCATCTAACTCATGCAGAAAAATATAAAAGATAAACAAATAATTTTTTATTAAATAAATAAACATTTATTTTTGTTTAAATGATTATAAACAAAATAATAAGGATTTTTTACATATAATATTGAAAATATCAAAATGTATACAGACCCCTTTCAAATTGAACACACAAAGAAGGGCAATCAGTGGCCCATCTTGCTTAAGGATGACGAACAAGTTCCTTATTTTCAAAAAGAGTCAAAAAATTTTGAAGCCTAGCTAAAGTGCATATATATTCCTTGTTTACAAAGATAAAGAAAGATTGGGGGAAGTTCCACAGGATTAAGGAGCTGATTTTCTTTTTAGACTTTTGGTTGATTGTTTACGAAACTAGATAGTTTTGGGTTCGCTACCTAAAAACGAAAAAAACGTTCCACGAAGAGTATACTCAATAAATAAATGTCTGCCATTTAGTAACATAGACCATTATTACACAGTTGCGTACACGAGAACGGAAAAAAATGTATATTTGTTCAAATTATATTGATTCAATCTTTTCACCATTTGTAATAGTCTATATATATATAAATTTCTCACGTGTCGATTTTTATTATCCTCGTCAAAAAAAGATCAAACTCATGGGCGGATGTAAGTTGGTTGGGGGTGGCTGAATGTGCCACTTGCTAAATCTATAATGGTGTGTGATCTATTTATATATATATAACATAGACCATTATTACACAGTTGCGTACACGAAAACGAAAAAAATGTATATTTGTTCAAATAATATTTTGATTCAATCTATTCACCATTTGTAATAGTCTATATATATATATATATTTCTCACGTGTCGATTTTTATTATCCTCGTCAAAAAAAGATCAAAGACATGGGCGGATGTAAGTTGGTTGGGGGAGGCTGAATGTGCCACTTGCTAAATTTATAATGGTGTGTGATCTATCTACCCTTTCATGTTGTGTAGAGGTTTTAGTTGATTCCTCTCAAGTAAGCCTTTTTATAATATCAATAGTATCAACCAGAACCGGTCAGCGGTTTGTTTCAGATCATCAAGCTGTGTGAGAACATATTCAAGCTTCTGCAAGCAGATCTCATTCGCTACCCTTAAATTTATAATGCATGTGCCACATTTTAAATTCAACATCTAGTTCTGGCATCAGTGAATCTTTATGCGAAATTAATTTAAAATGTCTTTTAATTAAGTTATGGATGGATTTGGTTTAATTAACTTAATTACCCTTTCATGCGATTTTTGTTTGGTTTAAAACTCTTCGTGTTTGAACAACAACAAAAAAAAGACTCGTCGTGTCAATTTGAATTGTTTTGTTTAGATGTAGTATTCCAGAAGACCACAAACTAAGTTCGAAATTCAGAATTCTTAACTTTGGAGGAAAAAGTGAAAGCTATTGAAATATCATTTTCTTCAGCATGTGAACTGAATTTATACATTTTTTGAGTAACAAACACGGGTATTAACGGAAATGGTATTATTATATCTTTCGACCCAAGAATCTTTGTCGATACACTTAAAACCAAATATGGTGGGATAAAAACCAATTGTGTCATCGCATATTTTTATTTTTTAATTAATAGGTATAGAAAATATAAATGAACTATAAGGAAAAATATAGTTTAACAGACGCAATGACATGTATCAGTCAACCATAATGATAATAAGTAAAAATTCCAAAATGACAACTATAATTAAGAACAAAATAATGATAACACCAAAGACTTTTTTTTTTTTAAAAAAAAAGACTCAATTTGATAATGGTTAGTATATGTATTTGAAATAGTCTTATCTTTTCTCAAGGTTTTTGCTTATAAATAGACAAAAGGACACGCAGAGTTTTCTCACAAACCCTTACAATTATATTCAAACAGTTCTCTTGTTACGTTTTACATAATAATATCTATTATCAATAGTAACACTATTTCCTCTTATTAAAACTCCATAAGTGTTCTAAGAGGATGAAAGTAGTTAGTTCTCTAATCTCCTCTCTTTTGATTAAATTCATCCACAGAGACTTCCATGAGATTTACTCAAGGATGTCCTTGTTCGATCGTTTTCTACTTCTTGTAAGTAATTAAATTTTAATATCTATCTATATATATGGATGGACGTTCGTAGTAACATATCAATAAAAAAACTCTAATCCAATTCGATCCAAAGAAATATATTCCTTTCAATTTTGATTTAATTATACGTAACATATTTTCTCAATTTCGTGTTATCGGTAAAGTAACAATATATAGTGCATGGAGTTTGGATGGCCATAGTGTACTATTCTACATATATTCGGAAAATAGTTATGATCCGATGTTTTTATGTGGTAGATTGTGCATGCAGTGGATAAGATGGTTCCATGGCATAAGCTGCCGGTTTTCTTGGGTCTGGCCTACCTTGGACTACGAAGACATTTGCACCAAGAATACAATCTCATTAATGTCGGTAAAACTCCGGTTGGGACCCGGTTTAATCCTATTGATTATCCGTACCGGACTGCTGACGGGAAATTCACTGATCCGTTTAACGAAGGCGTCGGCAGCCAAAATAGCTTCATCGGAAGAAATTGTCCTCCCGTCGATCAGAAAATAAAGGTAAATCTAACTATATATGCCATCTGTGTATAAAAGTGTCAGTACGGTTTTAAATTTGGAGAATGAAAATAGTTTGATTTTTTTTTTCCAAAGATTTGACGTATATGCTATTGGTTGGAATAGTAATAGAAAAGGGGCATTTTCTTGAAATTTCTATATTGAGAGGCACGCGCGTTTTCCATTTAGCAGGTTGTTAAATATTTTTCAGAAGAGAAGAAATAAAGTTTTTCTTGTGTGCGATTTTTTTTTTTTTTTTTTTTTTTGAAGTTATTGAAGCCAGACCCGATGGTGGTGGCGACAAAACTATTAACAAGAAGAAAGATGATCGACACAGGGAAGCAATTCAATATGATTGCAGCTTCTTGGATTCAATTCATGATCCATGATTGGGTTGACCATCTTGAAGACACTGATCAGGTTCGTTAAGTCAAGTTTCGATATTGTACTTACGTTTACAGCTTTAACATGTTGAATAACCAAACCATTATATATATACCAGTGAGTGAGAATTGACTAGTTTTCAACATTGTTCAAACTTCTTTTCCAAAAGATTATGGCCGCCTTAAAGCCCATGACCTTCTTGATTAACAAAAAAAAAATAAAGAAAAGGAAGCAAATAATTTAGTTCATATGGTTAATTCCGTTTATTTATTAGATCGAGCTCTCGGCTCCAAAAGAAGCAGCGAAAGGGTGTCCCTTAAGCTCCTTTAGGTTCTTCAAGACAAAGGAAGTCCCTACCGGTTTCTTCGAGATCAAGACCGGTTCGCTAAATACTCGTACACCTTGGTGGTAAGTAATTTTTTTAATTCTAAGTTTGTAACCTATACCTAGATTGTTTCGCGTATGACCGTACAATAATTATTTTTCGGGCTGGTTTAAACCGTATATTCAGTTTTTGAAATCTTAATCGATTTTTATTTTTTTTACTTATAGAGAGTTTTGGTTTGACCTATATAGTATATATACTGCAGTCAGTAAATAAATAATTGAGAACGAAATAACATACGAGTGAGAATGTAATCAGGGATTCGAGCGTGATATACGGAAGCAACTCGAAAACATTGGAGAGGGTGAGAACTTACAAAGATGGGAAGCTAAAGATATCGGAGGAGACAGGTCTCCTCCTCCACGACGACGACGGTTTAGCAATTTCCGGCGACATACGTAACAGTTGGGTCGGCGTCTCCGCTTTGCAAGCTCTCTTCATCAAAGAGCACAACGCAGTATGCGACCTCCTCAAGGTTAAATATCTGTTTCTCTTTTCTTTTTCCTTTTTTTTTTTTTTTTTCTTAAAAAACAATTATAGTTAAGTTAATATTGCAAGTATAAAATTGTATACTGTATAATAGAAGGAGTATGAAGATTTGGAAGACGAAGATTTGTACCGTCATGCTAGACTAGTGACGTCAGCAGTGATTGCCAAGATTCACACTATAGATTGGACCGTTGAGCTTCTCAAAACCGACACTTTACTTGCTGGGATGCGAGCCAACTGGTGAATAATTATATTCTACATGACTTGGTTATATCTATAAATTATAATCATCACGTCACACATTTTCCATCTAACACTTTTAGTATATATATATTGTGTTCTTTTTTAAATAGGTACGGATTATTAGGAAAGAAATTTAAAGATACTTTCGGACATGTAGGCAGTTCCATCTTTGGAGGTGTCGTGGGTATGAAAAAACCGCAAAACCATGGAGTCCCATATTCTCTAACCGAAGAATTCACTAGCGTCTATCGAATGCACTCTCTCTTACCCGATCAACTCCACATGCGTGACATTGATGTTACACCAGGACCTAATAAATCACTTCCCTTGACTCAAGAGTACTACATTATATAACTTTCTTACTTTATATAGCGCTCTCTAATTTAATTTCACTCTTTCAAAAATTTTCCAATTCAAAGATCTCGAATACTAAGATGTTCTCTCTTTTCACTTATATATTTTGGAATTAATTAGGGTTTCTATGGAAAAATTGATTGGTCGTGAGGGAGAAGAAACCATGTCTCAGATTGGATTCACTAAGCTAATGGTGTCAATGGGTCACCAAGCATGTGGGGCCCTTGAACTAATGAATTATCCAGCGTGGTTTAGGGATCTTGTCCCCCAAGACCCCAACGGCCACGATCGTCCCGACCACATCGACTTAGCTGCTTTAGAGAGTAAGCCAATCCCATCTCACCCGTTCATTCTTTTGTTTATATTGATTGGATGAGTGCTAAGAGCATCTGTATTGGGGGTTCATGATTCCGATTTATACACATACACACTAGCTAACATGAATTCATTTAATAGCTAACATGAATTCATTTAATAGTCTATAGGGACAGGGAGAGGAATGTTGCACGGTACAACGATTTTAGGAGAGCTATGTTTATGATTCCGATAAAGACTTGGGAAGATCTAACGGACGATAAGGAAGCAATTGAATTGCTAGATGACGTCTACGGTGGTGATGTGGACGAGCTTGATCTTCTGGTGGGACTCATGGCAGAGAAGAAAATCAAAGGGTTCGCTATTAGCGAGACCGCATTTAACATTTTCCTTCTCATGGCCACAAGGTATTTTAGCATTTATTTTCTCTTTTGTTTTTTTGTTTTTATAATATAAACCTACTATAGATTTTCACTTGTCGGTGTTAAAATTGCATAGTTGACTTTGAAATTCAAGAATTTCCGTTGAGACGATCAGATTTATACTAATAAATTATGAGCAAATTTAAATATTTTCAGGAGATTAGAAGCGGATCGATTTTTCACGAGCGATTTCAACGAAATGACATATACGAAAAAAGGTCTTGAATGGGTGAATACTACAGAGAATCTCAAGGATGTTTTTGATCGCCATTATCCTGAAATGACCGATTCTTGGATGAATTCTGAAAGTGCTTTTTCAGTATGGGATTCGCCACCCGTTGCCGAAAATCCTATCCCTCTCTATCTCCGTTTTCCATCTTAATTAGATCATTGTTAATACACTTTTAAATTACTTTTTTTTTTTGGGTATTGTTGGTTGTGAGCAGTCACTGTAATTAAGTCTGTAAAGCTATAATTAAACATTAATAATATGTAATATAAATAAATGCATGGTATACATGATGTATAGCATTTGTTCGATTACTCGTTCGCAATCCTGTTGTTTTTTGTCGTTCGCAATATTTTTAGAATACTGCCCGGGAAAATCGAAAATATTGAGTAGCTTAATATAAAACGGCAAAGCAGTTTGTTCCCGTGAGACCGAACGACACGTGGTTTTCCTAATATTATTATTAGTGGGCTTACTCTCGCCGAAGCCCATCCATTCGTCTTCCTTCTTCTGTTTTGCTCATACCATCGCACTCTCAAGGCCAAGCATGCGTACGATGTCTCAAATTTGAAATTCGAAAAGCAAATCTTCCAATATTTTGATGACATCTCTCGCTCGATTCTCGCTGGCCGTTTGAATCCTGGGTTTCTGTTCAATTTCTTTCTAGGGATTCGTTTCTTTTCCCCTTCTTTGTTCGTTTGAGTAGAAAGGGTTTAGGGTTCTTTTAAGGTTTTATGTGAAGATTTGCATCGTCGTCTCTCTCTCTCCCCTATATTAGCCTTACTCGTTATCTCTGTCTATTTTTCGCTAGCTCGAGTGTAGTTGGTTACCGAAGAGTTGATATATTAGCATATCATAGTGTTAATCGGTTCACTGATTCCGCGATGGAGGATGAAAAAGACGCGTTTTACATTGTTCGTAAAGGAGACATCATTGGTGTGTATCGAAGCTTGAGCGAATGCCAAGAACAAGCTGGATCATCTGTAATTTCTCATTTATTCTTTCACATTATTCACTGTGAATTGACTCAAGTCGTTGATTCGTTTTCCCGATTTTGGTTTTTGATTTTTTTTTCTTCCAGGTTTCAGGTCCTGCAATGAGTGTGTACAAAGGATATGGTTGGCCAAAAGGAGCAGAAGACTTGATATCGTCGTTTGGAATTAAGAACGCTCTCTTTTCTATCAACGCAAGTTATGTCAAAGATGATGTTTTTGGGAAACTCATTCCTTGTCCTGTTCAGGTTAGATGCAGAATCTTTGATCTTTGTTTTTGAGAGATTGATAAACAAAGGACCATTTATACTCGTAGTTTCCTTTTGTATTCGAAAATTATTTCGAGTTGAGATAATATTGTTCCATAATTCTCTCCTCTGACTTTTGATTTTACATTTCAGCAGCCAACATCTTTTCTCCAAGGAGCGACTAACTACAAACCTTCACAACCTAAGAGGTTGCAAGAAATGGTAGAAACAGATAATCTTATCAGTCTTATACACATGGTTCATTACTGTTGCGGATGAAATTGAATGATATCTTGAAGAAAATGACGAAAAGTCTTGTGTCTCTGACCGATCTTTCAGGGAAGTGATGAATCGGGGTCATTTTCCGCGAGTCCTCCGCAAAAGCAACTTAAGATAGAAAAGGGCATGGTTCCTCGGGTTATTCCTGCCAATCACGTAATTTCAGCTACAACCTAAAAAAATTATTTCAGTCATATGCTTGTTTTTTTTTGGTTGCATCTTTTATATCAATCCTTGCCCCCCAGGATTCAATTACTATCGAGTTTGACGGTGCTTCCAAAGGAAACCCAGGAAAAGCTGGTGCGGGAGCTGTTCTTCGTGCTTCAGATAAAAGTGTGCTCTTCTATTTACGTGAGGGTGTGGGCACTGCCTCGAACAACGTTGCAGAGTATCGAGCTCTGATTCTTGGTCTCAAGTGTGCTCTTGAGAAAGGGTTTAGAAATGTGCGCGTCCAAGGAGATTCAATGCTTGTCTGTATGCAGGTGAAGTGAAGATAGACTTGACTTCACCGTATCTTCTTTTTTTGTTTTGTTTTGTTCCAGTCATCTGTGTTAGTATCTACAATGTTTGGCAACAGGTTCAAGATGCATGGAAAACCAAACACCCGAAAATGGCTGAGCTTTGCAAACAGGCCAAGGAGCTTAAGAGGCAGTTTAAATCATTCCATATTCAACACGTTGACAGGGTAAGCCACCAAACCCTTTTGTTTAATCCACTCAATGGTTGGTTTGCGTAACAATCTCATGATGTCCGATCATGTTGTTGGTTCTTCTTTCCAGAGTTTTACTGGGAATTTGAACCGAATTTCTTTGGGTTTGGAAAGTTTTGGATCATTCGATGTGAAGATGAAAATTAATCGTTTAGCTGTCTGGTTTGTAGGAGTTCAATTCTGATGCTGATACTCAAGCTAACTATGCGATCCATCTCGCAGGTGAGTTAGTTTGTGATCTCAAAAAGAATATGGATTATAGTTTCTTTTATTTGGTTTTTAAGTGGATCTTAAGCAAACAAGGTTTTGTGTATTTTTTTTTCTTTTCTTTACTCGATGCGTATCCAGAGGGTCAAACGAAAGAGATTGCAGGCGGCTAGAAGAGGAGATTACTATAGACGTAGAAAATAGTAATATTCCTCCTGTTTTCTTGTTTCTCGGATCGTGTCTTTTATAGGAGTAAGTGTTTGCTATAAACGTGAACATTTTCATTTCTGTCTCTTGCTCTGTCCCCAGCCTGTTGGATTCCTAAGAACATGTCTAATGTTTCTCTTCTCTTCCTCTTAAATTCTGTTCAATGATTTTCCAAATGATAATGTTTTTATCTTCTTCGGAATATTAATGTTCCCTTGTTATGTCCTCTCATTTATTCAAAGCCGACACACTACACTAAGGGTAAAGTAGTCATTATGTGAAATTGTTGAAACCAAACCAAAATTCAAGCAAGATACACATGGATTTCTTGCGAGCTAGAAGACAAGGAAAAACGAAGTTGAAGCAAACGAATTTGGTCATAAATGAAACTATCTATGATCTTAATTCGACCCAGAAGTTTTAAATCCTAAATTTGTTCAGGAAAATTATCTCGCCATACGATATTGGTTGAGTTACCCTATGTTAAATAATTTTCCAATTAAGAAAGAATGCTTTTATTATCTATTAGAAAAACCTAACTAGTTAGCGATTATAGACATGGGAGGGTAAATTAGTAACGAAATGAAACTGTTACAGCCAATCCAAACCGAAATTTATCAACTGAATAACAGAAAAAGCCAAATCCAAGAAGACATATATCACAGAGGGAAAACAAACTACTTTTCTACATTTACTACACAAACTATTTACAGTTTTTTTTTTTTTTGGTTTCTTTCTTCCTTTTCTAGTCGTTTGTATATCTTTGGCAATGACAGTAAAAAAAGAGAGAAAAAGAAAAATTCTAAAGCTCTCACAATTCCGACGATCTTCCACCGTTGCTAACGGATCTTGGTTGTCTTAGAAGCTCAATCAAAGCCTCCGCCTTTTGCTTAGCTCGACTGGTTCCTGCCTGGGAAAGCGCCACAAGCGGAGGAATCGCTCCTTCTCGAGCGACCATGGTTCGATACACAACGCTCTCTTCGCAGAGATGCAACAGTATCGACACAGCCATCTCTCTCTGTCTCTGCGTTCCTGCCTCGACGATCTCCACCAGCACCGGAACCCCTCCTTCCTCCACTAGCGCCGGCTTAGATTCCGGCACCGACATTAGCAGACTCATCACGAACGCCGATTTATCCACCATGTTGGATCCGAAATCCGCCATCAGCTCCACCAGCGGCTTCATGATTCCCGATTCCACGGCTCTGATTTTGTTCTCTTTAGCTGAGCACAGCGAGTAGAGAGCCGTCGACGCGTCCTTCTTCGCTCTGAACCCTCCGGTTTCCAGAAGGTTGACAAGGTGAGGGATCGCTCCCGATCTCCCGATCGCGACTTTGTTGTCGTCGAGCTGCGATAACCGGAGCAGAGCGCAGGCGGCGTTCTCTTTAGCCGTAGGCGTTCCCATTTTCAAAGCCCTGACGAGCGGCTTGATCGCACCGGAAGAAGCAATCAGCTCCTTGTTCTCATCGCAGAGGGAGAGATTGAGGACGGCGGTGACTCCGTACTCCTGGAGCTGAAGATCGGAGGAGGAGATGAGAGAAATCAGGGGCTTAATCGCCCCGGCTTTGGCGATTTTGATCCGATTCTCAGGTTTGTTCTTGGATAGGAGCCTGATCTCCATGGCAGCTTGCTTCTGCTCGTCGATGGAAAAGGAGGAGTCGAGATGCGCGACGAGATGGCCGATGAGATCGTCGGAATTGTCAGAGGTACAGGAGAGGAGGAGGCGTCGGCTCTCGGAGGAAGCGGTGGGGAACTCGCCGGATCTGTCGCTGTTGCAATCGCTGAAAGCAGAGGAGTCATCGTTGACACTCAAATCGCTGAAATTGCGACCCATGTAGCTGAATCCGCCGCGATTATCCATCGACATCAAATCCCTGTGATTCGTATTTCAAAAAAGCATCAAAGAAAACGTGGATGCTTAGGGTTTGTCTCACCACCACACCAGAGTGTCAGGAATATTTGTTGTGAGCCACCAAAGAGGAATGTATGAGAGAGCTTCCTCAGACTCAACTAAAACTCTCAAAGAGAGAGAGAGACCAATGATCTTATTACTAAATTAATTAATAAAATGTTTAGTATACGTGGGCCTCAATCTAAATATAAACCATAAATGGGCTTTAATGTGGGCCTACGACTCTTGTTATTAGTCAAATACAAGTAAGAGACGTGTTATCAGATCATCTCTCCGATTGTACCTCTCTTCTCTCTTCTCTCTGGTCTCCTATCTCTCCTCGTCGGAACAAGCCAAAGGTATGCGCGTTTTCTCTCTTCCTTCTCCTCTTTCAATGAGTTCGATCGGATTTTCAATCGGAAGTCAAAATGTATCGCCTTCTTCTATCTACTTCCGGATATTCCGAGACTAGTAGTATAACTCTATAAGGGATTCAAATCGTTGCTAGTAATGCGTTAAGAGTTGGTTTTTCTTTAGAAAGAGTATTTAAAATTCGACATCGATTTTTTTTCTGACTTCATCGATCTTCGATCCTCATTACTCGTATGCGCCCTCAGATCTGTTTTGTTCTGTTTTTAAATCGATTCTCCACTTGTTTTGATGCCGAGTCATGGATTGCTAGATTTAGCAGATCTGCTTTGAATTACGGGTAAATCATGTCTCTCCGAACCTGTTGTGCTAAGGACTATTTTTAGTACTTAGTAATACTCATAATCGCTATGATCACCCCAATTAGTGATCATGTGTAGCTTTTCTGGTTACTCATCTAGCAGCTTCTGTAAAATGTTTCGACTTTACGAAAGTTTGAATTTGTGAAGTTTGGGTTTTCAATCGAAAAAATTGTTTTTCTAAAAGATTATTTTCTTATGTTAGGTTTTGTGGGATAAAGCATGGAATCCAGCAGAGGTCAAGGTGGGATCCAGCAGTTGCTTGCTGCTGAACAAGAAGCTCAACACATTGTCAACGCTGCAAGGAGCGGTAACTATTATTAAGTTTTAATACTGCGTCATATGCTTACAATCTGAAATCATACATAAACACAGAATGTCTGATCCGGCTAAGTTTTCATCAACTTGTCAATTTCATCATTTCCCCCCTACAGAGATCTTTGGTTGCCTACATTCTTATTGTAAAAATAAACGGTATTGAATTTACAGCAGATGGAGGATAATGCATAGAGATCCATTACATGTTTTGAGATTCATTTCTTAATTGTTCTTGGTGTTGCAGCAAAGATGGCAAGACTGAAGCAAGCCAAGGAAGAGGCTGAGAAAGAGATTGCCGAATACAAAGCTAAAACAGAGCAAGACTTCCAGAGGAAACTTGAGGAGGTAGAAAAACCATCCCTTTCAAAAAAAAAAAAGAAGATACTTTTCTCAGACAATCTAAAAAAAGCAGTGTCCTTTTTACTAATAATCATACCTGTGAAAACAGACTAGTGGAGACTCGGGTGCCAATGTGAAGAGGCTGGAGCAAGAGACTGATGCAAAGATCGAACAGTTGAAGAACGAAGCATCGAGGATTTCCAAAGATGTTGTGGAAATGCTTCTCAAGCATGTGACCACAGTGAAGAACTGATGAGATTTATAATCGAGTAAAAAAAAATCCGCCGGGTTTATAAGATGGTGAAAAAGGTCGCAAGTCGTTTTTTTTGAGTTTTTGCTCTGTTTCTCTCTCGTGTGGTTTCTGGATTTCAGAGACTCAATCTCATATTATAAATTGTTGTTATGTATTCTCTACTTTTTCTCTGTAATTTCTCTCTCTGTATTGTATTCATATCTTCTATTGGGGTTGTAATAAAATTGAGAGCAAAGAAACTCATTGGTTTTCTAATAATTTTTGTTATTCATTTCTCATCAAATGTTTAATCCCTCGAAACCATAGTAATGTAAATCTGAATTCCTAATCTTTGGGCTTTAGTTACAACTTACAACTCACAAATGAGATTGAACAGTGAAAAAGTTGAAGAAGTTTGAGATTTAAGCAAATCCAGGAAAAAAGGTTTAGACTGTGAGTGTGTGAACTCGGAAGATCTATGAGGAGCGACGGGATCTTGGGAGTAGGAGGAGGTTCGGATCAGAATCGAGCAACGGCCGACGCCGTCGCGAGTAGACGAAGATGGCTAAAGAGGCGAGAAACGTGGCTCGTGGTTCTCGGCGTAGCTCTCCACGCCGTTTACATGTTAAGTATATTCGACATTTACTTCAAGACGCCGATAGTCCACGGGATGGATCCTGTGCCTCCGAGATTCTCTGAGCCGCCGGCGAAGCGACTTGTTCTTCTCATCTGTACGTATTCTCCTCATCACTGCCGCTGCTTTTAGTAGAATTTTTTAGAGTTTATTTGATTATATGGATACATTTCTGGTGGACATTATCAGCGGATGGACTACGAGCTGACAAGTTCTTCGAGCCGGACGTGGACGGCAAATACAGAGCACCCTTCTTGAGGAATGTAATCAAGAATCAGGGGCGTTGGGGAGTGTCTCATGCTCGTCCTCCCACAGAATCTAGACCTGGGCATGTTGCTATTATTGCTGGATTCTATGAAGATCCTAGTGCTGTCACAAAAGGTTCTCTTCTTCTTCTTTCCCAGTCTGTAATTTATGATTCTTGTTACTCTCTAGATTTTTCAGCTCTGGTCTCTGTAGAGTTTTTTTTTTTTTTTTTTTTTTTGTAAAAATAATTACTGTGTTTTTTGCAGGATGGAAAGCTAATCCTGTTGAATTTGATTCTGTTTTTAACCGGAGCAGGCATACATTTGCTTATGGGAGTCCGGATATTATCCCTATATTCTGCAGTGCATTACCTCATAGCACTTGGAATTCTTATCCGCACGAGTATGAAGACTTTGCAACAGGTTCGTTTTCTAGTTTGAAAATGTAGCCTCGTAGGCGATATCAACTATGTATCAAGTATTTGGAAATCCGTTTGACTGTGCCTTATTGCTCGTCTCTTGGTGTAGATGCCTCCTTTTTGGACGAGTGGTCTTTTGATCAATTTGAGAGCCTTCTGAATAGGTCTCACGCAGATCCAAAGTTGAAAGAGCTGCTCCACCAGGACAAACTTGTTGTATTCCTTCACCTTCTTGGTTGCGATTCCAATGGTCATGCACATCGGCCATACTCATCGATCTATCTCAACAATGTCAAAGTTGTTGATAAGATAGCTGAAAGGGTCTACCATCTCTTGGAGGATTACTACAGAGACAATCGCACTTCTTACATCTTTACTGCTGATCATGGGATGAGCGACAAAGGTCTGCTTTTGCATTGCGTGTGTCTTTCCTTTTATGTTGAATCTTTTCATTACTTAACACTCCTCTAGGGTTTAATGGGTGTTTAGGCTACTACGATTTGGGAGCCGGTTTTAGTAGAGTATACTGCTATGGAGTAAGATCTTTGTTTATCAGTTGTTTTCTCAAGTTGCCATGGAATGATCCCTAATTTTCTCGTAGCTGTCTGATTAGGTTTTCACTGCACCTTCCATTTAATTTTCTTTGTTTCATTTTGAGCTAATGATGGTGATGATGCTATGTTGACCCCCAAAAAGAAAAATAATAATGACGCTAAATGCACCTGTTTTTACGTATAGGAAGTCATGGAGATGGGCATCCTACAAATACTGATACTCCATTAGTTGCTTGGGGAGCTGGGATTAAATATCCGAACCGCTCTCTGCTTTCGAGCTTTTGACATGTTTATGCTATGGTACAATATTTTTATACTGGTAGAAAAATATTGTTAGTTATATTCATAGTTCAATCAACTTCTTTTACTGTGTTTGGATTTCGTTTCTTAGCATTATTTATGCCTTTTTTGTCTTGGGTATGGTCTCCTTGACAAAATCAGATATAAAAAGGTCAAATTCCTTGTTTTTCAAGCCATTCAAGCCGTTGGTCGACCATTCCTCATCGCTGAGTCAGATTGATGAGTTAATTTCTTCCAAACGTTATGAAGCTGCAATGAAATTGGCTGTGGACCTCAGAAACTTGTCATTAGAAGGCCTTCATTATTTCCAAACGTATGACTGGCTAATGCTGATGACTGTTATTACCCTTGGATACTCTGGATGGATGATCGTACTTGCCCTGCATGTCCTGCAATGTTATAGTTCACTCTCAGGAGATTTGTCCAGAAAAGGACAGTTATCTGTGCAGAAAAAAGACTCTGGAAAAGTAATGCATATATAAGTCAATCTTCACTTTGACAATCGTTACTCTTCTTTTTAGTTGTTCTCCTGTTTACTTGGTTAAGCATGATTTCTTTGTTATAGATAAGCTTCTGTACCTTTTATGTGAAATTTTCGCCTATCTCATGTAATTTAGTTATTCTGACACAGGTCTATTTATCAGGGTGTCTACTTATGGCAATTCTCTCTGTGCTAAATCTGGTGGAGCACTCTCCCCCTCTTTACCATGCATATATTGGAATGACGGTATTTCTATGGACACAGATTTTTAGCGAACATCGGTTATTAAGAGGGTTGTGGAGATATCTGAGGGAGAGGAAGGCTGGCTACTTCATCAAACTTCTATTCGCTGCAGCTGTATCAGTTGTCGTTGTGGAATTATTGGTATGTGTAATTGAATGGTCATCTTTTTCTGAGTCGGAGACTTAAATTCCCCTGATCGTTTCTTCTTTCAACCTCTTGCAGGTTCATAGCTTCACTGAGAGAAAGCTTTACACTTGGTTTTTCTTGATAGCAGGTTTTGTGGCTTCAATTTTGCTGCACGTTTCAATTCCATGGAGATCTGGGATACCATTTTTTGTCTGTATTTCTTGTTGGTTCCTGTCTGTCTTCACTCTGATGCCAGCTGAAATTCCTGATAATAATAACCTAGTGTAAGTCCCTTCTCTCCCCCTTGTGTGAGGTTTCCTCCGATTATTTTCCTGTGTTTTGTGGTTAACATGATACAGAAACACAATTTATTACTTAGAAGATCTGGTAAATTTCAACTCATCTAAAAGAAGGCTTCACTACCATTCACTGGAATTTAAAAAAAAAAAAAAAATATGTTGAACACTGCATTATAAGCATATTTGTTCTCAAGCGTCAATTTCTACTTTGTAAAATCGTCACTGTTTAATGTTGGCATTATCTGTTGGTTGCAGAGTTATAAGTGGAGCTATCATCATAGTAGTAAGCCTCGCTGCGAAGTGGCTAGACACACATGCAGAAGGGAACAAATTTTGGCAGAGTATCACTTTTCATGAAAGCAGGAAGCCGATGTGCTCCATGCTATATTGCATACAGGTATAAACCATTTCTACTTTTAAAACTTAAGATTTTGGTTTTTAAGTATAATAGATCACCTATTCATGGTGTAAATGGAAATAGATTCTTTTGGTTGGAGTTTCGTCGGTGATGGTGTTTCTGTCGACAAAGCACCGAACACAGAATCAAGAACTACATTCGTCACACCAGTTCATAAACTGGTTAGTTGCCGGTATATCCTCAGACCTCTGTTCTGTTTGCATAATGTGTTTCTTTGTGTCTAAGTTACCGTTTTTCCTGACCGTCTTCTGTCTTTGCAGGTTCTTCAATGGTTCTTCCGTTGTTTTCAGGAAATGGCATCCTTTCACGATTAAGTTCAATATTTCTTGGTTTTGCGCCTCCATTCCTTCTTCTGTCTATTGGGTATGCCTCTTTACAAGACGTGGCTATGAATGAGAGTTCACTGGTGTTGGTATATGGATTATTGTTGTGTTCTCATGTTTTCAGGATTTGTTTGCAGGTATGAAGCTGTCTTTTACAGTGCTCTTGCCGTCGTACTTATGGCATGGATATTGTTTGAGAACGCTTGTCGTTATTCTAGCAAAGCGAAAGATTCATCTATATTAGAACAAAACACAGAGGAACATGTCACAATCGGAAGCGACGAGAGATACTTGCAGCTATCTGATGTGCGGATTCCTTTGATTTTTGTAAGTCATTTTCTCTCTTTCCTCGGTCCTCTGACGATGCGAGGTTAAGAGCTCTGTTGCATTTGAACAAAATAGCAGGTATATTAATTTGGTTTTGGCTTGTGTTCTGTAGATGGTTTTATTCAATGTCACTTTCTTCGGAACTGGGAATTTTGCGAGTATAGCGAGTTTTGAGATATCATCTGTATATCGGTTCATCACAGTCTTCAGCGTGAGTATATGAAACATCTACACATTTTTTTTTTACAAAAAAAAAAAAAAAACAAAAGAAGAATCTCATCATCTCCTTTTTTTTGTTTTTACATTGTGTGAGTCTTATGTGAACCTTTGCATCTCTACAGCCCTTTCTGATGGCAGCTCTTCTTATATTCAAGCTCTTCATACCGTTCATGCTTGTCATGTGAGTATAAATGCTTATCCAAACTCAGTAATCATCACTATAAAAACTATACTCTCTGTTTTCTTTTTAACATTCTTTCTCTTTTCCTTTAACTACTAGATGTGCGTTCAGTGCAATAACGAAATTAGTGAGAGTGCCAAGACTTGGATGTTACTTCCTTGTGATCTTGTTTTCAGACATAATGACGATACATTTCTTCTTCCTGGTAAGTAACACACGACCCAAAAGATTCATAGCATCAAATAGCATCAAAGCATTTGCTTTTTTAGCATCGAGCTGCATTATTTGGTGCATAATATTCTTGCTGAAGCAGGAATAGAGATTTATAAAGAGTTGTAATAATGTCAAAAGCTTCACTTGACATATATTTTTTTATAATTTTGATTGAAAATAAATAATTTCAGGTGAGAAACACAGGAAGCTGGATGGAAATAGGGAATAGTATAAGCCATTTTGGGATTGTAAGTGCTCAAGTGGTCTTTGTGCTTTTACTCTTTGCGCTCACAAACCTCTACACCAGAACCATCCGAGTTAAGCCGCTCTCAACCTCCCCTTCTCTCAAAACCCTCTGATTGCTAGAGAGAATGAGAAATCAGGTGGGGAAACTTTTATGACATCATAATGTAGCACATCAAATCTTAGCTAAGTCCAGGAAATTATATAATATCATTTGCTCTACGAATTTCAAAGTTTTGTTTTCATTTATTTTTTCCTTCTTTCTTTCAATATTTCTTTTTTCAAGTTTTGATAGATTAAAATACACATTCAAACATTTTGTCGTCTGAGAAAAGAAAAACGAAAATAATACAAGGTGAAAAGTGTGCGCTTTTATTGATTGGACACTTGTACTAATAGCCAGTAGTGGAAAAATCTTTGTTGTTGTTTGCTTGGGCCATGAACGTTTTTAGTTTATAGAATTAAGCTTCTTGGACCTCCATGAGGGTCTTTTTCGAAAACTTAAAAAATGTTAAATCTACAATTACGGCTTCATCTGAAATTATTTAGCTGATGAACTTAGTCAATATAATGTTAAAATTAAAAGAGAAACTATATAGATAATATATAAAAAAAAACGTTATAGCAATCCACATTCAAGCTTTATGGCTTGAATCAGTGCAGGAGACACAGGAGGAGGATCTTTAACAAACCTTTTTGAATGTGATGTTAGATTGATGGAGTTTTTAACATTGTTGTTTGGGTAGAAGCTTTTCATTTCTTCTTCTGCTCCCCAACCTCTGTAAAGTATCACTTTACTTGGCTCCTGCGACACCAGAAGTGCTCCTGTTTCTTCCTGCAGATTTAATTTCTTTTTAAAAACGGTTCAAGTACTACTGGTTACGGCTTCTAAGTTCTAGAGTGTTATATAAATCGACCTTGAGCTTTGCGATCACTTCTTGGACAGATGTTCCCTTGGCTCTCCCTTTGACGTTTACGATTGCAAGAGGGTTTCTCTCAAAATGGATCTTCAGTGTTTTCGCTAAACCGGTTACAACATTACTTCTTCCTACAAAATCGAAAATTTGAAAACTGTTAGTGCCATTCTCAATAACTGTAACTATAACGTTCCACGTGAGTCTACACTATAAAATTGATTATACCATTGAATTTATGTATAAGAGATGACTGAGAAAGTATTGGATTTAAGATATGAAATCAAGTGCTTCTCTTAGCAGTAACGAGTATAGAAGATAGTATAACTCACCTACTGCAAAGGGTGGGCGCTTCTTCATCTTAAGGGCTTGTTTTCTCAGAATGAGCCTTTCTCTATTGGACAGATCTGCGACCAATCCATCCTTTTCGCTTTTGCTTTCTGTCAGAGCTGAGATTCGTGAGCCACTTCCAGTTGAGAATCCCAGTTCTTGTCCAGTTGGTACCTTCCGCTCAGCATTCAGGAAGCTGTTGCGCGGCTAAATTCCCAAAAAAAAACAAAGAAAAAGGTAACTAATTTAATATCGCACTTATAGAGCCAAAGAGGAAAGAGAAGAATTCCTAGACATTACCATGGATCTATCATGAAACGAAGAAGCCTCGGCAGAACCGGTTTCTCCAAGTACTGCAGTTGAATCGAGAGAGTTACCATGTCTTTGTGAAGAGCCAGATCCAGATTCATCTTCTCGATCCTCATGACTGCTGTCATCCTTAGAAAATATTCACCACCGCCGTCTCAGAATTCAGGCTCATATTTCAGTAATCCGAAGATTCTATTAAAGTTCAAATTTACTTGATGCTAGCTTTTTGGTAGATGCCAAGCTACATGGCATATTAATATTCATGCATTAGATTGCAAGAGTAGGAGCTAAGCATCTTACCTCACAGCTCTCTTCACCAGAGGAAAGAACTCTTGGGTCAGAGGAATTTCCGAGTTCAATTTGCTGATTTGCTGTTTCTTCTTGGAACTACAACAACATGGAGAACTGAGAAAATCACAAAAACATAGGTATAGCATCAAAAACTGACATGAGTTTACTAAAACTGTAAATAATTACCATTCTGTTACTTGATTCCCCATCTGACCACGTTGCGTTGGTCGCACTGTCCTTGACCTGCCCCTCAACCAGTATTTCATATGTTACGACCATATTCGAGGATTGTTCAAGCAAATCAAGCTGAGCAACACATATGACTTACCAATTGACGGTTCAATTCTTCAATGTTGTCGGAAAGTTTCAGCACATGCAGCTTTAGTGACTGCAGTAGTTCGAGCAGAAAAAATAATTAAAAATGCATGTGACGAATTCACAAAATCAGTTTGAAGTTACCAGATAAGATCTTTTTATAGAGCTTCATATACAATTTTGTCAGGTCAAGGATTCGTTTACGATTTTTTCTTACCTTTCGACGTTGTGCCTCCACAGATCGCTTCAATGCCTCTCTCTTACTGAGAAGTGTTTGAGGTCGTAGGCATGGAGGACGCTCATAATTCTTGCCACGATACACAATAATTGCATAGCCCTTACTCACCATCTCCACAGCAACTAGTATGCCACCACTTTCTGCTTCCAAGATTTCTGCTACTTCGCGAGCAGATTCAATGCTCTTTTCATTACAAATAATCTTCACAAGTTCCCTATATTTCCAGTGAAGATGCATGTTCTCTATTGTTCCATCAAAGACGCCTCGTCTACCTTGAGAGCACAACAAGATATGTCAGAACGGGACAGATTAACACATACCATGTCAACGAGATGAGTCCATGACAGTTACTCATTTAACACACATATTTACATGAAAGAGGGAATAGACTAGTGGAAAAAGAGGAATACCAGTTACTTACCGAGTAAAAGGAAAGGCTTCATTTTCAAGCCAATTTTCCGTAGCATATATTTTTCGTCATCAGTGATACCCTCCTTGTCGATGTCAGACTGCTGAGGACTCTCTCTATTCTCCAGCTCCGCCAGAATTTTTTCTGCATTTGCTTTCTTTTCTAACGCCTAAGGAGAAAACTAATCATTGACAACTAAAAAGATCCTGCAAACCCAATGGATTCAAGTATAACACGTCTGTTAGGGCATACCATGGACAACTTGATGCTAGTTCTCTCAAGACTAGCCTCAGGAGATTTCCGCTGTCTTGGTTTCATTTGATGGGTTTGTACATGATCCTTCTTATACTCAGCTGCTGGTTCAATGTCGTCTGTAGGAGCCTGAGGTTGTATTTCCTTTTCGTTTTTAGTCAGCTTATTACCGTGCACGCTTGATTTCTCCATGATCATTGTTTGCCTTCTCCTCTCTTCTATTGCAGAAGAAACTGCAGATGGTAGGAAATCCTTTCCTCTGTACAAGACAATGAAATCTTTATCCCGAGATATCAGGGTCCCTCCAGTCAACCACTGCAACAGACATATATATCCGTCTCATCAGTAGATATCTTCAGCTATATGGGGCTCCAAAGGGCATAATTTCCTATTGTTGGCAAACAAAGCCACAAACAGTTTGATACTTTGATCATTTAAAGTAAACCAGCAACCTTTAGCTCTTCGGCCATCAGCTCGCTATTTGTGTTCTGCACTCCTCTCTTCACAGCTATCTTGACAACCTCACATTTCTCCCAAAGCTTGACAATTGCAACAGCTAGTCCTTGCAAATTCCTATTTCTACCTGGAAAGGCGAGTGGAAAGGTAAGCCAGAATAAGTCAACAATCTTCAGTGTCTAAAAGAAGATATAATCAGGTGAAAACAAGCTTACCTAAAGCGAAATGACAAGGGAGTGGTCTACCAAGTCTCCTTAAAGTGGTCATTTCATCATCGGTTAGTTTTGGACTCAGGCCATATGGGAGAAGACGAAATGGTCTTCTGTACTCAGGTACTATGGCTGGCAGAAGATCAGCATCTACTGGAAGGGGATCATATGCCCACCAGTCAGTGAATCTTGGACCCAATCCTTCCAGCAAGCGGTCTGCTTCTTCTACTAGCTGTACTTCCCCGGGTAGCTGAAACCGAACCTTATCCGGAGAACCAACGCCTTGCATTAACAAGGGTTTAATCATTTTATTAGAAATACTCGTGGGTGAAGATTGTGCAGTACTCTGTTTATCTCTACTATCAACCACTCCCTGAATCATAGATGATGCCCCTGAAGCAGTTTCCACAGAAGAATCATGTGCCAAATCCTGATCAGATACGAAATAAGGGTACTGATAATTTACCCCTCTATACAACAAAATTTTGCTTCCAGATCTCCAAATGACTAGGCCTCCAGTTTTGGTCTGCGAAATCAACCACGAGAAATATGAACCACCATCAGTCTACATAAGTCTTACCATCCTAATGAATTTTTAGTATGAATGTGCTGTTCTTTGGCATAATTTAGTAGATTTCGATTGAACTTTGAGTCAAGAGCCAGATCTTACACACTGGAGGCCTAAGCTTCCGCAAAATCAATCTAAACATTTTAGTGTAATATGTCAAATTCCTGATATCGAAACACAGAGAAATCGAACAAAGAAAGGCGGTAAAACGTTTACGAACCTCCAAGACGTCATGGGTTCGTTTCATGTTCATCCTGGAAATATCCTCGCAGAAAATCTTCACAACCTCGGTTGTCCTCCATCTCTCGTGAATCCCATTCACGATTCCTTCGGTAATCCCGGCCTTGCCAATCTTAAGCTTCTTCGTCAACCTAATCCCAGCCGACCTCAAGCGCCTCAGCTCCGCCGGCGGCAATGTCAATTCCGCCAACGACGGGACCTTCTCCTCATTCTTCCTCTCTACCTTCTTTTCCTTCTTCCACACTCTCTTCAACTCATGGTACCTGGAGATGGCAGTACCCGACCCGGGCTTCGGAACCGGGTAACTGGGCGTGCTCCAGCTTGTGTCAATCGTGTGCCCGACCCGGTGAATCGGAAGCTGGTTAGGCAACGGAACGAATATCTCTCCGGGGGAATTGTTACCAGATTCTTCTCCCGTGGTTTTCGTGTCATGTTTCTCTTCCGCGAACCCAAGGCTACGGAGCTTATCAGCGATTCTCTGGATGGCGGATTGGGGAAGAGTCTTTCGGTCCGAGGCAGAGCTACGGACGACGGAGTTCGCTCGACGAACATGGCATCGCGAAATCAGGGTTTTAGGAACCAGGAAGGGCGGGAAAACTCGATCGGGTAAGGTTCTGGGAGGTACTATCAATGGTTGCTGCTGATAATACAGAGGAGGAAGCAACATTTCTCCACCCACAGTCGAAGCTAGCTAACCAGCCAGCACACTCGCGGGGATTGAGCTACTATATGCAGCATATGAGCTTCGCAGCATATCCATTGGCACGTGATTGTCACGTGTGTACATGTTTAATAATATATGGACTTACATGAAGACCCAATGGGCCTTTAATGATTTATTGGGCCACCAGCCTATCTCGATTTTGGTTATTCTGGTCAGGTCATTCCGGTGTACCAGGAGGTAGTCGACGTTTCTGTTAAGCTTCAATGGCGAAAAATTCCAAATTTCCTCGAAACAAGTAAAGCCTGGTTCGCGTGGATCGAAGAAGATTGTCAATTTCTGAGAACCGAAGTCATGGGTATCCTAAGTTACGCCGTCGCCGGCGGCGCGTTTGCCGTCATCGGCGCGTGGGAGTCACTCGACTCATCGAACCTGGATCCGAATCCATCTTCTGGTACTGATCCTTCTTCCCCTATGGCTCAGATCACACCGTCTCCACCCAAATCTGTTGGGTCGTCTTCCATCCCCGTAGCTTTGCTTTCGTCTCTCTTTATTGCCAACTCGATATTTTCCTTCTTCAGCTCAATCGGATCCCGAGATCGGGTCGGGTCGATGCTCCAGTTACAGATCCTTGCGGTCGCAGTTTTATTCCTGGTGTACGCCATTCTGACCTATCTGGTCAACTCTAAAAACGCAGTGTTTGTTGCTCTTCCGTCTTCGATTACGAGTTTGGTGCTTCTCTTTGGCTTCATCGAGGAGTTCTTGATGTTCTACCTGCAAAAGAAGGATATATCTGGAATCGAGAATCGCTACTACGACCTCATGCTCGTACCCATTGCGATCTGCGTCTTCTCCACGATTTTTGAGCTGAAACCCGACGCAAATACTCGTCGATTCGCGAAATTAGGTCGCGGGATCGGTCTGATTCTGCAAGGGACATGGTTTCTGCAAATGGGTCTATCGTTTTTCACCGAGTTTATCACTAATAATTGCACACTTCACGAGAAGAGCAGAGGCAATTTCACGATCAAGTGCAAAGGACACAGCGATTATCACCGAGCAAAAGCAATAGCAACTCTTCAGTTTAACTGTCATTTGGCTCTTATGGTGGCTTTAGCTACTGGTTTGTTCTCCGTTGTTGCAAACAAGAAAGGTTATCTTCGTGAAGATCACTCAAAATATCGGCCTCTCGGTGCTGAGATGGAGAACTTGAGTACTTTCACTCTCGATTCTGATGAAGAAGACGAGATTCGAGAAGCTAGCAGCGTAGCGAAAGAAGCTGGTCTTAATGGAATCAGCCCACACACTTAAAGGTATAAGTCAAAGTTTTGGACTTTTTCTTTTTGGTTTCGATTCTGTCGATTAATTTTGTTTTTTTGTTTATAGAAATGTTGTTGGTCGATGGGAGGATTGATGCTGATATGTAACCAAATACACGAAACAATAAATGTTGAATTTTTGCATATGTAACAGAAGAAATTTTTCTTATGAATAAATCTCGTAGAGAAAATTTGTCTTCCTCCTTACGGTTTGCTAGTTAGTTCTTAAGCTACTACAAGTTAGATCATTCCTGGAATCTTGTGGCCAACGGTTAGTTTAAGTCGACTGCGACAAAGAAATCGAAAGTGTTCTTCTCTCATTTAGGGGCTTTCTCTTCTTCTTCACCGCCTTGATCACTACTACTCTTGAAATACTTGCATAGAACTATGTATACCACAAAGCTTAGTGTACTTGTAAGAGCAAGGAGCCAGTAGTATTTGTCAAGCCGAGCTTCCGACATATCATCTGCAAACCAGTTCTGGCGTTCACCTGTTGAGCTCGAGTAAGCCTCCACGATTGAGATCAGTGCGGCGCTCACAAAGCTTCCAACACCAAAGACACTAGTGTAGAGAGCGAATCCCATTGTTCTCATTCTAACCGGAACCTCGCTGTAGAAGAACTCTTGCATCCCAACGACTGTGAAAATATCCGAGATTCCCAAGAGGATATATTGAGGTAGCAGCCAGAAGATGCTCAGTGGGACGGTTTCTGGATCATAATCAGGTAAAGCCTTCACCTTTTGGCTTATGTCTAGTCTTTTCCTTTCGACTATTGCCGCAATAACAATGGCAATGATCGATAGGAACATTCCAACTCCCATCCTCTCCATCACGGAGATACCTTTACCGTTGTTCTTGATTCTTTTGGTGATAGGGATCAAGATCTTGTCGTACAACGGCATAAGAAGGATTATCGACAACGTAATCGTGCTTTGCAGGGTGGCGGGAGGGATTTTGAAGCTGGACCCGATGTTTCGCTTCATAGTCATGCCTTGTTTGGTGAAAAAGGTCGCTGGTTGCTGGAAGATAACCGCAAACATGAGAAGCATCGTCCATATGGGCAAAAGGTGAAGCACTAACTTGACGTTATCAAGTCCAGAGAAAACCGTTTTTGAACTTTCATCAACCAATTTCTTGGCGGTTGTTGAAGTAGTCTCAATGTCTTCGGCCTCAGTGTCATCACATTTACAGAGAGGCCTCTCTTGTAGCCTACATAAACAAGAAACAGAGAGCAAGAACGGGTCATCATCGTAACTTCGTAAGTCACTAAAAGAACTTTTGAAATGACTTCGTGAAATACCGCAGTTTTTTAGGACTTACTCTAGCTCCATAGCATCCAGATCTTCCTCATCTGCAAGTGTATACTTGCTTCTCTGCTTTTTCACTGCTCTCCCTTTGATGAATTTGAGGATCTTCTCGAAAGGTGTAGCGGTTGTTTTCGTCTTCAAACGGGCAACAGGACCATAAACATAGATTCCGCAACCAGACAAGAACAACAAGATCAACAGGAACATCGCGATTCCGGGTATGGCGAAACCGAGGACCCAACCAAAAGTGTCTTGGATATAAGCCATCACTGTGACACCCATAAGGCTTCCGGTGCAGACACCAAAGTACCACCATTGGAAAAATTGAGTCTTTCTGGTAGCTTTAACGTCCTTTTGATCACCCGAGGGAAGCTCGGACTCGGAATCCTTATCGAGCTCGTGGTCAAGCTGGTCCGCACCAAAGGCTTGAAGAGAAGGGTTTAAGACGCCTAACCCGATTGAGACGAGACATAGTGAAGAGTAGAGAAAATAAGTAGAGATCGTCTTCGTAGCTGAACGTGACCCAGCAAATGCCGTCCATGTCAATCCCACTAGTCCCTTTATAATAATAATAGAGATAATAATTAGATATGTAACAAAAAGAAAAATTCTAATTTTCCACTAAGCTAGCTTTTTGCCAATATGATCCGATAAGACCCATTATGAGCACTATCAACATTATAATGGAATTTCCATTATGAACCCAATTGTGAAAGGGAGACACTACATATATTACCGGTATATTTACACCATTAGTGGTTAAAGAAAACTCCAAGCGGACGATGACCCAATATCTAATTTTTTCCTATTTCAGATAGTCTAAACCCTTTTTCCCAAACACTACTTGGTACATCTAGTCACTTCTTTAAATCGGACACCTAAGTTCTTTTTAACTCAGACCGTTTAAACCATTCTTTTCTAGTCCTACTTAAAGCCCGTCATCATTTGGTCACTTCATGGCTGATGAAGCATATATACATATAGACATATATGAGACACTATCAACATATAATCAAGTTGATTAACAACACAGTTTCAAAATTGGATAAAACCCCCAAAAAATCGGAAGATGACCCAATACCTAAATCTTATTGCCTATACCGCATTTTTTACGGTGGAAGAGAGTTTTAACATTTATACACTCTTTAACAACAACAAAACATAAATCATTTATACACTGCATCAGTGTTCAACATATCCTTACACAAATATGTACATAGATATTGTTTTAGTGTAAGAGATTCTTACCACAAAGTACACAGAAGAAGAAACGAGGATAGTGAAGAATCTGTCCCAATACGCATCAGCCAAAGGAGCAGAGAAGAGAGGCAACATAGAAGTGAAACCAGCCCAAGTGTTGACTGTTTTGGCTGCTCTTGAATTACTCATCTTCACAACATCTGTTAAATATGTCACTAAGTTTGATGCCACTCCTTTGAATGCATATCTCTCCATTCCCGCAATCACTATACACAAAGCATTTTTTTTTTGTCATCTACACAAAAGCATTATATATATAAAAAAAATCAATATTTAGTTTCAGTAAAGTTTGAATTTTTGAAACAAACAAGAAATGTTATTTACCTATGAGAAGAGCACATGACTTGCCAAGTCCTCTTGTCTTCTGTTCTAAATCCATTAGAGTCTGTCTTTATGTGTGTTACTGTCTGTGGAGAGAGAGACAGAGAGAGAGAGAGAGAGAGAGAGAGAGAGAGAGAGATTTGGTTATTTGTATGTAGGAGAGTAGAGATTAAGGTGATTGTTGATGATTTCTGCGATTTATTTCGTATTTATAAGGTTATAAAATTTTGGGTATGTGAAACCTTATATTAATGGTCAGGGATTAACTACCATATTTGGAGTTTTTATATCTTTGTCTTCACACATACATGTATGCATTATATAGATACAGTTTATAGATGGGTGGACGTGTTTGTTTACTATGTGTGTATGCATACAATATAAAATACTACTTGAATTCCACTATCTTTTTTTCTTTCTTTGCAATACTTTTTCTGTTTCTTCAAATTATATATTCTCGAATTTTCATACGAATCAAATCTATCATTTTTGTGTTACTTGATTTTATCAACTATACTTAAATAAATGAATTTGACATTCTACTTGAAACAATATGGATTTTTTTTATAAAAAAAATCCAATTAACGACGAAACGTCAGAAATACAGAACGTTTTTCTTTTCTATAACTGTTTATTGCGTACACAAAACTGAAATCCAACACTCCAGCAGATATTTGTTTTTTTTAGCATAAGCAATATATGTATAACATTAGCAAAAATTGTTATGTTTTTATATATAATTAAACACTAATAAGTTTATCATGTGCTTCATGTCTCTTAGCCCTTTAGTTTTTTTTCTTTTCTTCTAGTATGTCAACGCCATTGTAATTAGTTAAAAAGATAGTGGATGACGTAAATACTAAAAAGATATTAAATTTGTATAATAATATGCGAAGTAGTGCAACGCCATGCAGTATGTAATTCACTATAAAATTGGACCATCTATCGGTTAGCTTTGCTATCTACTAGATTGAATTCATCCTGATACTGATATGAAAATGAAGTAACAGTTAAAGTTATCTTCCTTTCATTTTATATTTGGCGTACTGAATTTTTCTTCTATATACATGTCATTTTATGTATTAATTTGTTTTCTTTCCTTTCCCTTTTTCCAATTTTCGAGGTTTTCTTTTCTATTTGGTGTTATCTTAGATCCATTTTTTATCAAATATTTCTTTCAATGAAAGCTCAAACAAACTTAAGTTCATTCAATTCATGGTATATAAATTACTATATCAAAACGACAAAAAAAAAATTACTATATCAAAAATAATTATAAAAAATCAGGGTATATCACGAAGAAGATACATACAATACAAGTAATTAGTGTGTCCACTCGTCGTGTAGGTATATATCATGTGGCAATTTTCATGAATAGCAAACCACGTGTTCACTATATGTAACAAGTGTCGTATACTACAACGGATGCATCTAAACACTTGTGGCTTCTTAATTATGGATTATTATAATTAAATCAAAGAGATATGTTATGTAGTCGTAAAAGTAATTTAGTATTGAATTATTTAAACTATTTCTTAATCCTAATTAAGAGCGTTCGTGAAAAAAAAACAAAACAAAAATTAAAAGTGTTCTATACTTTGGGACCATTTTTTGAACAACTTGTTTGCTTCATTGACCTACTTTGGGGGATTTATGTCTTTGTATTTGGAAATTAAATTTAATATAAGAAACATTTGCAGAGATATGCCTATTTTCAGAGGTGTGTTATACATTTTGGCTGGGTTTTAGGATATGGATTGGATGAGACCAAATGGTTTGGAGAAAAAAAAGCATTACCGGGAGTTGCTTCAACGCTTGATGATACAGAGGCAAATGCTCTTCAGTGAGCCATGTTTCGCAATTGATGCATACTTTGGTTTACCCTTAAACCGATGGTCCTCAATATCCAAGGAGTAGACAAACAATTTCTCATTCATACCTAGATTGTTTGTAAATGCCGTTTGCAATCTATTTGGCTAATTTGGAAGGCTTGTTTTTGTTGGATATCTGTGTTCTCTAGTCATGAAGAAAGAAAAGAAAAACGAAAAAAAAACGATATTTTTATTTAAAAAATAAAACTAGCTCTAAAAAATATTAGGTGAAGCAGAAAGTACGGAGAAAATGTGAACGTAAATAATTACAAACGGAGCAATTTGAAAAATTGATAGAAATATAATTAAGTTTCTTAGTTTCCAACGTATGGATACTATTATCTATAAATAGAATTGTTGTGTTAAGTACTAGTAACTGTCAAAAGAGAACCGTTCCTTGTTTTTGTTTTTAATCCAACAACATACGTACCTAGTATCTAAATTTGAATGGTAACTCAACAACAGTGTAAACCATTACGCAACAATGCATTGGTTCATTCATGAGAAGACCAAAACTCTATATGGTACACATGGTTGTAGAGCCATAAATCCCGGAATGTTTGGAGACTTTACAGTACTACGTACCTAAGATGAAATTTCAATTAAATATATACAACGATATTTTTTTTGGTAAATGTTAAAGTTCGATTATAGATTTATATTAAATAACAATCGCAATAATGGTTGAGAAAAAGCTAAAGTTATTTTCTTACGAAAAAGGATGATAAAATCAACTTTGGAGAAAAGGTGGTCTAGTGAGTGCCACAATGTCGACTTGCACCAAATTGTTAAAAGAACGACAGCTTCCGTGCATCAAAAACTTCTCCCCTCTCTGATATGTATCTTGCCACGTCGCTCACGTCTGTCTCCACGTGGATTTATCTACGTCATCTCCTTATATTTCCGATGGATGTATAATTTATCCATATGCTGGCCTGCAAATACTTTATTATTTTTATTTTTTTGACAAATAATACATCGTTAACGTTATCGAATTAACTATCTAATTGATACGTTACTGTTTTTTACGTGGTCCAATACTGTTGAGCACAAAGGTGAAAGATGATTCATTGTCCATAATTTTCTTTTTTTTTTATATTATAATAATTTTATAAATTATATATACACATAGAATTGTTAAATCCATCAACTATTCAATATGCCATTAACTACGATAATTTTGTACGATAATTTTGTGATGATAACATTTTTAGCTTGTTTTATTCTAACTAAAAAACTTGGTTTAATTCTCTGTTTTCATTTTATTTCAATTCATTATTTAAATTTTACACTCCTAATTACATTGTATACTAACATCATCCCCAATATATAAACGTCACCCTCGTATACTAAAATATATTCATATATTTTGAATGGCATGTCAATTACAATGTAGCATAGCGGTAAAGAAGGTTTTCTACAATTTATATCAAAATTACATAGGAACATAAGAGCATCTGCAAAACTAAACAGAAAATAAAGAACAAAAATCAGGTCGTATACACTTGTCTCTCTCTCAATAATTTAATTATTTTCTAGAAATTTGAAAAATTAATTTTAGTATTAAATTCTGTAAAATATTGATTTTATATTGTTGAGAAGCTCCTTTAAAATTCTAAACAGATGGCAGTGCTCTAAAAGGCTCCTTGTTGAGAACCTGAGAGCAACACGTGCTTACCTTTGCTGAGCACGTGACTTGCGAAAGCTAATGAAATATAAATATACATTCGTGTGTACAGTAAATATGAATATATGAAAGATTTTTAGAAGAAATAAATGATTGCAACAAACTTAGACTGTTGATGAGAAAATGTATCTCACTATTTTGTAGACATAATGATTGATATAACAACCAGAAAAATATCAATATGGAAGTTATGATGTCGAATGTTGACAAATATATTGAATTTATGAGTTTTTTCTGTTTAACGAAATATTTTAGACACTGTCCCCATTTATATTTTTCTAAGTTCGTATTAACTAAATAATTTAGAAATAACCAACCATGATATAGTTTTGCGTATAGGCTTTAGACTTGTAAAATTATGCATACGATTTGTTTCCTATTTTCTTATCTTATGTTCATTTGACTTTAATCAAAAAATTATTTGGACTATGTTGATCTCGATAAAATATAACATTAGGTCCGCCACTAACCATATTGCTTACAAACAACAGATTAAACAAAAAAAAACGAAATTGCACTAGGTAGTAGTGTACCCCACCCACCCTGTGGTGGTTTAGTGAGATGGAAATCATTTTGGACTTCAAAGGAGAAGGGGAACAGATAACACTGTGTCTACATGAGAAAATATCATTTCATGTACTGAAGCTTTACTTCCTAAGCGAAGTTGCTAAGTGACGAACTGACGATAGAATAAAACAAATATTCTCAAAGCATCAACAACTAGTTGCAAATTTTTTACAAAAAAAAAAACCCCAGAATTTTCTGATTATAAAATAATAACATTATCTTTGCGTGCCTATATATATAATCCTTACCTGCATGGTGCGTAAACTCCCACTTAACGAACACAAGTCTCTTTCACATGATCTAAGGTGACTACAGGATGCATGGGACACTTATATTTTCTTGTAATAATATGTGATATTATAAAGTTGTATCGGTTTAGTGCTTCCAAATTAATTATCATTGGCATAATTAAGGTATGGTAATGCTTGAGTTATTCCACTAACATTTAAGATTAGAGTATTCTTATGATGCCTTTCCACGCAACATTATAGTCTCCAATATAGTAGTATTTATATATGACCAAAACATTACCCTGCTAAAGATTTATACTTTTTGTTTTCTTTTTCTATGATATCATTTAGACTTCAATATATAAGTATTATATGGTAATGTTTGGTATTCGTCTGACATTTTAACATCTTGTGCTACCTTTCAAACCAGTTTCCAGATAAAATTCTTAAGAATAATACCAAAAGACAACAGTGTAAAAACACTAAACTTTCTTAGTTTTTAACCATATAATTTGGACTTACATATACAATTTTTTTTTTGACATTACATATACATTAATGTCGACATACGCATAAACTAGATTCTTCTATAAATATATCTAATAAACTTAAATGGGGTACATCAATTTCAATCGATAATGACATAGGAAAGCTTCGGGGTTTGTAACAAATTTTATGAATAGATTTGTTAGAAGATGACCATAATATTGTTTATGAAAAATATAAAATTTTAAAACATTATTGCATAAGTGGTTGATATCAGACATAGGATCGAATCGAAAAAAAAAAAAAAAAACAGACAGAGAATCGAAAACGCTGTCGTTTATTCGAGATAACCGCGAAGAAATCGTTATAGAACGAAAAACGACGTCGTTCCTTGAAATGGGAAAATCGCGACGACTACAATTTTTGGAAATAAAATAAAATAAAATTACTCCATTAATCTTCATAAATACTATTTACTTTTTAAAAAAAATTTTAACCTCCAAACGTAGGTGTATTTAATTATTTATGACTGTATTTGGTGAACTTCCGTAAATTCGAGTAATTCGTGGTGGTACTATTGTCATTTCGAAGGGGTAGAATCGGTAGTAAAGAAAGACATTGTTCTCTTCTTCGATTGTTTACTTTTGCGTTTTTCTCGCCCGCTCGCTTGCTCGTCTCCTCCTATAGGCAGATCTGAGTTTGGACAAAGAAGAAAACTCCGTTACCAGGTTCATATTTCCTCCTTTTAATTCCCTTATCAATCTAAGTTTTCCCCGATGTTTCTGGAAACTCAGTTCAGTTTGATCTTCCCAAGATTTATCTTAGATCGAGCTTGGTTATGTGTGGAATTTTACGATTTCGACTTCCCTTTTTAATCTTGTTGGAATTTACTTTGACTAGTGTGCTATATCTTTATCTTCCGGAACTTGAGTATGATTTAGCCATTGCGATGTTGAATGGGACTCTATGGTGATTGTGTGTTGGTTAAACGCGTCATTCACTAAGTAGATTGATTCATGCTTTCTCCTCTGTCTATGACTATAAAACAAGCTTTTTTCTCTTTTCTTGTTCACGCAGATCATCCGTGTGCTTTATTACATGTCTCGGCTGTGATAATTAGTTGATTGCTATGCTTAGTAATCATTTTTTGTTTGTTTGTATTGTATCATCTGAAAATCTGATCGGAATGAAAAGGATTCTTAGCTTTGCTTGGATTAATATACGATATGAATTGCATAGTTGTGTTTCTATATTATCCTTATTGAAGCTTAAAGGCCATTCTATTGTTATCATTTTGTTGTGTGCGTTACGGAAACATGCCTGATGAATCCACATATAACAACAGGTAAAGCATTCAGGAAAACATGCCTCCCCAGAAGATCGAAACGGGTCACAGCGACATTGTCCACGATGTGGTCATGGATTACTATGGAAAGCGAGTAGCAACTGCTTCATCAGACTGTACTATCAAGATAACCGGAGTAAGCAACAGTGGCGGATCTCAGCAGCTAGCCACCTTAACCGGTCACCGAGGTCCGGTCTGGCAAGTCGCTTGGGCGCACCCAAAGTTTGGTTCTCTCCTCGCTTCGTGTTCCTATGATGGCCAAATCATAATATGGAAAGAAGGTAACCAAAACGAATGGACACTGGCTCATGTCTTCACAGACCACAAAGTATCAGTAAACTCTATCGCTTGGGCTCCCCATGAGCTCGGTCTCTCCTTAGCCTGTGGAGCATCCGACGGAAACATATCGGTTTTCTCAGCTAGAGCCGATGGCGGTTGGGACACGACAAAGATAGACCAAGCACACCCGGTTGGAGTCACTTCTGTCTCTTGGGCACCAGCCACAGAACCAGGCGCTCTCGTTAGCTCGGGCATGCAAGAACCGGTTTACAAATTAGCATCGGGCGGGTGTGATAGTAAGGTAAAAGTGTGGAGATTCGCCAACGGGTCGTGGAAAATGGATTGTTTCCCGGCCCTTGACAAGCACACGGATTGGGTCAGGGACGTGGCTTGGGCGCCCAACTTAGGCCTCCCAAAGTCAACGATAGCCAGTGGTTCAGAAGATGGGAAAGTGATCATATGGACAATCGGGAAAGAAGGTGAGCAATGGGAAGGTAAGGTTTTGAAAGATTTCAAGACACCGGTTTGGCGGGTCTCGTGGTCGTTGACCGGTAACTTGCTGGCTGTTTCCGATGGGAACAATAACGTTACGGTCTGGAAAGAGGCTGTGGATGGAGAGTGGGAACAAGTCACTGTCCTTGACCCATAGATTTTACTGTCTTTTATTTTGTGTTAATATCGTCAAATGTGGTTTCTTTTTACATTTTTCATTTTCTAGGGACTTGTTACTTGTTTTCTCTCTATACGTTTTTCAGAAAAAATATGTATTTTAAATTTTGTAATCAGACATTAAGAAGTTTCATTTCAATTAAATTTCCATCTACTTCTGAGTCACCACTCACCAGTTCGGATGTGCTGGTTCAACTCTGTCTCTATAAACAGAATTTGCTCGTACATGAATTTCTGTAATTTATTTTATAGCCTTGTAATTTACTATTTTATTTATTTTGTACGTATGTATGTTTTTAAGTTTATATAAATAATGACAGATGTTAACAAAAAAATAATAAAAAAAATCCCCGGCTCGGCATCTATTGACAATATTAGCCTTTAGCAACTCCGTTGATAGTAATAGGATAAAGGGTATTTTAGTAATTGAGGATGATAAACAAGCAGAAGCGATGAACCGCTTATATTTCATAAATTCGAAATCTTCCCCCGCTTCGCTTCCTTTGGGCAAAGTAAGTCATCTCTGAGAGATCCCCAAAATCTCATAATATTTGTGTTTTTTTTCTCTGGGGAAAAAATGTCTTCGAGTGTTGCTGAAGATGTGGATTCTCTCGGTCTGCAATCTTATAGCCGCAAGGAGAAATCTCTAGGGGTTCTAGTCTCCAAGTATACATCTCTCTCTCTCACGAATTTATGGTTTCTCGAGATTCCCACCTCATTTTTTTTTTTTTTTTTCTTTTGGATTTAAATTTATGTCTTGGGTACGGATCCAGTTTCTTGAGACTATATAACCGAGACGATGATGATTTGATTGGGCTCGATGATGCCGCTGGTAAACTAGGTGATTCTTCCTCCCTAATTTTTGTTTTTTAGTCAGAAGATGGAGTGATCTATTCAAAGAAGAAAAATTTGTTTATTGATTACGCTCATCATCGGTTTCTCAGGCGTTGAACGTCGGCGTATATATGATGTGGTGAATATATTGGAGAGCATTGGGGTAAAATTCTTTTTCTTTTTTTTTTTTCTTTTCTGAGTTTGCTCATTTCACATTCCACAAAACTTCGATTGTTGTGGTGATTCTCAGGTTGTGGCAAGAAAAGGGAAGAATAAATACTCGTGGAAAGGTTTTGGAGAGGTTCCTCGGTCTCTAGATGAGCTCAAGGTACTTGGAAAAAGTCTCATAAACAGTATCTGATTTCGGAGAACTAGTCTTTTCTTTTGTTTATCTTGTTTACAGGATGAAGGAATGAGAGAGAGGTCTGGTATCTCAAGTGTCAGCAACTCAGACAAGGTATAATAAGATCATAATATTCTATATATACCTTTTTTTTTTTTTAAGTAGATCCCATTATTGGTTAGGAACTTAATTCTCAAAGTGTATGTGATCGTTGGATTGATTACCTGTGACTCTGTGGTCGTTCTCAACAATTTCGTGCTCATCTTGGCTCTTTAGTTCTTCTGATCTAACGCAATTCTTCGTAATAGGTCTCAAATGATGATGAAAGAGAAGAATCTTTCAGTTTAACACCTGACGAGTCATCACTCTCTAAAATGGGTAATCTTCTCTTTCTAGCTAGTGCTTTGTTATGTTGGAATATTATCAATCTGCATCTTCTTTCTAGCAGATAAAACCACATTTCTTGTAATTGCTAATCACTTTTGGGATTTCAATCTACAAGCAAATGATTCTGTATTGCGCAAGTGGCACTTTATAAAATTTCCCATTATAAAATTCGTGTTTAGGAGCTAACTCACATTGCTATTTTCTTTTCAGACCACAAGAAGGAGAAATCTCTCTGGCTTCTCTCGCAGAACTTTGTGAAGATGTTTCTTTGCTCTCGGGTAAGTGAATATCTTGACTTACTGTCTCTCTTTGGCTTCTTACAACAACTTTTCGAAGCCCTCATGTAAACAGCTCACGCCCTGTGTCTGCTGCCTTCTCTTCAGGATGATCTCATCACACTGGATAGTGCTGCAAAAGTCTTGCTGAGCGACTCTCAAGATCCAATGCATATGAGAAGTAAATCTCTGTTTCCTGTTTTAGATCTCCATTTTCTGATCTTACCAACCATATAGTAACATTAACCAACTCAATTTCTGTATATGATCAACAGCTAAAGTTAGACGACTTTACGACATTGCAAATGTGTTTTCCTCGATGGATTTAATCGAGAAGGTAAGAGATTTGCTCACCAATACATTAAACCTGAACTTACAAATTTTCAATGTTTCTAGATTTATGGATGGAATCAAATATGCAGTATTTACAGACAAAAGTATTCGGTTTTTCCCCACAGACTCATATACCAGGGACTAGGAAACCAGCATATAAGTGGTTGGGGTCCAAAAGCATAATTGAAAAAGGATCAAGCTTCTTTAAATCCAGTGAACCGAAGAAGCGGGTATTTGGAAGAGATCTCACAAACTTAAATTTGACAACAAAGAGAAACAAAACAGATTGTTCATCAAACCACAAGCAAATTGGATATAAGAAATATGATGAGGAAGACACTGAGCAAGAAACGAAACCAGCTGCAAAGAGCTATGTGTTTGGCCCATTCTCACCAACATGTGCATCTAAGAGCAAGAGCAATGTCGGAACCAACAATAACTTAAGGTTACAAGATCTCGAGGCCCTTGCTTCTACCTACAGACCACAGTATTGTAATCAAGGTAACAACCACACTCAAATCTTAACTGAAGCGTGTTATATAAGATCCTGCATTCTTAATTCTGTTTAGCTTCTGTGAGATTAAACAGACTTAACTGGGCATTTTTTGCAAACTTAACTGAGTTTTGGTTCTGGTTGTTTAAACAGAATTAAATGATCTTTTTGGTCATTACAAGGAGGCATGGAAAGCATGGTATGCAGAGCTTGATCGGAAATAAACATTTCGGAGCCTTTTTTTGCCGAGTGACTTTGGTCTAAGTGGACTCGTTCGTTCCATCCGGATTCGAATTCGTTTTCCCTCCTGAACTTAATATAAATGTTTATTCCTTTTGATTTTGGTATCATACGTTTTCTTCACTTCTTAAAGAGAAATTGTCTTTCGTAAAACCAAATCTCTCTTTCAATGGTTGGCCTTGTGTCACAAGTAAACCATTGAAAGAGTCGTTAAAAATGTAAAATGCAATATTGGTTTTTTTAGTTTATCTCCAATTTATCACTAAACTGCTGGCTCCAGACATAATGTTGTATTTAATTCCAAAGGCTACGTACCAAAACTGAAAGTGTTCCCCATAATCGGTATTTCAAATACCATATTTTTTTTACCCTCTAGTCATTATGGAAGACTTGTGATATAGGGTCTGTTCTTCTCTTTGTCGCTGCGGCTGCGACAGAATAAAACGACGGTGGCCGTAACAAATAAGAAAACAAAACGACGATAATGAAGGTGCTGTCAGAGAAAGGAGATGCCACTGTAGTGACCGCTTTATCTAAAAAGGTGACGCTGGGAATTCCAGCGGCCACCGAGAGACGTCGCGAGCACACCTGCGATCAACTTCAACAGCACCTGCGGTCATTCAGCGGCAAATTGTTGTCTTCATTGTAACTATTTTCCGTTGTCGCAGTGGCAGCCGCAGCGGCAAAGAAAAGAACAGGCCCATAGAATGATTTTTTATTATATGAGAAAAGAAGGGCGAGACCACATCTCCAAGCGTTTCCCCATATTTACAACAACAATCTCTTCAAGAGTACACACTACACACACTAACAGTAACAGACTTAACACCAAACACCAATACAAGATACACACATAGTAACAGTATTGTTCTTCTTCTTATGGCTTTCTTCCCCACTTTGTGCATCTATCTAAATCTCATCTTATAATCTGGAAAAAAAAAATGAAAACCAACGTTGGGAATAGTTACAGTCTTACAGAACTTAACTTGTGTGACTTTTCTCGGTCTTACCTTTTTTCTTGTGTGTTTGTGGAGTTAAAGAAAGAAGAAAACCCAAGAGGAAGCTTCGTTGTTGTCATCTTGAAGCTGAGAGAAACCTGTGGAACCTTTCTACTCTATCTTTGTTAGATTGCAGTAAGTGTTTGGTCTTCTTTTTCTTCTTCTTCCTGTGGAAGAAATCCTCTGTATCCAAGACGTACGAGACCTACAAGAGATGCATATATTGAGTAGAGTAGAAGAATATTTTGCATATAGAAAGCTACAATGGTTAAAATCGGTAGAAGTGAACTGGGTCGAGATTTCTGAGACTGAAGATTGTTTTACCTTGTAAGAAGAGCAAGACATCTTGCATTCCAAGCCATTTACTGCTTCAACACCTTCCATGGCTTTACAGAGTGCTGCAAGATCATACAAGCCGGTATATGGACGCAGGTTCCTATCAAAAATGGCCAAAAGGAATTTGGTTTAATAACTCAAATATCATCCCAGATTGTATCCTGGACCAATTCCAGTAGATGATAAAGAAAGAACAAACCTATATATAAATAATAACGTGAGTGTCAAAGAGAGAGAATCTACCAAATGATCTTAGCAAAAGAAAAAAATTAGCGCAATTTTTAAATGGACGTAGAGGTTTATGCAAAAGCCTAAAGAAGCAGATAAAAGAATGAAAATTTTGAACATTAAAATATTTGTGTAAGATACCTTTGTAACACAATGTCATGTCCCTCCTCTTTTTTTCCTGATGAGGTGGAAAGAAAGTCAGTTTGCAAATAACTTGCAAACGTGGGATCCATAGAAACTGCATGCGCTTCCGGCTTTTCAATTATGTTATCCATAAGCTGGATAGATGAGCGAGATGACGAAGATGACTGCATGTGAAAAAAAAAAAAAAGGAATTAAGTTCCAGTTGATCATGTATCAAGACCAGGAGAGACGACGGAAGCCACAAGGGTTCATACACATTCAAATCGGTAAATATTTTCCTCGTGAAGGAGGACCCTGGCATTTTCATAATACACCGAGTCTATAATCCTTCCGGGTTTCCGAGATTTCTCATACTCATACAACTGAAGCAGCTTGTTGTCCATGTCATCCGCTACAATAGCTTGAAGCTGCAGATGATAAATAAAATCAGAACATCACAAGGAATGTAACGTAGTGAGTCGACAAAGTAAAAAAAAAAAGCATTAGTCTTAAACCAATAGTTCCAGTAAAACCTGTTTAACCAATTTGTATATCAGTTTGTCCAACGTAAATAACACATATGACTGATTTCCTATAATAGCTCTGCACTCATCCTCAAACTTTGTATTTTCAATTGATCCATCAAGCACACCATACAAAACCCTCATAAACCTGTCCAACATACAGATCAGATTAGAGAAATAAATGTATTATATAGGCTGGTATGTTTGTACAAAGGAAGGTACCTGGCATAAGGGTCTAGGGAATCGGTATCCTCTGAGGTTTTTGATTTCAGTTCACCGCCTGAGCAATTCCTTTTGGCAGAGAAAATTCTCTCGTACAAAATCTGGAATGCACTTCATTATTTTTGCTAGAGACGAGAAATTTCGGTCAAAAAACTTGGTGCAAGAGATCATATATGAAACGATGCACTCACTTGGTGAAGCCTAAAAAGAACATAAAAGTCGTCATTCCCATAGAAAACTCTGAAATCTTTTGTCCTCTCGTCGCGTAAAACCGCTGCTACATGCTTTGAAAGAGGTCTGACAGACACGAGATCACGCTCTGACTGCGGAAGCAACTCACTGTCTCCTTCTATGAGATGTGAATCAATTCCCTCTGCTTCTCCGTCACTCTCAGCTTTACCATCCATCTCATCATGCTCACCATCTTCCTCCTCTCTGTTTTCATCAAGTGAACATTCGTCACCACCAGATTCGGTTCCAGATGCATCCTCACCACCCTCTAAAGCATTTTCACTACCATCATCCTCATTCTCTACTTCAGCATCTGCTGAATTCTCTGGTTTGGATGTAGACTTCACCACAAGATCTTTATAAGCACCAAAGTTGTCTTCGAAATCCCCATTAGGTGACAGTTCACCTTCCTCCTTCTCAATTGTGGATGGACCTTCGGGTTCATAAGAATTCCTATTATCTTTAGAAGAATCTGACTTTATTCCATTTGCCAAAACTAAACCAACATCACCTCCCTTGTAAAATGAAAAGGACCGTTAAACATGGTCAGAAGGGTCAAGAAAAAGCACAATATATTAAAATAAAACACATTTCTACTTTATTCCCATAGGTAGTACATCCCTAAGCCATGGAAACGTCTGGGCGATAGTGGGATAGGTGAGTATACAAATATGTTACAACGAGCAATTGAAAGTAGTACCTGGGTCGAAAGAGAAGTTTCAATGCTATCTACGCCATGGTGAATATTACTGAGAGTGTTGTTTGGTTTGGCTTGAATCTCATCTGAACCTTGATCGTAAAAGTAACAAATATCAACACAAATAGATAAGCAGCAGAAATAATAACAGAAGTTTACATTTGGAAAATACCTTCCAAATCTTCCTTTCCTACGACACCATGATTGTTTTCTCCCTCACTTGCGATTGATAAACTCGAGGTCGCTGCTCTTTCGCTAATATCCACTGGGATAGGCATTTCAGATCTTTTATCGGCTCCATTTCCCGTCTCATGTCCTTTCTGGTGAATCACAGCAGAACAGGTAATACCATCTCGGTTGGCTATATCAGCATCTTTAAGACTTTCTTTCCCTATCGAATCCTTATTTAGCAAACCAATCCTAGCATGTTTGGAAGCCCCAGAGGACGCATTCTCATCTCCGTTGGCAGCAGATTTTAGTTTCCTAGAAGCCAACTTTGATGTGTCTATTCCACAATTCACAGTAGCCTCCCCATTAGTAGATGTCCTGTGATTCACATCAAGAGTCCTGGTTTTAATAACAACCTCTTCAACAAGATCTATGCCTTTGGCCCTGGGAGGAACGCCCAGCACTGCCTCAAGAAAACTTTCCCAAAGCCTCAGAACTTTACTGAGCTGTTCCTTTGTAGAACATAACTCCTCGCATGAAAACTGGACTAGTTTGTACAGGTCTTCATGAATGGCTCTGTTACAATACTCATAGTCGAGATTAGGGTTTATGGGTTGTCTGTAACCAGCAGAAATAGACAGCAGAATATCATCCTCATTCTGAAACTTCTCTTTCAGCTCCTTAATTTCAGCCACCAATGCTAATTCACCAAACAAATTAAGAAACGGAAAGCAATGAGAACGGAAAAAGCGAAAGCAAAAATGAAGCACTGCCAGAAGAATGAAAACAATAGGTTTGCTTAAAACTTGACAATGTCCAAAGAGTCTACTTACGTTTTGCACACAAGTTCTTTGAATCTTGTTGCTTGAAGTAGAAGCTGCGGTGATCAAGTGATTTGTAATGGTTTTTTGCATATACCTTTGCCCAGACCTTATCAAAATCTTCTCGGCATTTCTTCCATTCATCTTGTTTCTGCTTCAAACGAGTTAAGATTACAGGAAGTGCAGTGGCTGGATTCTTATGTAAAACGTCTATCACGTCAAGACCATGGTCGCCATAAAGTCGCTCAATACATCTTAAATTCAGGGCTGCAAAAATGTCAATAAGAAAATGGCAAAGGTAAACATATGGGGGGCTCCAAAATAGGGGAAGAGAGAAAAGATATAACCACGAACTACAGGTCCCAAAAAAGCATACAGACCCGTGAAGTGGTCTTTGATCCTGAAGGATCCAGAAAAAGTTATTTTCTTCTCTATGATGATGTTCAACAAATTTTCTGCACTTCTGGCCGCAGAGCACACAGATTCCAGGAGCATGTCCAATTCAAATCTGTTATAAGCAGTAAATTAACTTATGATACCAACTACATCAAACTACAGAATGTATATTGTCAAAGATATATATATGTGTAATATACCTATCATCTTCACATCTGAACAAGCTTTCTTCATATTGATTTCTGCGCATGTGCTTAAAAGAATAATCTTCACTCCCTGAAGTGACAGAAACCCAGTGATCATTTAAAACCTCAGCTCCTAGCTTCGATTTCTGACTCGCTGTTGGTATCGGATACTGCAAATAAGATTATAAGATTAAGTAATCATATAATGAACATGCTCAAAAGACAACTTGGAAATAAAATATCCAACTACGTTTGGAGGCAGGAGCCGGTAGCTGGGAGTGCAACATTCGCAATCAGATAGATCGAGCTCTTGAATAGATTTTCCCATGTACTCCTCCTTGTATTTCTCTGTTTCCTTAACAGCCTCAAGGTCAGATTTATGTTCTGTTTCTTTTTCGTCCACCTTCGTAGACCGGGATAATTGTTCTTCGCTGCTAAATGATTCTGCAGTATGTGTTCCAGCAATGTCAGTAATAATATTACAAAGTAGGAAGGCAATCAACAATATTATTCATAACAGAGGAGTTTATAATGGCAGCATACTTTTGCTCATAACACCAGCAAGGTGCTGAAATCCATCTGCAATAAAGGATGACAGTCAGAAGAAAGAAGATGCTTATAACTATTAGTATCACAGTAGGTATTTGGATTACCAATACTCTCACAGCGCTCAAAGAACTGATTGAACTCATCCATGAGGTCAGAGAATTTCCCTAGAAGATCAGAAACCTGAAAGAAAATGAATGGAAATTCATACAAGTTCCCGAAAGTTACCACCTGATCAACCCCCTAATCACAAAACCGAAGCAATTCGCGGTACCAAATTCTGAAGATCCTTTCTTTGGATTATTCCATTGCTGAAAATATTAAGGCACTTCAAGAATGTCTGATAATCATCTTGGCTGCATAATCTCTCCTTGACTTTCTCACAAAAAACAAATGCTTGGTTGTACATGCCTAGCACAAAGAATGCACACATCTTAGAAAACATAAACAGATTATTATTCCCATAAAAAGCACGAGGCTGCCAAAATTGGAAAATACATTCTCTTTTAAAGAGAAAGATTTCAGGTGTCCACTGCCCAGGACCCTGGAACATATAAAAGGGACCAAGCAAATGTTTCACCGGAGTTGGCTTACTTTTCAAACTGTCTTTCTCAGAATGCGAAGCAGAACCAGAATATGCTTCAAGACCTTCTGCTCTTCTGGGTGACTTTCTTTTCTCTGGAAAACGGTGTAGGTTATCTTGCTCTGCTTCTCTATCGTCCAAATCACGGCCTCTCCTTACCCTGTTCTCCTTATCAGCACGCTTCCGCTTCTCTCTTTGCATCTTTACCATCGTCTTATTATCATTAAGGTCATAGCGATCAACACTATAATCACCGCGGGAAGCAACAGCCCTTTCTCGTCGTCGTTCCTGGTGACAAAAAGATATATGAGGCACAAGATTGAGATACCGGACAAACAAAATAGAACAGATAAATATATGGAACCACTAGCATACCTTCTTCACATGCATTTGGCGAATTAGAGGAAGGCCTGATCCTCGGTCATTGTACCGTTGGGCCTGACTCCGGCTATACTGCGCTGCTGAATGAGACGGCAAAGACGCTGGCAAAAACCGAGTAAACTCCTCAAGCAAATCCGAGTGACCCTCAAAAAGAATAGATACCTAAAGCACATATATTCCAGCGTTAGAAAATGTTCAACAGAAATTTGAAGTGGAATCACAGAAGAGATGAAGTCAATTACCTCATAATAAACCTCACTAATTTCCTTGTTCTCCTTTCGGTACATATTCAAGATATCCAAGAAAGATTTATAGACATGTTCATCGTGCTTGAACCGCATCTGCAGTGGCAATGAAGAAACTCGTACATTGAAACACTAAGTGTTAGGACACTTCACAAAAACAATAAGAGCAAACTTCTGACAGCACCTTAATTTTATTCACAAAATTGATGGCTTCTTCAAATTCAACAGTCTTTTTTGGCAGAGCTTCGTCTTCCTCAATAAGCGTGATTTCATATCCCTTTGGCAAAAAGGTATTAAATCCATATATTAAATTGTTGTGTCCCTTAAACAATTCTTTAACTCGTGCAATCACACCGCCCGTGTCGGTCCTGCAAATACAAGAGGGAGAATTAATTCGACGCCGCCTGTTAATTCACTAACTCAGAACTCAAAATATCAACCTGAAAGGAAGTCAAAGACCTTACCTTTGAGCCTTAAAATCTTTCATAACCGCAAGGAACCTATCATATTTCTCTCGTTGATCTTGAAACATCTCCTTTACTTCCTTAAGGTACGACAACGCATCATTGGTTGTTAATTTCTGAGAGCTCATTTCCCCACCAACTGTTCTCCCTCCCTCTCCTACTCTACCTTCTCCGGCGTCACCAATGCCGGGTCGCGGAGATTGTCCATATCTACACCAATCAATCTCTTACAAATTACTCAAATCATAAGTTGTTCCTAGCAACAACAAAAAAAATTCACTCTCCATGCAAAATTCAACAGAACCAAGTCAACCCATCGCACCAGATGAAAAACCAAGAATAGTTTTCCAAGTAAAAGGAGATCCCACACTATAATTTCATTATGATTAAAAAAAGATGATGCCTTGTATAACGAGTTTAATAAACAGGACGATCACTAGCGGGATCTCGAATTCACAAAAGTAAAATCACAAAAGATTAGTTAATAAACAACACAGGTTAACCGAATCAACAGGACGATAGGGAACCATGAAAGGCTTACATTACATATACCTAAAAGAACAAAAGGCTTAGAAGGAAATCGAAGTCAAAAATTGAAAACTTCTGTCAAGGCTGCAGAAGAAATTCGCATAGCTAGAGGGTTGATTTTGAAGTGACCTTAAAGAAACTCACATTTCGCCTCGAGAGGGGCCCAAAGGACGTTGAAACTGCGACCCAGAGGCGTACAGATCATCTCTTATCCGCTTCATTGCTGCAAAACATCAATTTTTCATGAACCATCATAGAATTATCGATCTGAAGCTGGTAAAAGGGATGAGGGAGTTCAAATTCTCAACAAAAAAGAAACAAAAAAAAAATCATTAGAGAAACGAGCAAAACAAATTCCCGGCGAAGCTTCTGAGACCTACTTTTTGGCACTCTTGATAGGAGATGAAATTATGTACTCAGATATCTGAAACGAGAACACAATCAGGAAGAAGTACTTTGATCATCGACAATCATACATACTACATATGCAGATGAAATTCCGGCGAAACTCCAAATTATTCGGTTTACAGGCAAGACTGAAGATGAATTGCGATGATAAGAGACGAGAGCTAGAACGCACACTCGCCAACGAATGAAGGAGACAGCGAATTTCAAAGGAGTTGCTGCAAGGACGCGGAGAATTTTCGAATATGGAGAAGAAAAAAGCGGAGAAGGATTTGCATTTTGGGTTCGACGTTTTCACTTTCTTCTGTGTGTTTGCTGCTACTGGTAAATTAGTAAATACACTAGTTTTATTATGTTTACATTTGGGCCGAAAAGACAAATTTATTTTGGGCCCTGATGGCCCCTCTACATACTATTTGATTTGATTTGTAACAATTTTATTGTTATTGTGTATGTTTTTATGTATCCTCCTTATATTTTTAGTAAAGTTGTTCGAATAAATTCAAATCATTGATCTACTATGCCTTCCTAAATCATCGAATTTTTGAATTATCTTCAGAATTTAGAATGTATTCAAATAAATCTGAATCATTGATCCAATATGCTTTCTTAGATCTCGGTAGAAATCAGTATGGATTAAATTTGAAATGCTTTGTATTTATTTGGCATAATAACACCAAATATTTATATTTAATATATAAGAATGCTGAAATTTTGATTGATTAGCGCTAGAAGTAAAAAAAACAAAAATCAAAAATCTGCAATATGAAAAACATGTTAAAAATGGTTTTCACAAGAAATAAAATATTTGTGATGATTTTATGTAACAAAACTTATATATATATACAAAAATGTGTCAAACAGACAATAAAAAGATAATTATGCATGAGCTGAAGAACCAATACATTTTCGAAAAAATGACGATAAACTACATCCGGGTTTATCTCGTGCAGAAGATGAAATATCTTGTCTTCGACGTACTTCAGAAAAATATGGAGGTGGTGAAGAAGAAAACGAAGAACTTGATTTCTGAATTTGAATGTTATCTTCAGGATCATTACTATTTCTTCTGGATTGTTGATTTGTTTGTTCTTTATTTTGGAAAATTGCTTCATTTGTTGGATCTAAAATGAATTGATCACTCCATATACGACCTGAAGAACCTTGACGTCGAAATGAAACCGCTGATCTTTGTAGTGTTGTCATTATAGAGAAAACTTGTTATGAAAAATTTGTTGATATCAAACTTATTTTAAACTAAAATGTTGTTGTAGGTATCGAGCTAATGAAAAGTGTTTAACTTTTTGGAAGTTTTAAGTGTTCTCTGTATTTTTTTTAAGACGAGATAGACAAAATTAGCTGATTTTAAATTTAGATTTTATCTGGTTTTGGATTTATTACAAACATACTATATTAAGCCGTTTTTGTATATAGAACGCCTTGTTTATATTTTGTGAGATTTTTAGGCTGTAGTAATTGAGATATTCAGATCTAAAGTTTAAACTGATCCGAAAAGAGATAATATTGTCTTTAAATAGATGTAGAGTTTTTTTATGAATTTTTTTGTTAAATATTTTTAGTTTACTAAACTTGACTGCGAGATGCATTTTGACAAAAAAAAAAAAAAAAAACCAAAAATTTGATTGAGATCAAAACCCTAAAATGAAAATTTGTACACCTATTTACATTTCCCGATATATATTAAAACATAATTGATATGAAGGAACAGTAGCTCTGTGATCTATAATGAATTGAATTTAGTATGTTCGGTTGGGGACGTTGGGTTGATTTCTTTTAATCGCTTAATATATGAAATTGGACACAAGCTGAGGTGTTATTTGGGGTTTTAATGGGCAATGGAGGTATTTATAGTAGGCCTTCTAAAAAGCCCATATAAAACCACTCTAGGGTTTCCTCGTTAAACTTGAGAATCGCCGTTGGAGACCTCCATATATATATACGAAGAACCATCTAAAGCTTTTAGCCGTCATCTACCTCGACACAACTCAATTCAGTCTTCTCTATTCTGTTTTTTTTTTTAAATTTTAAAAAAAACATGTAGTGTTTAGGATTTCGATTCTTGATCCCTCTCTGAGTTTTTCTGACGAAAATTAGATCAGATGATGAGATAATACTGCAACAATATGATGGAGAAAATCTTCATGATTCTTAGTATTTAAGTCTCTGATGATCGAAATCGTTTATCCCCCTTTTGCTCTGTCCTGTTCTTCGATCCGGTTTCAGAGTAGCTACTTAATTTAGTAGTGTTCTTGTTTTGTGATCTTTGTGTTGTTTTGATTAAGGATAAGAAACAAGAGATATGATGAGCAACAAATTGGTCCGTGTTTCTGATTAACCGTGACCGAGAATTTCTTAACCAAACTCTGATCTCAACATATTCAGTTTTCTTCTGGTAATTTTTGTTGTTTTCTGCAATGATGATTTTATGAAAAATTCACATGTCAGACTTCGGAGATTCTTGTATAGAATCAGTGAGAAGAAATTCATATCTCTGAGCAGAATGCGATTGTGTTTCAGAAGCTGAATAATTAGTCGACTATGGATAAATCACAATTAAAAAATCATATCTGAGGTATGAATAAAATAAAACGACTTAACGTAAAGTGAGAAACATATTAGGAAGCGGCGTGCATTGTTTCAAAAAAAGCCATATCCAATCGTTAACAATGATAGAACCAGTGAATAACAAGATACATGGACACAAATTAAGCCAAAAACAAAACGATTCTTATGGTGATTCGTTAAGAATAGTATTGATTATTGAATACCTTGGGTAGGTTCGCTGAAGAAACAAAAAACAATACCTAATTGAGAAAATGACGAGGATTAGGGATTATCTAACCCAAGTAACGAAAGGCAAATCTCTTGTTTGAAGAACGCAACAAGAATTACGAGATTATGCAAAACTTTGCAGTCAAAACTTAGTTATCTCAATTTTCAAACATCAAAATCGCGTCACTGAAAACCGTCGTCAAAGAAAGAACAAAAATAGCTTTTAGATCCCATTTTGTCTCCAAACTAAATTTGTTTATCTTTCCCTTTTTACAAGAATTTTTTCTTGTCATGTAATGTAAGTCGCGGGGATGGAGATATTTAAAAAAGCAGCGATTGTACGGCTCCGTAGCCACAACGAGAAAAACGTAATCGCCGATGAAGATCAAGAATCCGTTCATCAGGACCGTCGCGGCACAACTAAAAACACCAGATGGACGGTTGAGATCATTCCCGGATCCAATGTCATCCGTCTTCAAAGCTGTTACGGCAAATACCTTACCGCCACTAATATTCATTTCCTCCTTGGAGCCACCGGTAAAAAGGTAAAATTAAAAGGTTTCTTGTTACCCAAGATATCACCTCTATCAAATTAGGCTTTTAGGGTTTCTTGAAAAACATTTAGGTTACCCATGATATCACCCAATAGGAGCCATTGTTCTATACGAGTACCCAGAAAAAAAAACAATCAGATCCTTCAAAACATTATTAGGTTAGTTTCTTGCTAAACAATCTACATATGTGTGCTTCATAATAACTTGTGAAACAAGGTACTTCAAACCTTACCGGAAAAGTTGGATTCATCGGCCGAGTGGGAGCCAATATTAATCGGACAATGGTATACATGTAAGGTTCAAGAGTCGGTACGGAGAATATCTGAGAGCAAACAAAGGTTTACCACCTTGGAGAAACTCTATCACACACGATATTCCTAGCCGTACGTACGGTCACCCAAGATTGGATCTTGTGGAGTGTTGATGTTCTCCAAATTCGAGTTATCGAAGATGATTCTGATTCTTCCCATACTTCTTCCACATTTTCACGGATCCAGGTACTATATAGAGAGATACCAATATAACTATTCTTCTGGAAATACTGTTATTTGGACAAACATCTACGTACGAACCTTTTTAATTTCTCAAAAGTTATCATGAAATGCATGATCTTTTTAGTTAATATTTTTTTTTTTTTGGGTAGATTCAATATTTGTTTGTTAGAGTGATGAATGATAATCACGATGTACATATCTCATTTTATTTTAGAAGTATTTTACATTTTATTTTGTTGATGTTAAATACGAAATCAGTCAGGTGATTCATTTACTGTAACTTTACCACTAAAATCCGAAGGAAGACTGATATATTATGAGATCGGAGATGATTGTGGGAACATAAATAACGATAGAGGGAAAAAATCATTGATATTCCATGGAAGCGAGTTGACAGAATTAAAGAAGAAACTAGAGGAAGAAACAGGGATCGAAGATGTTATGGTTTGCTCTAGAAATCCTTTGACTGAGAAGCTTTGTCCTCTTCAATTGCATCTTCCTCCAAATAACGCTACAATGCACATCTTCAATTCATCGTTCCTTCTTCACTCGGTACACAACTTCTCCTTTGAGTACTACTCTCTAACAAGTTTTATCTTTAGTTTTTCTTTCCAACTTTAAATATTTTCTTAAAATCTAATTATGTTCTTGATTTTTCGTTTACAGGTATTGAGAAACGATAGTTAAACGTCAAACAACTTCATGGAGAAGAATTAAAAATTTTAAGTTTCTTTCTTAGTTTAATTAGTTCATAACATATCAAATTCCAATGTGAATGTTCGAAACGTGTATACACATAAAGTCATAGTTTAGAATGAAGCTATACACAAATACGGTTTACTTCGGTTTACTATTTATCAGTTCAAATTTAATATTTCTTTGGCTACATGTTTAATACATGTTTGGGAATTTTTTTATAAAAAATTAAGAAGTGTTTGTAAATAGATTCCCAAAAATATTTTTGGTTGTAATAGTAGTGAAATTCACACTGCAAAATAAAAACATAACCTAACTTAAATAACATTGAGAGTAAAATATGTTACATATCAAAATCACACCTAAGACCAAATTAACGAATTACGGAATTAGTTGTTAGTAATATATATATATATATTTAATACACAAATGTAGTTAAGAAACGTGATATGACACCTATAGTGTTTTGGTTGGAACCTTTTAACTTTTTGGAATAAGAAAAGTTAGAAAGCAACCAAAAAGCTAAATGACATTTTTTCACTGACTGCATATTCTGGATTCCTAGATCTTATCCTTCCATCGTTTCTCTTCCTTTTGTTGCATTTTTCATTTTACTAAATATAATATCGTAACCTAATAAGGACATAAAAATCCCACTATTTGTGAAATTGTGAATGTGATATAGTTTGTAATCACATTTAATAGAGTTATATATTATGATCATCAATCAGAATCATTTTCCTCAGCCACAATAATTATCTAACGTCAAGCTGTGGGTCCATCGACGGTCCACGGGATGCTGACTAGAAATTAAAATAAAGCAGCTCTCTCTTCTTTATTTTATATTTTATTTTATTAATTTTAACGCAACAGCCAGTGACGACTGAATTGGGATGGCCAGTTCTTCTCTCTCTCTCCTCGTGCTTCACCGCTCCGTTAGATATTTTAATATATTTTATTTCCCAAATCTTTTCCGATATTTTTTTTTTCCCTTCTTCAGAAAGCATTATCGCTATTGCTCTGCCTTGTGATCATCATTGTTTTACTACTGGTAAGTCTCTCTTCGTCGTCGTCTTCTTCTTCTTTTCTGCGAGAGATCTTCAACTCTTTTCGTATGGCGGAATTGTCTCAGTTTTATCCATTTTCCTTCTTTAGTTTTTTTTCCTTCCAAAGAGCTGATCACATATTCGTTTGAAACTGACGAGATTTAGTCGCTGTTGGTGAGATTTTGTTTGATTTGTGATTCTGTTTTTTTTTTTTATAGAGAGAGGATACGTCGTCGTATAAAAGCGAGGAACATAGAAATAGGAAAAGGAAAAAGGTAACATAGAAAGGTGGAGAGAGAGAGAGAATGGAGGTGGAAGGAGGAGCAAGTGGTGGTGGGAAGATAAAGATTGGAGTCTGCGTCATGGAAAAGAAGGTGAAATGCGGCTCCGAGGTTCTGTTTCCTTTTTTATTTATGCTGCTTGTTTTTCGCGTTTTCTTCTACTGACCAACAGATTCGGATGCTTTATCTTTTTGATGACGACTGCTAAATGTTTTTTTTCACTAAGTGTTCTTCTCGCTTACAGATTGTTCGTTTTGGTTTTTGTAGGTGTTCTCAGCTCCCATGGGTCAAATTCTGGACAGACTGGAGTCTTTCGGTGAATTTGAGGTAGCTTCCTCACGGGTTCTTTTTTTGATTGAAGATCAAATGTTGCTTTATTTGATATTTTCTGCTTTGTATTCCTATAAGTTTCTTCTTTAATCTGTAGAGAGATTTCTTTTGATTAGATGACTTGTAATTTATGATTCTTGGGTATATGTTAATGCACGATGCTTTTTGGTAACTTTTGTGTTTTTTTTTTTTTTCATTCCCAAGTTTTTGGCATTTTAGTTTGCCAAAAGAAAAGTTGTTGACGCTTGTCTTTATAGATTCTCTGGTGTATTCTTATTAGTTTCCCCCTTTTATTTCTCATCTCATGGACACCTTTGTTGCAACTTTATTCGCAGATCTTACATTTTGGGGATAAAGTTATACTTGAAGATCCAATAGAAAGGTATGGTGTACCAAATAGAGTTTAGTTGTTTTGGCTTTTTTCCTATCCTGTATCTTCTTTATATTCTTGTTTTGTATGTTTCATTATTAGTGTATTAGGATAAAGTGTAGTTAATATATATCAAGTACAAGGTATATACTGGAATCAAAGCTTGACCAGAGGATTTTCTGTCTCAGTTGGCCCATTTGTGATTGCTTGATTGCTTTTCATTCCTCTGGATATCCTCTTGAGAAGGCTCAGGCATATGCTGCTTTAAGAAAGTGAGTTCTTACCTTTTATTTAGTACCTCAAATTAATGTTTGGTGAAACTTATAGGAGTCCGGCTTCTGAGGTTGACATTTCGAACTTCTGTTAATTCAGGCCATTTTTAGTCAATGAACTAGATCCGCAGTATCTTCTTCATGATCGCCGCAAGGTGTATGAGGTATGCATTATTTGACTGCAATAAAGCTGGTTCTGTGCACTAAGTTTTCAGGCTAATGGACAAAGAAGAGTTACATACTTTTTCCTTGTACTGAGAAATATAACTTTTGTGTGCATCTACAGCATCTTGAGATGTACGGCATCCCCGTTCCTAGGTATGCTTGTGTCAATAGAAAGGTACCAAATCAAGACCTTGATTACTTTGTCGAGGAAGAAGATTTTGTTGAGGTTAATGGTGAGCGCTTCTGGAAGCCATTTGTGGAAAAACCTGTCAATGGTGAGCTTCTCTTTTGCCTATATATTGCTCTCTTTTTCATGCATTGGTCTGGCAGCTTAATATCTATTTATCCATAAAGACAAGTCTCAGCTTGAAACACAATCATCGATGTGTTCTTTATTTCTCTGATACTTGGTAAACAAATTCACATTTTGTTGAAGTTTTAATTTAATATTTTATCTCCTTGTAACTAATAGAGTAACCTGAAAATTGGTAGAGTGCGATGAGTTATTATTTATATGAACATGGGTGGTTCTTCCAGACTATTTTCTCCTTTGATGTTTTTAGTTGTTATATGATGCAGATTTGTTTTTGATTATCTGCTAAAAAATAAAATTACCTGTGCGTTTTGTAGGAGATGACCATAGTATAATGATATACTACCCTAGCTCAGCAGGTGGAGGCATGAAGGAACTGTTTCGCAAGGTACTGCATCTTTCGGCAGCTCTGGATTGAAATGTTCATTCTAATAATTTGTGGCATATATTCCTTAATTAACTCTTCTTCTGCCTACTGTATTCGTTTGTCACTTCAGATTGGGAACCGATCAAGTGAATTTCATCCTGACGTCAGAAGAGTAAGGAGAGAGGGTTCTTATATATATGAGGAGTTTATGGCCACTGGAGGAACTGATGTCAAGGTTTTCTATTATACATGTTTTTCGATTAGCTCATTCCCATCTTTTGGACCACTTGTTTGTCTGCAGAACATTTTACGCCAATTTTTGGCGTTCATGAGTTCTCGACTGACAAACTGCATGCTAAATACAGGTCTACACAGTGGGTCCTGAATACGCACATGCTGAAGCAAGGAAGTCGCCTGTTGTTGATGGTGTTGTTATGAGGAATATAGATGGGAAGGAAGTATGTAATTTGACATACCTTCACTTTTTTATGAAGAAAGAGCTATATAGTTTGAACGGAATATCAAAGTCTGCTGATTAAAATGAAAGCATGGATTGCTAATGTTTCATGAAGGTGTAAAAGGTTTATGTTTTAGATGTTGATCATTTTTTTTTTTTTTTGGATATTTCATTGAACAGGTGAGATATCCAGTGTTGCTTACACCTGCCGAAAAGCAAATGGCTAGAGAAGTTTGCATTGCATTTAGGCAAGCGGTATGTTGTGAATCCAATCCTCTGGCTCTCGTTATGTCTTGCGCAGGGTTGTATTTTTTCCTTATAATGGTACTTTCTGATTTCGTGCAATGACGTGTTAGTTTCTTCAAAATTTTTTTCAAATTTCAGGTCTGTGGGTTTGATCTTCTACGATCTGAGGGATGTTCGTATGTTTGTGATGTAAACGGATGGAGTTTTGTGAAGAACTCTTACAAGTAAGCTAGCATTCTGGATCATATTTAACTCTCAAAAAGTGCTTTTCAACTTTCAAGTATTCACAAACCTCTCGTACTATAAGGTATTACGACGATGCTGCTTGTGTGCTAAGAAAAATGTGTTTGGATGCAAAAGCTCCTCATCTTTCATCAACTCTTCCTCCCACTTTGCCATGGAAGGTCAATGAACCTGTACAACCTAATGAAGGACTTACCCGCCAAGGCAGTGGCATCATCGGCACTTTTGGACAGTCAGAAGAGCTACGTTGTGTCATTGCTGTTATTCGACAGTATGTTTTAGCATACGATCTCCTATCCCTCTATACTTCTCTCTGTTTAGCAAGGATCTGAAACTTTGTTTTACATGTCAGTGGCGACAGAACTCCTAAACAGAAGGTGAAACTAAAAGTTACAGAGGAAAAATTGTTAAACCTGATGTTGAAGTACAATGGTGGAAAGCCAAGAGCTGAGGTGAGGGTCGAGCTTTTCTATCACCAACTTCTTCCTGCCTTGATTAATTTCCTTATATTGTGTCAATTTCTCCCCTTTTGCAGACCAAACTCAAAAGTGCCGTCCAGTTGCAAGACCTATTAGATGCCACAAGAATGTTAGTTCCCCGTACAAGGTAGAACCCTGAACTCAATAATTTGTGTTCTGTCACCAAAAGCATGTCGGGACCAGATTTCCAAGCGTTTTCTCTGCCAAGTGTTGTTCAGCTGCACAATTTCTCATTAATGCACAGAGCCAATGGATCCAAGCATTTCAAATGGAATAAAAGCAACATTACTTTACTGAAATATCTTATATTATTATTGGAATATTCCGGATGTTTCTTTGATGCATTTTCCAGTGAGCTACTTTCGCTGTTAATATTGACAATCTTGTGCTATATTTCGGCTCACCATACCCTCTTTGTTCGAAGGGGATTTGGTTTTATCCCATGGGTGTTTTTTTATTTATTTTTTAATCGAAACAGAGTAACATGCTCCATCTACTGCTGACAGAAGAATTTTAGTAACGGCCTTATATGGTCTTCCTTTTTTTTATCTTTAGACCAGGTCGTGAAAGTGATAGCGATGCAGAAGACCTTGAACATGCTGAGAAGCTTCGGCAAGTTAAAGCAGTTCTTGAAGAGGTTGTGTGTCTTGATATATTTTTTGTTTTTAACTTTCCATTTTCTTTGTGCTCATTATTTGAAATATCCAGTTTCATATTGTGGTGAATATAGTTCTTCGAAATAATAGCATTTGGGGATTTAAATTCATGGCTAGACCGAAGTTACGTACGGTCATATGTTCTTCGTTGGCTTAACAGTTATCTGAATTTAACTGAAGCCGCTATGTTGATATGCAGGGTGGACATTTCTCTGGTATATACAGGAAGGTTCAACTGAAGCCGCTGAAGTGGGTTAAAATACCAAAAAACGACGGTGAAGGTGAAGAAGAAAGACCCGTAGAGGCCCTTATGGTACTGAAATATGGGGGTGTTCTAACACACGCTGGTAGAAAGCAGGTATACTTACCATTCAGTAATTCAAAAGGAATTGTTTAAATAGGAATATATTTTGGTAGTAGCTTATCTAACACCAGTGCAGGCCCTTGGTGTAATCTTGTCTGAATTTATGATGTTTGCTTCATCTGCAGGCAGAAGAACTTGGTAGGTACTTTCGAAACAATATGTATCCAGGTAATGGCACCTAATCTTTATTATCTGTCACATACAACTTTCTGAAGCAGTTTATTTTACTTTTCTGAGTATTTTCACGATGAAATGGCATATGATATGTTTGCAGGTGAAGGGACCGGCTTGCTTCGTCTCCATAGTACATACCGTCATGACCTTAAAATTTACAGCTCTGACGAGGGGCGTGTTCAGGTACAGCGTCACACTGTTAGTAGTGAAGATGATGAGCATTAGCATTCAGCTTTTGAACATATACTTCAAGCTTCACTATGCTTCACAGTTTGCACCAAAATATGATATAGAAGAGTTCCTCTGATCGAAAAAATATTAACTGATCTGCACTGTTGACAGATGTCTGCAGCTGCTTTTGCTAAAGGCCTGCTTGACCTAGAAGGACAGCTGACGCCAATCCTGGTTTTCCCTTTTACCTTACTGAGATCCCGTGGTGCTTTGCGATGTCGTATGATTACTAATTTCTTATCTTCCCTTCTCTAGGTTTCTTTGGTTAGCAAGGACTCTTCCATGTTGGATGGTCTTGACAATGCCAGCATTGAAATGGAAGCGGCTAAGGTTTTTCCCTCTCTTTGATGAGTCATCTTTATTGTGCATCAATCACGTTTTGGCAACTCGTCTGAACTATCGGGTAGTTTGTCTACTAGATCAAAACTGACTGTTTCTGCAAGACCTTACTATTTGTTTTCTCAAAGGGGCCTAATAAAATCCTCTCAAATACTGTATCTCAAATGATTTTTGTAGATATGGTTGGTTTCTTCATAAAATAAGGGTTAATTTCAGCTTGTTCTCTTGGAATATGTTGACAGTTTTTGATTTACACTACATGCACTGCAGGCTAGATTAAACGAGATTGTAACTTCTGGCACACAGATGATACATGAGCATGGCTCCTCTGAAGAATTCCCTTGGATGACTGATGGAGCTGGACTTCCTCCCAATGCTCATGAACTCCTCCGTGAATTGGTACTCACACTTTTCCATATACTAATTAAACTAATGTGAAACAGATCATTCAACCATTTTTTACTTTTGTATGCACAACAACGTAATATTGCATAGTACACTGAGCACATACGTTACCTCTGTGGCATTGCTCTCATTTTGTGGGTGTTTATATCTTCCATTATTCGTATCCCTCATCAAAAGCGGTTTATTGGAGTCCACAAATTTATTTCTAATAAACATCCCTTATCTGTTGAATTTCTTTCTAAATAATTAGGTGAAATTGACTAAGAATGTGACTGAACAAGTAAGACTACTGGCAATGGATGAGGACGAGAACCTCACTGAGGCATATGATATAATTCCTCCATATGATCAAGCAAAGGCCCTTGGCAAGACAAACATTGACAGTGATCGGATTGCTTCTGGATTACCATGTGGTAGTGAAGGTTTCCTTCTGATGTTTGCTCGGTGGATAAAACTCGCAAGGGATCTCTACAATGAAAGAAAAGAGTAAGTTTATCATTAAATTTTATTTTAGCAACGCTTCTTAAATTTTCATCTTTCTATCCGGTAGAGGTTTGTGAGTGAGTAGTAACACTAATGGTTGAGAATAAATTGCAGCCGATTTGACATCACGCAGATTCCGGATGTTTATGATTCATGCAAGTAAGTTATATGTTAGGTGTCTTTGGTGTATCTCTAGGTTTACACCTAGCTTTACTTAATCGTCACTGAATATGGTGTAATGTCTCTTATCATCACCAGGTACGACCTATTGCATAATTCCCATCTCGATCTAAAAGGATTAGATGAACTCTTCAAAGTTGCACAGGTACAAACTATATTTCCCTTTCCCTTTTTCTGTATCTATTATAATCATTGTCGCATTATCTTCCAAGGCACTGTACTATACACATGCACTTATGTGTTATTGACGGTGTTGAAACTATGACAATTCTTGGTAGATCTCTATTTTGCATGTATCATTGACTGTGGTCGCTTGTGACTGAGTTATGTGTTATGTGGCTGCAGTTGCTTGCAGATGGAGTAATCCCAAATGAGTATGGAATAAATCCGCAACAAAAGCTTAAAATCGGTTCAAAGGTGGCATTTTCTAACTACGAGTAGTTATTTTCCTCTCTTGAAAATTTTGATTCCTGATTAATTGTCTCCAGAGGATCTCACATCTTGTCAAATCTATTCGTGTGTTTTTCTTTTCCTCCCGTTAAACAAAAGATTGCTCGGCGTTTAATGGGGAAAATCTTGATAGACTTGAGGAATACTCGAGAAGAAGCAATGAGCGTTGCAGAACTGAAAGAAAGCCAGGAACAGGAACAAGTCACATTGTCATTATCGGCCTCGCAAAAGGAAGATAGAAATAGTCAACCAAAGCTTTTTATCAATAGCGATGATTTGAGACGACCTGGCACAAGTGAGAAAGATGAAGATGACGATAAAGAAACCAAATACCGATTAGATCCAAAGTAATAGTCTCTCTCTGGTTTATAAAAAAATCTTCTTTTTTTCTTTTTCGGTTTCTGCATATTACCTAAGAGTGTTGTCTTACGAATTGATTTTCATTTCCCTTTTAGGTATGCAAATGTGAAGACACCGGAACGTCATGTGAGGACTCGACTTTACTTCACATCTGTAAGTAATCCTCCATTGCTTTCTATGGATGGTTTTCAAGTGTGTATGTGATTTACACTCTTGTAGTGAAACTGATCTGTATCTTTTTTTCTTTCTTTTCTTTGCGTGGCATTGAATTGATGCAACAGGAATCGCATATTCATTCGCTGATGAACGTACTTCGATACTGTAACCTCGACGAATCACTTCAAGGAGAAGAAAGTCTCATCTGCCAAAACGCATTGGAACGTCTTTGCAAAACAAAGGAACTCGATTACATGAGCTACATTGTCCTAAGGCTCTTTGAAAACACCGAGGTTTACATCACAATATATTCCCTTTCACTCTCACATCATATGCTCCAACATCTATATGGTTTCAATGAAAATAAATTAAAATGGGTTCAGGTATCACTTGAAGACCCCAAGAGATTCCGCATTGAACTTACATTTAGCCGTGGAGCTGATTTGTCTCCATTGGAGGTAAAAGAGCAGACACGCCCTTTATTGGTTTTGTTTAACTAAAGGAACAGTTTTAGATGTTACGTTAATATACAATTTGTTAAAAAAATTGGCGAGGACAGAATAATGACGACGAGGCAGAGTCATTGCTAAGGGAACACACGCTCCCGATAATGGGACCAGAGAGGCTTCAAGAGGTTGGTTCTTGTTTAACACTCGAGACTATGGAGAAAATGGTTCGTCCTTTTGCTATGCCGCCGGAAGATTTCCCTCCGGCCTCCATTCCGGTTGGTTTCTCCGGCTACTTCTCCAAAAGCGCCGCAGTCCTCGAGCGTCTCGTTAACCTCTTCCATAACTACAAAAACTCTTCTTCTAATGGAAAGAGCTAAAGGGAGAAACCATTTTTTTTGGGGGGGAGGGGTACTTTTATTTTTACTTCTACTGACATTTCACTCATGGTTTTGTTTTGTTTTTGTGCAGTTCAAATCATTGATCTTTTTTCTATATGTTTCAACTTTCTTTTTCTCCCTAAATTGCTGTAAAATGATTTTAAATGTAGCTATTTTTTTTCTTCAGCATGATTGAATAATTTTTTATTTTTCTTCTTCTTTTTCTTCTATACAGTAGTCAAATTGTGAAAGGGAACGGGTTTGAATTATGATATTATTACATGGAACATAAATAAATCACCTGTGACGCACTCTAATCTTCTCTATCACTTTCTCCTTTGTTGAGTATGGGTTTTGAACTTTGATTAGGTAAAAAGTAAAAACTGTATTTTTCATCACTCACGTTAAAGTACTTGCGAATTTGTTGGAACTCAGAAATTTAAATTTGTAAAAAATTGCAAATTTAATTGGCATAGTACTAAAATACTAATTTTTGGCCAATCACCGAATTAAAAAAAAACAGTCATATGATTTTGTCATTTCACAGTAAAACTAATTTGCAGGCAATGTTGATCCTTTCCCATTTCCTTTTTTAATGGTTTAGCTTCACTTATATCGAAAAAGAAAAAAGTGAAATGAAAAGCAATATGATTAGGAGCTTCTTTTCCAAAGAAAGCACAGAACAAATAAACCATAGATATCAAATCTCTATAGATTTTTTTTTTTTTTTGGCAAAATCTCAGGAGATTAGACTATTAATTACAAATTTGAATAATTAAGTAATTAGAAACTTAAATGAAACGACTTATTCTTCAAATGGAAAATAACAAAGTAATAATTATAAATAAAAAAAAACAAAAACTCCAACAAAAATAAGTGAAGCCATTTTGTAGTTTGTTTACCAAATGAAGGCGATAGTTTTGATTATAAAAAGTGAGTATATAATAAGAATATATGTATGTCAATTTAAAAAATAAGATACTCATATTTTGAGGCTACGAAATATGCGTTTTGTAACTGTTGAGAGTTAGCAAACAAACACATGCTCAATCTCTCTCTCTTGCCCGCTTTGCCCGTTCTTTCTCTCTCCTCTCTGCACTTCTCTCTCCATCTCTCCACAGACATCAATTCCCCTTTTTGACTAAAATTCCGCGACTTGGGGTTTTTAATCCATTTTCAAGTGAATCTTACTCATCTCTAAACCAAATTCGCTTCCTTTTTTCTTTGGCTCTCCAGAAAATTTCCTCAACTGGGATTTTTTTCTCTCTCTATAATTCGCTTGGATTCTGTAGGGTTTTTCTTTTGTTGTCTCTCCTGGTCTGATCAAGTTCCGTCGAGTTTTGTTTTTGTTCTCGTTTTACTGGGTTTGTGGGGATGAGTTTAGATTCCGTCAAAGTTATGGAGAATTGGCAATCGAAGAAATCTAATGAGAGCGAGATGAATAAGAAGAGGAAGAAGAAGAAGAACAATGTCACAAACAGTGAAGGTGAAGAAGAAGCAATTGGTTGCTGGGTCAAATTTAGGGTTATGGTTTGCTGCGTACCTTCAACATCAGATGTTGATAGCTCTCTCAGTGTCTCTACAAGCTCTGGTATGGCTTCTTCTTCTTCTTCTTCTTTCAAACTTCTCTCTGGTCCATTTTGTTCTGCAATTCGAGCTCCAGATAGGATTTCAGTGCCGTTGAGTTAAAATAAAACCTTTCCTTTGGAATGCAATCTTCGTAGTTTTTGTGGAGATTTTGTTTCCCAAATTGTCACAAGACTTATCTTTCCATATAAGGGGTTTTCCCCATTTGACAAATTGAGCAAAACCTCAATGTCATTGTGGTTAGTTTACCTAACTTCAGATAACTTGATGCTAATCCAAATTAAATATCTATATCTTGATTTTCCCTTTTAAAATTTGCTAAACGGTTTCTTCTCCTTTTGCTTTGAAGCTCTGATAATGCCTATGTCTCCTTGAGGTTTTCTTGCTTCAAAGTGAAATTGTGCAATGTTCTTATGGTTTATGTGGTTGCCGTAGGTGATCTTTCGTGTCCTTAGTTAGATCCATTATAGTGTGGAAGAAAAGTCTTATTTTTTTTGCCTTACCAGTTAGTAGAGTCAGGAGAATCGTAAAACGGCAATTGTAGGGAGGACCTTTTTAATGGTTTTGTAAGAACATTTTTTTTTTTGGGCTTTAACAGTGGGAAGTAAGTCGGCAATTGTTAAATCAAACGATCAACCGGTTGGCCCGGTTTCTTCTACAACAACAACTAGCAATGCAGAAAGCTCTTTGTCGACTCCAATGATAAGTGAAGAACTTAAGATCTATTCTCACCTAAAGAAGTTTACTTTCATTGATCTCAAGTTGGCAACTAGAAACTTCAGACCGGAAAGTCTTCTCGGTGAAGGTGGGTTTGGTTGTGTCTTTAAAGGATGGGTCGAGGAGAACGGAACTGCTCCTGTTAAGCCTGGCACTGGGCTTACTGTGGCCGTCAAAACCTTGAATCCTGATGGACTTCAGGGTCATAAAGAGTGGCTTGTAAGATCCTTTGTTTTGTTTGCTTTTCCATATATCTATTGAAACTTATCCCACAACTAAAAGGCTTCTATTATTGTGCGCTTGCAGGCTGAGATTAATTATCTCGGTAATCTTCTCCATCCCAATCTTGTTAAACTGGTGGGTTATTGTATCGAAGATGATCAAAGGCTGCTGGTATATGAGTTTATGCCTCGAGGAAGTTTGGAGAATCACCTTTTCAGAAGTAAGTAAACATGTACCACCTTCATGCTGTATATACGCAGTAAAGTTTAATTCTTTCGTTATGTGTTTGCCACTCAGACAGCGAGTGTTTAATAACTAAAAATGCAACTACTGCACATTCTTAAAACTGGAGGATTTCTACTCTATATTGATGAAGTTGGAACCTTTCTATTTCCAAATCTTAGATGGTTGATATTGCTGGACTATATTGACCCACTATAAGTACTCCCTTAGATCCATAGTTCTAAGATTTTTTGGTGTATGAAGTGTGTTTAAAAGGGCATAATCCTTTTGTATGATTTGTCTTCTCAGTTAGAATTGATGTTAAATATACTCCTTTGTGAATTTAACTTGTGTTGAAGGGTCGTTACCTCTTCCATGGTCAATTCGGATGAGGATTGCATTAGGTGCTGCAAAGGGTCTCAGTTTCCTTCACGAAGAAGCTCTAAAGCCGGTCATTTATCGAGATTTCAAAACCTCCAACATTTTACTTGATGCAGTATGTTTCCTTTACTTTACCTTGGCATATACGTATACGTCTTCCTTGCTTCTAAACTCTTTGCCAATATCCCAATTTCAGGACTACAATGCCAAACTATCAGATTTCGGGCTTGCCAAAGATGCTCCTGATGAAGGCAAAACCCATGTGTCTACTCGAGTCATGGGCACTTATGGTTACGCTGCTCCTGAGTATGTAATGACTGGTAAGTCTTGTATTTTCATTGGAGTTTTTCTTCGGTTGATATTTGGTTCATTGAAAGATTGTATATAACTAACTAGTGTTCTGTTTTTCGCTGATTATAAGGTCACTTGACATCAAAGAGCGATGTATACAGTTTCGGTGTGGTTCTACTCGAAATGCTGACTGGTAGAAGATCGATGGACAAAAACCGACCTAACGGAGAGCACAACCTCGTGGAGTGGGCGAGGCCACATCTACTTGACAAGAGAAGATTCTACAGGCTACTTGATCCGAGGCTGGAGGGTCATTTCTCCATCAAAGGAGCTCAAAAAGTGACCCAGCTTGCAGCTCAATGCCTTAGCCGCGATTCCAAAATTAGACCCAAAATGAGTGAAGTGGTTGAAGTCCTTAAACCACTCCCACATCTCAAAGACATGGCTAGCTCTTCTTACTACTTCCAGACTATGCAAGCTGAGCGGCTGAAAGCTGGGTCTGGGTCTGGGTCGGGTCGTGGTTTCGGGTCAAGAAACGGGCAACCCGTGTTTCGGACTCTGTCTAGTCCTCATGGCCAAACTGGTTCTTCACCTTATCGTCATCAGATTCCGTCTCCTAAGCCCAAGGGTGCAACTACTTAAAAAAGATTTCCTTCATCCCCGAAGCTATCAGAGGCTCTTTCTTGTGACGCAAGGAAGCGTCTTTTTAACCGATGTTAAACCGATATTCTTAACCGATTTTAAGATGGCAAAATTATGATGATGTAAGATTGATCTGAAAGAAGATTCGAAGTTCTGGATTTACCTTTGTGACCTCATGTTTTTCGTCTATTGTACTCTTAATGATTATCTGTCAGAGGGTAATATTGTCATTCCCTATTAATCGTCATCGCAGTTCACAATCGCTTGACCAAGTACGCAACCTTTTTGTTTTTGAACATTCCAAGTACGCAACCTAATCTTCAATATAAAGAAATGATTAATGAAATTTAGTAGCTTTTAATTTTTTAATATTTTTCTCTTTTGAGTTTTGGACTTATCCGCTTGTAAGCTTTAGATATATTTTCGAATAACACATAAATATGTCACAATGACACCATTTCTTACGTGAAATTATAATTATTCAATTACTCAACTGCAAGAGCATACTTAACTGCAAGTTAATCCATTGATAAACATGCGAGCCGCAAAGACCAATGACTTTTATTCAAAAACTTGTATTCTGAAAGTCGCTTACGTTTGCTGTAATTTGTTTTATTGTTTTTTGGTGTAACTTTAACATTTGTTTATAAATTTATAAGAAAATTATAGTTTCATTTACTAAATGATTTTTTTTTTTAAAAAAAAAAAATACTATACATTCAACTATTCAAGAATAATGGACCGTTCCAAACTTCCAATTTTCCAAAAAAACATTAATTCGCACCACCTTTTTTCCAACATCAGAAACCAATATTAAAACCATGTTGTTTTATATTAATTTGGAAACCTTACACATTACAGCTGCAGAGTAATAATAAATAATGAAAGTCCAGTCCACGGTTTTCCCTACGATTTTTGAATTTGCATAATTTAAAATATACGAACATACAAACTGTAGAATAATTATTGTTTATTGTCGTCTGACAAGGCTATCCAACTATGTTCCATCCTCTCACTACCAAGAAACTGTCCTATAAAATCAAATATAGTTCACTTTTTTATAATTAAAATCTGTATCAACAAGAACTATTTTTCACGGATAACTTGTACATTACATAAGCATATTTGGTTGTTAAACCGTTTACTGAAGTTGTCATAATCAAAAAAAGAATATGAAAAGCAAATGTACTTGTTCATAAATGACAAATATTTTATCAATTTGATAATCTACTTATCTCCAACGACCAGGATATACTTGATTTGACTTTTCAAAAGGAAATGTCACTATCAAATGATAAATACGAAATTTCGGAGGAATAATCAGATGACATCTTGACATGATCTTCCCATTTAGGCTCTCTTATCTATATATATACATAATGCGACTTTCCTCTCTTCCACAAACTTTAGAGAGCAATAGAGAGAAAAGACAAGACATATATAAGTAATATATATAACTCATTCTTATTCTTAGCCTAAGAATTCCTATTTTTAATGGGGAATCTTTTCTGCTGCGTGCTGGTGAAGCAATCAGATGTGGCGATCAAGGAGAGATTTGGAAAATTTGAAAAAGTTCTTAATCCAGGTCTTCAATTTGTGCCGTGGATCGTCGGTGATTACGTCGCCGGTCATCTCACCCTCCGTCTCCAGCAACTCGATGTCCAATGTGAAACCAAATCCAAGGTAACATTAAACACAGACACATTATTACACATATGATCAGGCTTTCTTCTAATGGATTCATCTTTGATTCTGTATCTCAGGACAATGTGTTTGTGACAGTGGTTGCATCCATACAATACAGAGTCTTAGTTGATAAGGCAAGTGATGCTTTTTACAGACTTAGCAATCCAACGACCCAAATCAAAGCCTATGTCTTTGATGGTAATTAACTACAGTATCCTCTTCTTCATCTTCTTTTTTGATTTTCCAAGTCATTCAAAGATTCTGATATTGGGTTAAATGTGTTTATTCTTAGTGATCAGAGCATGTGTTCCAAAGCTGAACTTGGACGATGTATTTGAGCAGAAGAATGAAATCGCCAAATCAGTGGAAGAAGAGCTAGACAAAGCCATGACTGCTTATGGTTATGAAATCCTTCAAACCCTTATCATCGACATCGAGCCTGATCAACAGGTTAAACGTGCCATGAACGAAATCAACGCCGGTAAGTCATATATGAATCAAAAGTTGGATCTTTGATTGAGTATCTCTGTATGAATGGTCTCTGATGATGGTGGTTTTTAATTACATTGACAAATATCGGAATCGGTTACAGCGGCGAGGATGAGAGTGGCGGCGAACGAAAAAGCAGAGGCGGAGAAAATAATTCAGATAAAGAGAGCAGAAGGTGAAGCTGAGTCAAAGTACCTGTCGGGACTCGGAATCGCTCGTCAGAGGCAAGCGATCGTGGACGGACTCAGAGACAGTGTTCTCGGGTTCGCCGGAAACGTGCCGGGAACGTCGGCGAAGGATGTCTTGGACATGGTGATGATGACTCAGTACTTCGACACGATGAGAGATATCGGAGCTCACTCCAAATCATCGTCGGTGTTTATCCCTCACGGTCCCGGCGCCGTCGCTGACGTGGCAACGCAGATTCGAAATGGATTGTTGCAGGCCCACCAGACCTCTTAAGGGCTCAGTCAACAGTCAACAACTCTCTGTCTATATCCCTATTTTCTTTATTAAATGATAATTTTCCAAAAATCTCTATAATGCTGTGTTGATTGTGGTTGTTTATATTTTCTTTTTCCAGATTTAACAATGGTGTTTTGGCGTTTTTTTGTTTGTCTGTCTTTTGTGTGCCTTTGTACTGATTTATATTGAAAATTCAGTTTGTATGTGAAAATTGAAAATATAAGTAAACTATCTCTTTTTTTTTGGCCAACAAGACTCTAATTGTACGTACATTTTCACTAATTTTGGGAATACTACAAATACTATGTTTAAATCACAATACCGCCCTGTTTGAACCATTCAAATTTGATTTATTGTGGCGTGGCCCAAGCTATAAGTACGTTGGCCCTAAAAAAATCCATCTTTTTATTCAACGCTTAGTTATATAATACAAGCATTGATTTTATAGTTTTGTGGCGTGGCCCAAACTATAAAGTAAGTCAAAATACTAAATTCGGATGTTGCGTAAACAAAAAATTCCGATATAAAATCAACGCTTGTGTTAAGCCCAGACCCATAGGACCACAAAAAATCCCGAAAACAAATCCAACGAACACGGTGACATAGCAAAGAAGAAGAAATAGAAAGGATCTTTTAAGGGTTCATCATCACCAAGATGATCTTTTTTCAACCTTTTTATTCTCTACAAATCCGACAAGAAAATGGGAAAGATCAGTAGTAGCCATTAAAAGCACCAACCCAAGCAGAGAAAAAAAAACAGAACCGCATAGAAAAAACTAGTTAAGAAGCTATAGCAGCTTGGATTCTTCAATCTCTGTTTCAAGGCTTGAGAGCGAGAGCCAATCCAACCTTAGCACTCTTGTCGATAGCCTTAGTATCAACTTCACCTGAGATTGTGAAGAACGACTTGGGTCTCCACTCGTGTTGAATGAGTGCACTGGCTATTCCCGCACTGTTCACACGTGCCTTCACTGAAGTCAAAGGGTCAAGCGAATGCTGTGTTCCAACAGTTATGGTGTTGTCCTTGCTTGAGAACTTGTGGCTCACTTCTGCTCCAACCGCCGTGTTGAACAGCGGGTTAACAATGTGGTAGTACGACAAGTTCATCGCATCGCCTTTCTCGTTCCTAGCAAACAACAACAATCTCAGCTACACTTTTTCTTTTTGATGACAAAAAAAACTTCGTATCCCAAATTTCTAACACGGATTCACTTACAAGGTAAGGGAGGCAATCAAATCATCCTTGGTGAAGGATAGGCCAGCATTGATCTTGGTGAAATTTCCGGATTTGGTGTCGAATGAAACATCAGTACCAAGAGCCACCACATTGCTGCCAATCACACCAGAGAAGTTGACAGTTGGGTTTTGAGTCAATCCCATGCTCGTGCTGATACCGGCGTAATCATGCAAATACTGCAGCTCAATCTGTATGGAAGAGAAAACACCACAGAATATAAATCCAGACGACAAAACTAGAAACCTATAACAGATAAAGACCCTTGAACAGTAGTTAATACTATACCTTGCCGGAATTTTGGTCAGGGACCTTGAAGCTGAAGATTGACTTCAGCCCAGGTGCAGCCTCATCAACCGTAGCAGTGATCAAAACCTGCAACCAATACACACACATAGTTGTTAAGAACGTAGCTCTGACAATTAAGTAGCTAAAAATTTTTTTTTATATAAAACACGTTCAGGTACAGTATACTGGGTAGGAATTTGCGTACCGTAGAGTCTGTGCAAACTTTAAAATCAGTAGTAATGTTCTTTTGCTTCGACTGAAAAGCTACATCTCCCAACAGTAAGTCACCTTTCTTAGTTCCAGTTGAAGTGATGGCCTAAGATTGTAACGGGTAACGCAAGAAAGAAGTAGCTTATGAGTAACGGTGGTCAAGATAGATACATGTAAAATTGCTGAAGCTAGATCACAAAGCTTAAACAGCTCAAATCTCAAAAGTAAGTAAACTTAAAGCTAATCAATAAAACAAAAGTAGAAACACAGTCGAGAAAGACCTCATTCCATTAACCAGAGCTGATAGTTAACAATGAAGTTTATAAGCAGAAAAAACTCAGGACTGAAACTTACAACACCGGCTGGAGAGTAAGTAGTGATGCTGAGTTTCTGGTCGCTATTGTGGTCCTTGTACAGAAGATCTGCAAATCCATAGTAACAACATTCAGAACTTAAACAATCTACCAAAACATTCTCAAAGGAGAATCAACTGGTGAGAAACCCCTAAACATTATTGACTGCATATCAAATTGATTTTTCCAGATCCAAATCGGGGACAAATTCGAAAACAAAAGTGGATGGGATCACACAAATAGATTGAAAGCCATATAAACTGAGGAAAAAAAATACAGAGATGATGCTGAAACCCAGGGGATTATTCATATCCATCACAAATATCGCTAGAAACGATCGATTTGTATCTCCTTCCAATCGGAATCGGAAAACTGGGTTTAGATACCCAGAAAGAAAAAAAAAATCCAAAGCAAATGCAATAATCTAAGAATAAACCCAGATCAATAAAACCTAAATGGACCCTAAATTCAGATCGTATTGACATAAAGAGATTCAACGCAATGAAGGAGAAAGAGAGAGAGTGAGAGAGATTTTACCTCTGGCTTTTTTGCCGATGTCGGTGTAGAGACCAGGACCTTTCACCATTTTTGCTTCTGTGGTAAACGAAAGAAAAGATAGTTCGACAGAGTCTGAGAATCGCAAGTAGAGACGAAATGAAAGTTGTGGCGTATATAAGAGATTGATGAAGAAAGCCCTAATTTTTATTTCTTTTTCCGATTTATATCAGAGAGGGTTTGTCTACCTTATCAAGTAAAGCTTTATCAGCCGTTGGATCCAGACTCGCTGCGTCAGGTCACAGCCGTCGATATCTTTCTCTTCTGTAATCATTACGTGGCACTCCGGCGGCGTATTTTAGTGACCTTTTCTTCTTTTTTTTTCCTCTCTAAAAAACAATTAAAAAATTGTGTTCTGTCTTGAACGGAACAGGTATTCAATCGGTTTACAGTTTAATTATTTCGGTTTGTTGACTATTCGATTGAGTTTTTAAATGTATTAATTAGTCTGAAAACCATGTGATTCTTTCAGATATGAATAAAATTAATTCGCGATTATAAGTTGTCTGAATCGGTTTGTTTATTAGTCAAATTCAAAATTTCACTGTAGTTAGTTCGCGATTACACTCCTGTAAGAACTGAAAATTGTTAAGCTTTTTAGTTCACTGTAGTCAGTGTGGCTGATATTAGACTGTCTGACATTTTCACTACTTTTACAAGTTAGTGATAGATAATTTAGCAGTAATTGTCTTTTTCACATCATTTTTTAAAAGTAATTGTTTTGCTGCTAAAATTGGTTGAAATGATTGAGAAAACGGTAAGGTTTTCTCTCTTTATAGAAGTATCCAAATATAGAAAAGAGAAAAAAAAAAGAGAGAAACAAAGAAAACCTGTCCACAAGTAAATTACGATGGCTTTCCATACATAACGGGAAAACTTTCTAAATATAGAAGTGAAAATTCTTCGTCAAGTTTTTTATTATTATTTAAACACCAACCTTCACGTTTGCCAAACTTCGCAATACGATTCATCTACCAAAAAAAGGCTTTAGGCCAAACAGAAAAACGACCTAAAGCCATGTTTAAAGCTTAGCAGTTCTCCATATATATATTTATATTTAAATATATAAAAAGATTACCCCTTTAAAAAAAAAAAAGTATAATATAAATTGTTTTCTTTGGGGGAAAAAAAGGGGTAATCAAAGAAAATGGAGACGGCTAGGCTTTTCAAATTAGTGTGTTTGATTTGTATTGCCAGTTTGATTCCGACCATACGAGCCAATGTTGCGGAGACCGATGAGTATTGGGTTAAAAAGGCCAATGAAGCTCGTAAACGCACCCTTATGGCTTATCATTCCGATCCTTATGCGATCGTCGACCACTTCCACGAGCGTCATTACGAGTAACTCCGTTAATCTATTCGATTTTTTTTTTCCCATATATGTGTGTTCTGTTTAAATCCGATTGAAATTAACTTTATTTGATCTTATGCAAATTAACAAACTTATACCCTGAGTCGGACTCGGGCTTGCTAGCTAAGATATGATATAAGAAGAACCTGACATGGTTTTGCTATACTAATTCTTCTCTTTTTTTTTTTTTTAAAAAAAAGGGATTAATTTTAAATATATTGGGTTTATGATGGTTTTGGTGTATATCTTCAGCAACTCTACTGACGTTGAGGGGACGGAAGGAGACGAGCCAGAAGAGGACCTCATCGAGATGATGTCTAATCCGAGCAACAGCACAAGGCGGAGTCTAAGCGGTAAACGTAGAGGAAGAGGAAAATGGAGTAAGCTGAAGGGACCTTGCACCGCAAGCAACCCGATCGATAAATGCTGGCGTTGCCAGCGCGATTGGGCCAAGCGTCGCAAGAAGCTCGTCCACTGTGTCCGTGGGTTCGGACACAAGACCACAGGAGGCAAACGCGGAAGAATCTACGTTGTCACAAGCAACAGAGACGATGATGTGGTGAACCCTAGACCCGGAACACTGCGTCACGCAGTGATTCAGAAAGAACCGCTCTGGATCATTTTCAAGCACGACATGAGCATTAGGTTGAACCAAGAGCTGATGATTAACAGTCACAAGACGATCGATGCTCGCGGTGCTAACGTGCACATCGCGTACGGTGCCGGGATCACGATGCAGTACGTGCATAATATCATCATCCATGGGCTTCACGTCCATCACATATTCTCCAGCAGTGGCGGTATGATAAGAGACTCGATTGACCACTTTGGGCAAAGAGGAAAGGCTGATGGAGACGGGATCTCTATCTTTGGAGCAACTAACATCTGGCTTGACCACATTTCCATGTCTAAATGCCAGGATGGTCTCATCGACGCTATCATGGGCTCCACCGGGATCACCATCTCTAACTCTCATTTCACCCACCACAACGATGTGGGTATTCAATTTCCTTATATCTATATATAGAGTATATATAGATTGAGCTTTATTCATTCGATCTAGCTCAAAGTAAACTAATGAAGTCTTTTGTATGTTTTAGGTGATGTTGCTTGGGGCGCAAGACCACAACCAAGATGACAAGAAGATGCAAGTCACAGTGGCTTACAACCATTTTGGAAAAGGGCTTGTGCAGAGGATGCCGAGGATCCGGTGGGGTTTCGTCCATGTTGTCAACAATGACTACACTCACTGGGAGCTTTACGCTATCGGCGGTAGCCAAGGTCCTACCATTCTCAGCCACGGAAACCGTTTCATCGCTCCACCTCACAAGCCTCATTACAGAGAGGTTACACAACATTTTTAATTGATACGAGTTTAATTAGCTAACGGTTTGGTGCATTTTCATTTTTTTTTTCATTAAATGGAAGTTTGAGGTATATATAATTTGTGGGGAACCTAATAGAAAGATGGACGTGTATATAGGTGACAAAGAGGGATTATGCTTCAGAAGGCGAGTGGAAAAACTGGAACTGGAGATCCGAAAAAGATTTCTTCCTGAACGGAGCATATTTCAGACAATCTGGAAATCCAAAGTTCAAGTGTTCACACACAAGACAACAGATGATCAAACCCAAACATGGTGTGGCCGTTTCAAAGCTTACCAAATACGCCGGAGCATTGGATTGCCGGGTCGGAAAACCATGCTAATTATATAACTCACTATTACATTTTCTCTTGTATCTAGGCCAGGCCAGGGACTTAACGAAAATATTAAAAATTATGGGGTGAAAATTGGAACTAAGTCTAATTTATGAGGTTTTTTTTGTGTGTAAAGAATGAAAATGCCAACGGCTGGATACTTTGTATTTCTCTATTATGTTTTGTATTCCATTTGTTGTGTATGTGTTTGATTGTGATCGTCTTAAGTTCACTAGCTATTTTCTTTTGGCGACATATATAAATATCAATGAAAAAACAGACAAGGTGATTAATTTTAAAAATAAAGACTTAAGATCAGCTTGACGATTTATCGATTCGAATTTTCATTTTTTCTAAAAATGAATTTTTGGCGCCACCGTCATTTTTTAATTGAAAAAGAAAAAAAAAATCTATCAAAACCAACACTTGCTAACACATATATTTAAATTCAACATTGCTGAGTTAATCCGTTTTCATCAGACTTTTAGGTTTATGATCAAAAACATTACAGAAAGATTAAGTTATATGTTCCAAATTTTGTTAGAGTTGATCATTTATTTCTATGGTATAATTTTGATCGATCGTTCACAAACATATACTATTCTTTCTTTCTTAAAGTTCCAAAAAGAAACATAAATTATTCTTTATTTTTATATATCTTATTTGATAATAAATTTTGATATGAGTTATAAAATTGACGACATACATATTAGATTATGATATTGATTCTAATTTTGCTTCAACAGTTTAGACATTGACATATGACAATAAACTTATTATATAAAGCTGAATTAGAACATAACACATATAATAAAATTAAATCACAATACATCTTATTTATAGGATCTCCAACCAATTACAACTTGGAATTACGAAAAACTATGTAATTACTAATTACAAAAAAAAAAATGGTTACACAACAAACCACTGATATATATGTATGTGTGTGACATGATTTTCTCTTTTAAATAACAAAATTTCACCCATTTGTCTTCTAAGTTTTCTTCAACAACTTCACAATACGTTTTATCGTAGACATAAACTCTTTCTCTTTCTCCGGAACCACCGAATGATAGGCATTCTCCTTCCATGCTCGGTAAAAAAATGATTCTTTCTCAACAAAAATGTTAGCTTTGTTGGAGTTGCACGTTCCATTCTTAAGAGAATCTGAAATTTCATTAAGTAGAGATTCAGATTTCACCAAAGAACTCAACTCATCTTTCATATCACCATTTGATTGCTTCTTCAAAGTTTTCAATTCTCCGAGCATATTCTTCGCCTTCCCAATCTCTTTTAGTAGATTGTCTTTTGATTCTCCTTTCATGAGCTCTCTTTCTTCTTCTGCTTTCAATGTTGTCAAAGTTTCGGGTTTTACATCGCGGAGTTTAACTAGCTTCACGTCTCTTGCCACAGCCTCATCGATGTTGCACCCCAATGCAATGACTAGGATCACAATAAGACCAGAAAGTATGGAAGATTTGTTTGCCATTTTATTGCTTCAAATCATAGCAAATCTTCTTGGGTCATATATATGATAGGATTGAAACTTCTTTTGGTGGTAGCCTTTACACGGAAAAAATATTGTCTAAAAGTAGAAGGTTAAATTTGATTTTTTAATGTTCTATTAGTAAGTGCTATAATTATAACAAAATGAATTAGATAAGCCTAGTAAATGATTTTGCGAATTTTATGGATAACCAAAGAAAGATGAATAATCGAGTCAATGAATTCACTGACCATCAATTTAAGGCTATATGTAGATACTTTTTTTTTTTTGTCAAGATATGTACATACTATTATTAGTCATTAATGGTCGTATTAAATGCCCTAGAAAAGAAAAGTCAAGCACTCACATCTCTTCTCACCTCTTTTCCTTTAACAAACTATTTGAATCTAAATTCAAATTGATTGTTCAGGGAAAATTGAGCTCTATCATGGCAAAGATCTCCTTATTGCTGTTCGTAGTGGCCCTTTTTGCCTCTCTCCATGCTTATGAAGCTCATCGCATTGGAAAATTCGATGAAGCACTTGAAAAAGACTTGCGTAAAGCCGAGGCCATGATCGAGGAAGACTTAAAGGCCAAGAAAATGAGCATTCAAGGTTTGACAACTGAGGTGAAAACGTTAAGCAAATCTGAGAAAATGCTGAATCAACTCGGAGATGATTACAGAAAGGATGTGAATCTAGCGCCTTACGAAAAGAAACTCAAAAAATTCAGCAGGATAGTGAACCTCAAGAAAGCACCTGAGAAAAAGAAGAAATCTGTATCCATAATCCAATCGATCTTGAAAGATTTTGGATTAAACAGAGGGAGGGAATGACAACAAAAATAATAGTTATAGCGGATGTGTTTAAAAGAGGTTTGAACTCGGCCATTGAGTTTAGCTTTACAAGTGAGGAGAGCAAATAATTTCCCCATAGTATATTAGTTGCATCATAATGTAATTTAATGAAATATTACTGCTTATGGTATATCCTACGATATTTTTTATAACAGTTTTCAATCATGTGGTCTTCGGCAAAAAAATTAAAATTAAATCTACTAATATAGAGGCTAATCATTTTAACTTGTGTCGACTTAAGAAAAAAATATTTTATGATATCTTCTATTAGTATATTTGATCATTTTATGTCTTTAACTAACAAGTTAGAATAATAGGGATAAAATAGAATTTTGTTTAAATATTTTCATCAATACTTTTGTGAAACACAATTTTAGCACTGTAACAAAAATTAATATGAAATATTGAGAGAATAGGTGTTTTAATATGGAGGAAAAACCATAAAACGATATGATGCTTATATTTGAATATGCAACATAATGAGTTATATTTTAGATCAGAATAATGACATTAGGACCTGAAAATAAAAACGTGTTGAGTAACATCTTAGTTCAGGATAATGACATTTAGGACCTGGAAACAAAATATTCTCAAGAAAATTATGTCACCTATTAGATGCTTATTGGCAAATTCGTGAGGCAATTGCATATGACCCTTAATTATCTTGCGATTTATTTCATGGGTCCTCATATCTACCTACAGAATTGGTTAAGTTTTGCTTTGAATTGCTTTGTTTCCCAAATGCAACCATAAGCAGCGATTCTCTTCAATTTTCTTAGCTTTCAACACTGGATAGAAAAAAAACTCCCGTTGAGGAAAAAAGGAAGGTAGACAAAACTCCCTACATTGAAGTGATCGAGTATTATCTTTACAATTCATAATGATAAAATTTTCGTTAATATCTTATCATTAATTAAGAGAAGATTAATTTAATTTATATTTCAGTTTTTTTTTATTTGTTGAAACCAAGTATTTATGTATGTTAGTGAATTCTGTTGGTTCACCGCTAAACCGTTACATATCTAAATATAGAAAGCAAGAATCTTATTTCTTGAATTTTCATAAGTGAAGGTTGGAAATTTGAAATTCATGGATAAAGATGACAACCAAAAATTTTGCGAATTGTATGGATAACCAAAGAAAAATTATTAATGAAGTCAATACCATTCGTTGACCATTAAAACAAGGTTACACTTATATATACTATTTTTACGCAAAGATAAAGCTATAAATGCTTTAAGAAATGAACACGCGGACTCACTCCTCTCATCTAATATTTTCCTTTTAACAAACTATTATATATAGTTTGATCTATTTCAAATTAAGTTGAGGGAAAATAATCATTGAACATGGCAAAAATCTCTTTTGTGCTTCTCATTGTCGCCCTTATTGCCTTTCTACATGTCTCTGAGGCTAATCGTTCGATAAAATTGGACGAACAAGTACTTGAAAACGACCTGCACGAAGCCAGGGACTTGATCGAAGAGGACTTGAAAGAAAAGGAAACGAACATTAAGAACTTGGAAACCGAGGTGAGTATGTTAACCAAATCGGAGATGATGTTGATTCAGCTCGGAGAAGCTTACAAAAGTGGTAAGAGTTTAGAGCCATTCGGGAAAAGGCTCAAGAAATTCAACAGGAGGATCAAGCAGGCGCCAGAGGAACTGAGATACGTATCCGTAATCCGATCCATTTTGAAGGATTTGGGATTAAACGGAGGGAGAGATCAGGATGATTGAAACAATCAAGAATTAGGGTTTGATATATGGATGTTTTGATGCGTTTAAAAGAGGTTTCAAATTGGCCCATGGAGTTTGATTTACGAATGAGAGGAGCAAATAATTTACACATAGTATATATAATTATTTAATTGCATCAATTGAATAAATTATCAATTGTAATTCAATTAAATGAAATGTACTACTTATAAATCTTTGTGCTAATATTTTGTTAATTAGTTATTAATACAATGTAACAGTTATGAATAATATTAGATCATTATGTTTTTTCATATCCATTGAATATTTGAGAAACCGATTATTCCACATGCCAAAACTGTATATGCATGCATACATATATTCTCACATTTATAGTATTCTAAGTGTAAAAAATTTACAACCGATTCGGTACTCAGGTTTTCTATTAGTTTTGAAAAAAAAAAGAATCTATTATATATGGGATGACAATGGTCTCTTATGTAAATTACGTAAAATTTAAAAATAGACAATAATAACTCCTACGCTCTGTTGCCCCCCCCCCCCCCTCCCCCCAAACAAAAAAAATCCTTAGCTTTCTAAAACTTATTAGTTAATAAAATTTGTTAAAAAAACAATGAAGATTCGTCTCAAAGAGAAAGAACCCAAAAGAAGAGTGATCTCTTTTGTTTTCTTCTTTTTGGTATGTTCTTCTTTTTTTTTTTTTTTTTTAAATTTGGTATGTTCTTCTTTATTGTGTTTTGGAACGTGTGCTTCCACTTTCCTATCTTCAGTTTTATTTTTAGATTTTTTTTTGTATACATAATGTAATTAGTGGAAGAAAAGAAATGTCGAATAGGTGTAGGGATATTAAAAATGTAAGAATTTACAAGTTACAGCAACAACAATCAGATAGATTTTGAGAGCAACAAATTATATACAGTCTATGCAGGGAGTCTATGTTAAAGACGATGTAATTTTACGTGTTAAGTTAGTATTTTTGGTCCATATATACATAAAACATGCAAGTATATGTGACACATGGCATAGTGTTTTGTTAATTATGTTTCTCCATTAGTCCATAAAGATTTAGATACATCTGTGTGTAATAATTCAGTATTTTTAAATTATAATAATGATAAATTTTACTGTCAGCATATATTGTAAATTTGTAATTCTGTATAAGTTCGTTGTTTTAGTTGCAACTTGGAAAGAAATAAACAAACAAAATATATATTAAAAAATCCTTGCATATAATATAAGTCATGGATCATGTTACGTCAATGACAGAGCTGGAATCCCACTCGAAGTCACATGCATATATGAATCTTTCTCGCTCTAAGTTACTAATCTTTAATGAATTTGTACCAACCCATCACATAATATAGTAGTGGACAAATATATAGAAATTTTTGAGGAGATAACGACTTTTAATCTCACTTAGTTTTTTTTTTTTTTAAGTTTATTATTGGAGAAATACTAAAAGAATCTAGTCCTCAAAAAAAAAAAAAATGTACCCTTTACATAGGCAGAGCTTTTACAAAAACTTAAAGGGAGAAACCCATGTTATAAGTACCCACAAAAAAACACATGTTACCAGAAATTGCTGAGTGTGTTCGTAACTTCGTATTTACTATTTGATGATATGCTTCTTACTTAGTCTAATTTTTTTGTCACTTGCGACGTCGACAACAATTAATGTAGGTTGCTCTAATTATGATTAGCTTCGAGTTGTAAACCCCATCCATATATAAAATTTACTCATAAAATAAAATTTTACTTTATTTGTTCAGTTAAAGCAACAAAAAAATTTCGAAACTATGCCTTTTGACCAAAAAAGAAAAAAAAAATCGCACTATACACCAATACTCTACGGACCCAAAGAAAGCAAGATAAAAGAGTAACAATAATTCCAAAGAGCCAAATTCAAAACAGAGATGAACTGTTTCTTATTTTTTTCTGATGATGTTGATTACGATAATGCCATGATGGTTGTGATCATTTCGAGCTATAGGATCATGAATCAATTGAATTGGTGGTGGTGGTTGTGGTTTGGGTCAGACCATGCCCAGTAGCCAGCCGACGTCGTTTCATCGATGCCATTAAAAATGTTACAAAAGCTCTCTTCTTGAACCATTTGATCATGTTGATGTGCAGATGATCGAATAGATGAAGGGAAAAGGTCTTTGATAGTGTTCACATGTGTCGTAGTGGCCTCACTAGGCATCTCCAAGTTTATGTCTGAGCTATTCTCTGTGCTTCCGTTGTTGCTCCATGAAGCTTCTGCGTCTCTCTTTATTATGCTTGTTTCATTACAATCTTTCTTCTTTAGAGCCATTACCTTTGACCATCACACACAAGTCAAAATATACGAAAATAATTAGAAAAACGTTTCTTTTGGCTTATTTGATATGTTAGATTCATATTTTCAATCTTTGGTTACTAGTCTTCTAATACCAAAATTAAACTCAAACCTCAATAGAAATGAAAGTTGGATAAAGCACCATTTAAAATAGACATATATACTTTATATATTAGAAACTATACCTCAGCAAGGAGAATTTTGTTGTGGGAAAGAAGAGAATCATTGTCAGACTTAAGAGACTCAAACTGTTTCTTGAGTGAATCATAGTCTCTCTCGAGCTGTCTAGTCTTCCACCTAGCTCTCCTGTTTTGGAACCAAATCGCAATCTGCCTCGGTTGCATCCCCAATGCTTTAGCTAGTTGTATCTTCCTCTCTGGCTCCAGCTTGTTCCCAATCTCGAAGCTCTTCTCTAACGCTTTGACTTGCTCTAATTGCAGCCTCTTCTTCTTCTCTCCTAGCATCATATGTGACCCATCGTCTGATAGATTCTCTTCATCAACGGATTGATGATGATCCCCTTGCTCGTTCGTTAAAGACAGAGATCTGTTCATCATGTAGTTTACTCCTCCTGTATATATATATTCACCAACAAGATAACAAAATTTCAGTAACTATTACGCCTCATAATCTATTTTTATTCAGCGAGCTAGAGAGAGAGAGAGAGAGAGAGAGAGAGAGATCTAGAGAGAGAGAGAGTACCATGGAAGAGATGAGGAGGAGGACAAGAAGGGAGTTGATCATGACTATTGTCTTCATGGAGCTGTTGGAACATAAAACCATGTTGAGGAAACGCCATCTCCAATCTCAATACTGCAGCTGCGTCTGAAGTTGGATCAAACACATACCATGTATATACAAATAATTAACTCCACCAATGATCAATCACTGACACACACATATATATATATATATATATATGCTTGTATTGGATTATAATGTTATTATAATCTAATGATCAAAATACAGTAACAAATGAATTTGGAGTTTCTTGTGGATCTCATCAACCTCTCATATAATAGAAAGAGAGAAAAGGTGGAAAGGATCAAGGCTAGGGAGGTTTCTAGGACCCATCATTCTTTCATAAATTAAGTTTTAGGCTTATTTATATTATTCATAGATATTACATTCCATGTATAACCTCTATAATCTAACAAAAGAAAATACATAATACATATAGAAAATATCCTGTCAGTGATCTTTTTCCAGTTATGCATGGCTTAAAACCACATTCACACATATATATATAGACATGTAACTGTGTATCCAAACGAAGCCCAAAGACGATTTTAAAAATTAATGGCTTCCTCCACCACCCATATGGGCCGCAGCTTTAGCAGCCCGGCCCAAAGCATCTGAGAACCATAAAGCTCCATTAGCAAAGTATCGACTGTTGACCACACTGGTCGCTGCAGCAGCAGCCACTTTCCCTGTAATGGTTGCGGCGGCCACAGCAGCCGTTCCGGTGACAAGAACCGCTGACTTTGTGAAATCCGTGAAATGATACTTGTCGTCAGCTGATCTCACGGCTTCCATGCTCGACTGAATGTTCTGTGTGAGGCCAATGTAGTGGCTCATCTCTGCCAATTTGGTCGCTACCAAGCTTGAGAATCTCTGTGACTCATCCAAAACTTTGGCTCTACCGATCGCGTCTTTGCTTAGAACGTAGCCTTTCGCGATCATTGTCTTGACGACTTGTTGAGCTATGGTTACTGCTTCTCCAGGCGATGAAGCAAATGCGTTCGTCTGAGTCACCTATTATTCATAAAAATGACAAAAATACAAAGAAACATTTTGAGAAACGTAAGGATCATATTATAACAAACCCAATAAATCTGAATTAGTTCTGTTGTTATATACGGACCGTTACACTATACGAATCTTCTTCTTGTGTGAGATTGTTGGATTCGTGTAAATAGACACCGTACATAGATATCCAAACGGTTTGATCAACGATCGTTGATCCCTGAAAACGTTGAGATCGATTGCCGATAATTAAGATCATGTTTCAATTGACAATTTCCCGGGAAAAGACAAGGACTTACGGTAAGCAACAAGGCCATATCCAAAGCATAGGCATCTCTGAAGGTCACATAGGCCGTTAAAGCATCACCTTCGGACCTGGAAAACCATGGAGAAACAAACATCATACAAGAATCCAAGAAATTAGGATGTCCCGTAAAGAGCATACCCAGTGATCTCGACGAGCTCGACGATTCCACAGTGAGAGAAGAAGCTATGAACATCTTTCTCAGTGGCTTGAGGAGACAAGTTCGTGACTTCAGCAACGTAACCACAGGGATACATTTCTTACACAAACCCAGATGCCTAAATCAGATAACAAATCACAACTCAGAATATTCTTGAATCAAAACTGCTGACTAATTTACCAAGATTATTAATTAGGTCATTATTCAAAAACAAAAAAAAAGTGGCCACTTTTCGATATGACCGAAGCAGAAACAGAGTAAGAAATCCTAAATTATAAACTGAAAAAAGTTGTTCATAGACGTAAGTAACGGTAGCAAAAACACAGAAACAGGCTCAGACTGAGATAATCGATCAAAGTAGAAATAATTAGAAACCAAACAATTGGAAACTTCGAGAAATCAACGCACGGATAATTTGATAGTAGTGGTGGGTGTCCTTTATAGCTTACCCGTTTTTTGATTATGGTATGGATTGATAGATACCTCAGGAAAGTCACAAGAGATAGAGACGGAGATGAAAGAACACAGAATTAGTGTGAACAGATAGATAGAGAGAGAGAGAGAGAGAGGAGAGAGAAAATGTTCACAATTTTTTTTGTTTTGTCGGCTCGATTTTGATGTTGTGGTTGAGGATGTTCTCACGCGCCATTTAACGTCACCAATTTCTGAAAAGCTTCCGGAAAATTAGCGCGTAAACACCACGCTCTAATGATACGCATGTTATATTATTTGTACGTGTTAGTTTATCCAGGTGTTTTTTGGCGCCTTGGATATACATATATGTGGGCTTTTAAAAAGCCCAAGTAATTAGTGAGGACATTTCCGTCAATATCTCATGTTCAAAACGCTGAACAATTATAAGTGTTGGAACGCTGAAAAACCAATTTAGCGTTAAACGCGTTTGCACCGCCGTGATTGGATGGATAAAAACCGAAATTGTTGACAAGATAAAAACCGTAACCACCGCTCGTATATTCGAGGTCGACGATGAATTTACACGGCGTCTCAGGTCATCCCGAGCCTAATTCCGAACCTCCGATCACAGCTTCGAGTCCTCCGACTCCGACTCCGAAGCTGAAGATTAGTGCCAAATTGAATAGATGGTCCAGGGCCCGTGCTTTGCGATCCGGTGTTAAGATAGACCGTCCGATTAACCGTAGTGATAACACACCTTGCCGTCAAGTAACGACGGAGGAGGCTGAGAGGAAGACGTCGACGATTGACGGTGATGACGTGGAGATAACGGCGGGAAAGTCGATATATTTGGTTTCCGACGGGACTGGGTGGACGGCAGAGCACTCCGTTAACGCCGCTTTGGGGCAATTCGAAGATCGCTTGGTCAATCGTGGTTGTTCTGTTAATACACACCTCTTCTCTTGGGTATTTATCAAACAAAAACAAAAATATATCATATTTTTCTCGGCAATTCATTTCATTTTCATCATCAGTTACGATCTGGGCAAGTCAAAATCTTTATAGGATTAAGTAACCAATTCGTCTACTTTCACTTCTCTAATGGGGAAAAAATATGCTGTTTATGAAATTTAGAGCTAATTCTCTTTATATGTTATCAGTAAGAGATTTTGATCATAGGAACAGAACAAAACTTGGATCTTTGAATATTTAAACTGCAAGGTTTCGAAAGTTGTGATGACTTTGGTTTCTTGAGTTTAAAAATGAATTTTGATTTGGCTTTGGGGTATTGTTGGTCAGGTTGAGGACGAGGAGAAGCTAATGGAGATAATCAAGCAGGCGGCTAAAGAAAAGGCAATGTGTTTCTACACTTTAGCAAACCCTTCAATGGCGAAATCCGCAAAGCAAGCTTGCGATCTAAGTGGCGTGCTCTCGGTTGATATACTAGGACCAATCATCGAAGGGATCGCGTCTCACTTAGGCGTATCTCCGTCAGGTCTCACACGTGGAGCAGCTCCCGGTAGGGTCAAGACTCTCAATGATGCATATTTCAAAAGAATCGAAGCCATTGAGTTTACCATCAAGCAAGACGACGGGACTTTACCCGAGAACTTAGGCAAGGCTGATATTATTCTGGTCGGGGTCTCCAGGACAGGGAAGACGCCATTGTCGACTTATATTGCTCAAAAAGGGTACAAAGTCGCAAATGTGCCGTTTGTGATGGGTGTGGAACCGCCCAAGACGCTTTTTGAGGTTGAACCGAGAAAAGTTTTTGCTTTGAAGATTGAGCTTGTTGTTCTGCAAGCGATTAGGAGAACAAGGGCTAAAACGTTAGGCGTGGATTCGGTAGCAGAGAACTATTACTCGGGCTTCGATCTTGTTCGCAAAGAACTAGATTTCGCATCAAGGATCTATGCCAAAAACCCTGGATGGTCTGTAATAGGTAAACACCACATTCTCCCTTTTTCACTACTCAAAATTTCTCTTCTTTCAATGTTGGCAACAAAAAGGAAAGGTTTTTATACAAAGTATTGCCCTCTTTTCATGTTATTAATTGCGGTTGTGGCGGTTGCAGATGTGACGAATAAAGCGATTGAAGAAACCGCAGCTGTGATTCTGCGGCTTTATAACCATGACGGTAGAGAGAGTAGTACTAGTGTACCGTGTATATCAAAACGCTACTAAGCTCAGCTCCTTTCCTTGGTCGGATGAAACAGTTTAGTATTACTATTTCCTAAAGACAGAGAGAAAGAGAGTTTTGTCTCAAATGAATAAAGTCTTGCCAAATACTTGTCTGTTTATTGAGGAAAAAAAATATACTTGTCTGTTATTTTTATTTATTTATATATTTTACTTGTCTTCTTTTTATTTTATTTTTGGACATCACATATACTTGTCTCTAATTATAGGTAACAAATCAAACTAAGGCGGGGAATTTTGTTTTACTCAAATGTTTTTTTTTTTAAAAGAAATATGAAAAATAATTCTTCAAATTTTTATACTCTTGTGGTATAAATTCCTGCAAACTATTAAATGAATGTTAGAGGGTGAGGTGACGGAATAACACCCAGAAAAACAAAAACAAAAAAGGGGATTTTTAGGTTTATAGTGGAGGTAATAACCAACAAATTAAAGATCAGCATCATCATTTATGATTTTATTTTCTAACTTCTAGACATTTTAAATTTCATGCTAGCTGACTTAGTATTTTTTTCTTATTAGGATACTTAATATATATGTATACAGTAGCAGCTATCGTCAGCAAAATTAGTTGAAAGCTTGCAACTTGGATGTGTTATAGCAAATTGTTAACAAACGTTTTTGATTCCTTCGTAAACAGGAATTTTTCTAGAGGTCTGTTATTTTTTTTTTCCCGCCGAGCTCTGTTTAATCTAGTATGTCAACTGAATTTGGTATTCTAATGCCGTTCGATTATGAATTTTGATGTATGATGATAACTAGTTATCTGTTCATCGACATGAGTAATTAATAGGATGTTAAGACACACGGAGGCGGCGCTACCACCTAAAAAAAGGTTAAAAAGTTGCGGTCAGATGATTGTTGTTGTAATTGGAAGAACATGCAAGTCACATTTACGGGAAACCTATAATGCATATGGATATGCATGTGAGATCAAATAATTGTCTGCGATAACGTCCAGGAATTAAACATTTCATTGGAAAAGATTTTATATACTTTATTGTCTGCGATAACGCCCAGGACTTAAAAAATTTCCATTGACAAAGATTATATGTATATACTTCATAAGATAGAAAATTAATAGTATTTGATTAAATACTTCCAAGTGTTAGTAAACTACCGTCCCCGGCCCCTGCCCCGCTAAGGCAATAAATTAAGTAATATATATGAAATTAATATGATTACATTCTGGGTCTCCTCGTAGTTAACGTATCATTTGTTACCTAAGGGTCAGTTAATCTTTACAAGCAGAAGTTGTTCTCTAACACTAAGTATCAACATCTTGATTACTATTTTTTTTTTATTACTATATTTCCATTCCCATTCTGGAACCGTTTGATTTTTTAGACATTGTTATAACTATATTCGTTTTCTTTGGGTGTTATTGGAGAATTGATTTATAAAGATTTTTAGAGTTTAAGATTATATAGTTATTGGTTTGTGGATTTTTATATTCTTAATAGATTCATCTGTTATTCATTTAGAAATTATAAAAATCAGTTGTTATTGATATGATGATTTTTATAATCTAATCAAAATCCATTGTTATTCAAAAAGTCTGTATTTTAATGATTCTATGATTCTGTTATAATCTAGTGTTATTGGCATAATGATTCTTTGTAATTTAACTCATAAATTATGATTCTCAAAATACTACCTATATCCCTTGGATTCTCAAAATCTGTCATATTAAAATTTTTTTAATAGATTGTTTGAATCCATAAAATTCTCTCTAAATTTTACAAATCCAACAAAACTCTTAAAAATTTGACAAATCTCATGATTTTTAAAATCAACTAAAATCTTCATAAATCCAACTCCCAATAACCCCCCAATAACCCCCTTAGACATTGTCTGAGTGACGATTGACAATATACACACGAAATTTACAAAAACAATAAATCCAATTGTGCGTGTGTTTTTTGCTTAAGTTTATTTTTTAAAATTAGGCAGCCATTTATTTTCTGGTGGCAGTTCACATCATCAATAAGAAAACACAAGCATACATATACAGTATACCTGTATATGGTACGACTTTTAACAAATTGCCTTCTTTTTATATCTACTAGCAATGATTGATCATAAGAACAACAAAAATACAAGCATTCCACCGCAGACCGATGGTAGTCAACTACATTTTGATGTTAGTTAATATCAATGTTCTAACCACAAACTCTTATGATATTCCAATATTCGTTTTAGAAAAAAATATAGTTACTCTTACCTAAATTAGTATAAATAACTCTAATCTCATCAACCATTTCATCATCAATCGAGCAAAAACCAAAAGCTAAGAAGTAGAAGCTAAAAATAAAATAAAAATGGCTGCATGTAAGCGATTGGTTGTCTCTTGCTTGTTCTTAGTGTTGTTGCTAGCTGAAGCCAATGCACAAGGCTTGAAAGTAGGTTTCTACGGCAAAACATGCCCTGAAGCCGAGGGTATTGTTAGAAAGATAGTGTTCGCTGCGATGAAGAAAGCGCCTACGCTTGGTGCTCCTTTGCTTAGAATGTTCTTCCACGACTGCTTCGTTCGGGTATGTTTCTCAAATGGCTCATGACTTTTAAATATATACACTTCTTTATTATGTCTCGTCTTATATTGAGTGAATCGTACTCAACAGGGATGTGACGGATCAGTTTTGTTAGAGCTATCGAACAAACAAGATGAGAAGAATGCAGTTCCTAACCTAAGTCTTCGAGGGTTTGGAATCATAGACGATTCCAAGGCGGCTCTTGAAAAAGTGTGTCCGGGCATTGTTTCTTGCTCTGATATCTTAGCCCTTGTCGCTAGGGACGCAATGGTTGCAGTAAGTAATATATCTTCGCATTAATCCGAGAATTTTATATATACATGTAGGGAGCTCCTTGAATTCACTTTGAATATATATGCCGGTTGATTTTAATTAGCTTGAGGGACCATCATGGGAAGTGGAAACGGGAAGAAGAGACGGTAGGGTTTCTAATATCAATGAGGTCATCTTGCCATCACCTTTTGACAACATCGCCAAGCTTATCACCGATTTTCGCTCAAAGGGACTAGACGAGAAAGATCTAGTCGTTCTTTCAGGTACGTATTTACAAATGAACGATATTGGTCTGAAATAATATTTGAATTCAAGAAATGGATTAATTAGCTAGAAACCCGTTTTGGTAGTAAATATAAAATGTTGATAGATGGAAAAATATACATAATTTTTTGTTTGTATCTTCTAAATAAAAGGTGGACACACTATTGGAATGGGACATTGTCCCCTAATGTCAAACCGGCTTTACAACTTCACCGGAAGAGGAGACAGCGACCCGAGTTTGGACTCGGAGTACGCCGCTAACCTCAGGAAGAAATGCAAGCCGACGGATACCACGACGGCTCTAGAGATGGATCCGGGAAGTTTCAAGACATTCGACGAGAGCTACTTCACGCTAGTGGCTAAGAGAAGAGGGCTTTTCCAATCGGATGCTGCTCTATTGGACAACTCAAAGACAAGGGCTTATGTCTTCCAGCAGGCAAGAACTCATGGGTCAACCTTCTTCCATGACTTTGGTGTCTCGATGGTGAAAATGGGTCGGATCGAAGTTCTTACGGGTCGGGCCGGGGAGATCCGTAAGATGTGTCGTGTTCCTAATTAAGAGTTTAAAGCATGAAAACATCGATCTCTCGCCGAGTTTGCTTCTTATGGTTTGCTTTTTTTTTTTGGACAACTGTTGTTATGGTTTGCTTCTTCTTCTTTTTAAAACGTTAATTAAATGTGATTGATTTCTTGGGAATAAGCTGTATGTAATTTCTCAAACAAATAAACCATGCAACTTTGTTTAATGTGTAAGAAATAATTTGATAATAGTAGTAAGTGATAAAAAGAAATCAAAACTAATAAACATATATATCAATCAGATATCAAAATTAATAAACATATGGCTGAATGAAATGTATTTAGATGAATTTAAAATTCTTTTTAATGGTATTTATTTTAGAAAATAAAATTAAAGTAGTAGTTTGATAGGGTGAAGCTTGTAGAGAAGAGAGTCTTGATATCTGTAATATTGTGGACGATTCCCATTGCTTCTGGGAAATCTCGAGGAATCAAATTATGTGGCGATAGATGGATCATCTGCCTAATCCAATGTTTTTCGAAGAGCTAATAAAAATAAATAAATAATATAAATCCCATGTTATTCTCATGAATCACGCGAGCAGCGATGGTATTCTAAGAGTTTATGGTGATTTCTCTTTGTGGCCCCATTTTGTTTGATTAGCCGTAAATTTACTCACAAAGCTCTCGTCTTTCTCGCTACTCTCTGTCAAATCCGTCGTCTTTGGATCATCTGAGTTCGGTTTTCTCAGTTAGGTCTCTGTCTAATTTCGCAAGTGAAACCTGTCGGAGTCTGTGTGATCTGTTCATACAAGAGAAACTTTTTTTTTAGTTTTAAACGAGTAAATGGCATCAGTTGCCGAGAGCTCTCTCCCTCTTCTGTGTCAAATCAAGAGTCAGCGTCGCGTCACTTCGTCTACTACGCTGAGGAATTCGAGTGTTGTCCGAGTTTCTTCTCCTGATTTCGCTTCTGGGTCACTCTCATTTCGTGGCCGGAGCTTCGTTCTGGGACATCGATGGAAGTTTGTGAGGTGCGTGGAGGCTACGGGCCCAGATTCTTCTGAAGCTGCGAGTGGAGATGAGCAGGAGGATGCGCTTCAAGCTACCATCGAGAAAAGCAAGAAGGTTCTTGATATGCAAAGGAACCTTCTTCACCAGGTAGATCGATCCTTGACTTTGTTGGTTTCGTTGAAACTTCATTTCCAAAGTCCTTACATTCTATCATACTCCCCAACTTTAGTTGAGTCCTGGGTTTGGTAAAGTTAGCTTTTTAGGTTTTTTGTTTTTTGTTTTTTTAATCCTTCAAAATCAACCTTTTGTATATTATTCATTGTGAGAATTAGGTCAATGAATTGCTTTCTAGAGATCTTGAGAGTAGGAAAAGACCATCTTTTTACACTATAAGCTGTAAGTGAGAACGTGATAAAAATATGGTGTCTGAGTGAACTCGATTTTGGGTGTTTCTACACTTTTGGAGCCTGTCCGTTTGGTAGTTTAGATGTATTGAATTGTTCTTTGACATTTGTGTTAAGATTCTTTCGCTTTATCTATCTTGTTACTCTTCAGATTGCTGAAAGGAGGAAGCTGGTATCATCTATAAAAGAGAGCACACCTAACTTGGATGATCATATAGCTTGTTCAAAAGAAGACTTTGGTTCTTCTGTGAATGCAAATACTGATGCAACTAGGAAAGAGAAGATGGATGGAGACGGAAGCGGTAGTTTTAGCCCAAGCAGTTATGGCAAGTCATCTTTAAACAAAGAACCAGAAGCTAAGACTTTATCTCCTGGTACTGGATCACCAAAAAAGAGCAAACAAAGCTCCGCGCCTGTGAAATCTTCCTCCACTCCCTCTCCTGAGAAACCATCCGTTGTAGCCACTAATGGAAAACCTTGGTCTAGCGTAGTAGCCTCCAGTATAGATCCTCCTTATAAACCATCTTCTACTATGACCTCCTCGGAGAAAACTTCTGATCCTGTAACTTCTCCTGGAAATCCGACTAAATCTCACGCTGGTGCATTTTGGTCAGACCCACTACCGTCTTACCTGACTAAAACACCTGAAACATCAAGTATACAGACAGAGAAGTACATGGAAACAAAAAAGGAAAAAACACATGAAGAAGCCAGTAGTGATACTAATGAACCTGTGAGAAACGAAGAGAAGCCGCCTCCACTGGCTGGAGCAAATGTCATGAATGTGATATTGGTAGCAGCAGAGTGTGCTCCATTTTCCAAAACAGGTAATTTTTCCATTTGTAATCTTTGATCGATTGTAAGGTTTTGTTTTGCTTGTCCATAGGTAGGTTTCTCTTGGAGTACACTAGCTAAATGCTGATAAATTTTATAGGTGGCCTCGGAGATGTAGCTGGCGCTTTGCCAAAGGCTTTGGCTCGGCGTGGACATAGGGTTATGGTAATATTTATAAAAGAGTGCCTTTTTCGTGTCATATTAGCCCTCTGGGTGGTTATGGTCTTATGGACATCGCAACTCAAACTTGTCAGTAAAATCATTCTCTTTATTTTTCTTGTTAGGTTGTGGTTCCTCGGTATGCAGAGTATGCCGAAGCCAAAGATGTAGGTATACGGAAGAGATATAAGGTGGCCGGGCAGGTATAACAGCTGTTAATGTATCAACTTTAGAATTGTCTTTCCTTTTCATATAAAAATTCCTTAACAAAAATAGTTTGAGGTGGAGAAAAATTTCATATGGAGTACACTTTATTGCAGGATATGGAAGTAATGTACTTCCATGCATATATTGATGGTGTGGATTTTGTTTTCATTGAGAGCCCTGTGTTTCGGCATCTGAGTAATAATATTTACGGTGGAAACCGACTTGTAAGATTACATTTTATTCTCCCTGTTGTTCTTTACCCAAAACAAAAAAAAATCAATTTCAGCCTACAGTACATATACTAAGTTTGGTTTTTGTAAATCTAGGATATCTTGAAGCGGATGGTTTTATTTTGCAAAGCTGCTGTTGAGGTAAAAATCTGCTCCAGTATCATGACTGTATTGGATATTTTGCTTTCTTCTTATACCAGTTTCGGTTTCTGGGGATTTTTTGTTTTGGCAGGTTCCTTGGTATGTTCCTTGTGGAGGTGTGTGTTATGGAGATGGAAATTTGGCTTTTATAGCAAATGATTGGCACACTGCGTTGCTGCCTGTCTACCTGAAAGCCTATTACCGAGATCACGGAATAATGAAATACACACGATCTGTTCTTGTAATCCATAACATTGCTCACCAGGTTAGTAATTCTCCATTCCATCAAAAACAAAAAATGATCTACTTCATTCTAATATCCAGAGATCTATGCGTAACCTACTGGTGCCAAATTAGGGTCGGGGACCTGTAGATGATTTCTCGTACGTGGATTTGCCGAGCCATTACTTGGATAGCTTCAAGTTATATGACCCTGTGGGAGGTGAGCACTTCAACATTTTTGCGGCTGGTCTAAAGGCTGCGGATAGAGTTCTCACTGTTAGCCATGGATATTCCTGGGAGGTTAAGACCTTAGAGGGAGGTTGGGGTCTGCATAACATCATTAATGAAAACGACTGGAAGTTTAGAGGAATCGTCAACGGTATAGATACAAAGGAATGGAACCCAAAATTTGATCTTCACTTGCACTCTGATGAGTATACAAACTATTCCTTGGAGACTCTTCACATTGGTAAACCCCAGTGTAAAGCTGCATTACAGAAAGAGCTCGGTTTACCTGTTCGACCTGATGTTCCGCTGATCGGTTTTATCGGGAGATTGGATCATCAGAAAGGTGTTGACTTGATAGCTGAGGCGGTTCCATGGATGATGAGTCAGGATGTTCAGCTGGTTATGTTAGGCACAGGGCGTCCGGATCTTGAAGAAGTCCTCAGACAAATGGAGCACCAATACCGGGATAAAGCACGGGGATGGGTTGGTTTCTCGGTTAGAACAGCTCACAGAATAACAGCTGGTGCTGACATTTTGCTGATGCCTTCGAGATTCGAGCCGTGCGGTCTAAACCAGCTTTACGCAATGAACTATGGAACCATTCCAGTGGTCCACGCCGTGGGAGGGTTGAGAGATACGGTTCAACAGTTTGACCCGTATAGTGAAACTGGTCTTGGATGGACATTTGATAGCGCGAAAGCAGGTAAGTTGATTCATGCCTTAGGAAACTGTTTGTTGACATATAGAGAGTATAAGGAGAGTTGGGAAGGGCTTCAGAGAAGAGGAATGACACAAGATTTGAGTTGGGATAATGCTGCAGAGAAGTACGAAGAAGTTCTTGTTGCTGCTAAGTATCAGTGGTGAGTTAGTAAAAAAGTTCTTTCTTTTTTTGGTTACTGTCTATAAAGAAAGTTGTTAAGAAGCATAGTTGTGTAGATTGGTGATGAAAACTACATTGGAGCTTGGCAAATTTATCATGCTTTTGTAAGCTCCTTGTGGTAAAGTATCAAGCTTTTTAATCTCTTGCGCTCCCTCTGTAGTACAAATAGTTGCACTCGCAAACTACCAGTACCTTATTAAGAAGAGGGAAATAAAACAGGCGAGGAAATTCTAGAGATTTTGCCACCACTGAAATCAATGTTGTTGAGCTTGTGTTGACACCACTTGAGGTGAGAAGATGAGACCAAAGACATGTGTAACACTCTAGACACAAGCTTTAAGTCTATCATTAGAGATCTCACTAACATAAAGTTTTCCTCTTTCTCAATCTCATTATCTCCAACGTTAAAAGATTTCTTCTTCTTGAACCAAATCTTCTTCTGGTTCCCTTGTACCTCCTTCAACAACCGTTCCTTCTTCGAAATTTCAAAAATGTTAACATTTATTTTAGCAAAATTCTAAAAGGAAATTAGGAAAGTAAAGAGACTTTATAAATTTTTTACCTTTTGGAGTGAATTTTTAAGGTCAAGAAAAAGTTTAATGTCTCTTGGATCTTCCAATTCCATAAGAGGAGAATTCACGAATGAGGTTTTAAGTCTTTCCCATATCAAAGGTCTCCTGATGTCTGCTGTCACGAAGTCATAGAAGACTTCAATGCATCTCTCTATTGCTTTCACCACTTGTTTCTCCTTTCTTTCTTTTCCTCCTTCATGAATGAATATATATCCCCATTAAACACATATATACTAATAATTGAAGAAAAAAATCTAATTTTGCATAAACTAAAAATGATATATGGAGAAAAAAAATCTAGAGTGTCATGTGAAATTATACGACGGTTAATTCAAAATGGATTACACATTTTAATCCTCTAATTTCTATGAAGTTTGTAAGAACTTTTTTTCTTTTCTCGGTCAACCTATAGAGTTGACAATTCTTCAAGTTCTTGATTGAATAAAATACGTTATAGATAAGGGTGTTCTTGTGAGTTGACACATAACCTGTTAGAACATAAAATTTTGACTATTTTAGATATTTACATATATTTTAAAAATTAACTGATAGATTCGTCGTATCTACAATGAAAGCTGCTTGGAATTTTAAAATGTTTTCTTAAGGAGTAAAGTCATTCTTCTTTAACTGAAATTTTAGACAATATTAGAGTCAAGGAATCTGTTGAAGCTCATCTTTTGACCACAACTTTATAATTTTCATAACAAACGAAAACGAGATAATAATCAATTATCATTACTTAAATAAAATTAGACAATGGTTCCTATGATTCCAACAAACGTAATTAAAAACTATATTGCATGACCTCTCAATTCATACACGATGTAACCCACCAAGAATGGTAATACTAACATATATAAAAGTTTATACAAAATTCTTAGTATTATTAATAGCTAGGGATATGATGTGAATGTTTATATATGATAAGTAAATGAATCAGTTACCTGAAATTCTTGGGACTTGAAAGAAGCTCATGAGCTCAAACCTTCTTTGAACAAAGCTCAAGACCCTTTTTACTTCACACCTTTCGTCTTCCAAGAATCTCTCTAATAAAACCTGAAACTTCTGGAATTCTTTAGATATATCATCGTTATAGAACCCGCCTCCCGAATCAGCGGATTTCAAACTATCTTTGACTGTTATGTACTGATGCTGAAGAGCTTCCCATGATAAACATGATTGAGCAACATATACTAGCTCGAGATCCTTCTCTATGCTTTGTTTTAGCCTCTTCTCTGCCGTTATTCCCCATAAGCTCAAACCACTTGCCGTTTCTTGGTTCATGATCACACCTAGGGATGTAAAAATGGATTTTAATTAACATCAATGACATTATGATATAATAAATTGTAGTAAAAAATATTTAGTATAAACAAAAAAAACAGATGATTCAATAGGTTCTGAGATTAAGTGTGGGTTTCCGTGCAAGAATCCCTAACTAAAAAGAAAAAAGAAAAAAATAAAATAAAAAGACTTACTTAGCCCATAGGTTCTATCGCGGCTTAGGATGTCATACCATTTCATTCTTTCGCAGTATTTCTTGTATACTTCATCATCTTCATCTTGATGAGTTTGATTCTCTATATCAATCGAATCTTGGACCGCTGAATCCAAGCTTGCAACAAACAAAGGAGAGGGATGATCTCCATCGCTATAGAGTGAGTTCATATCATCACTAGCTACTAGAGAAGGTAGATCAGTCTCCACGTTTGAGTTTACAGTATCTTCTTCTTCTTCTTCAACATCTTTGGCTAATGAATATATATTTTCTTGATTGATTGGCATAGTCTGATGTTTCAGCTCAAGGTTCTTCTCCATGTTCACAACATCAACATTGACAATATCTTCGTCCTCCTCGTTTACCTTACCATCAAGAAGCTGAGCATCAGCATTTTCTTGATCAAATTGACAGCAAAAATCTTCTTCGTCTTCAAGAATCTCGCCTTTTTGCATAGCTAGAAGAACTTTTAATTGACTATCCACTTGATGTTTAAATGAAAAGCTAAAGGTAGGAACCGGATTATGAATACTCCTTGAAAGTTCCAAGTTAACAAGGGTATTATTGATCTCTTGCCGAGGTTCAATATTACATGTAACCTCTCTTCTAACCACAATGACTCGGATAAAACTGCTAAATAGCTTAGAGAACGTGACCAATAACGATAAAAAGGCGTTGTAAAACGTTTGAAAAGGTGTGACAAGCCATAAAAAGAAGAGATAGAGCCATATAAATAGTTGACAAAGAAAGAGAAGAAGAGGGTGCATGAATAATTTCATGTAGGACCATTTCAAGAAACCATCTTGGATCACTATGGATTCTATCATTAGCCAACATGCTGAGAGTAAAGCCATCAAATTTCAGAGGGAGGGAGAGAGAGAGAGGAGGAGGACCCAAGAGAGTGCCTTTATAAACAAGAAAAAGAAGATGATGATGATGATGACGACGAAGCTGCTGAGAAAGAGCCTTGTTGGGATTTTTTCCCTCAGACTAATCATTAATAAATAAAGTTGTTCAAGGGTCGTCTTAATCTTGAGTGTTTCTTCCTTATTGATGCAGTTTTTGGGTTAACACATGTTGGAAATATTCGAACTATAACTAAATTAAAACCAATTTGTAACAAAAGAACGTTGGTTTATCGTTAACTATACCTACAAGTTAAGCCAAGTTGACCCTCCATAGTATCACGATTTTGTAACTCTGTTATCAATCATAATCTATATTTTGTCTTAAGAAAATCACAACTTTTAATTTTGATTCATTAATATATAAATAAAAGTTTAACTTAAGTGTAATATCATGGTCCCGCTCTTAACTTATTCTGTAAAATTCTGTTAAATATCATAGTCCAGCCATTCTGTGGTATTATTAAATTATCGGAACTCATACGTGTACTTTGCTCTGTTTCATCCATCAATTGATCCGTAACAGAGATAAGCACAACATGTTGTAATAAAATAGTAAAAATAATAAAGGGCCTTGAATTGTCGACCTTGGTTAGTTTTACTGTCAGATTCCACAAAGTCTATCCATTTCAAATCTAAATTGACCAGTATATAGGGATACCAAAAGTCACGTAAGTGTAAATCTGCAGATTCTTCAACGAATCAAGAAACAAAAGACGGCCAAATCCAGGAATTCAACAGTTTAAAGAACGAGAGGTCTCTTGAGTTCGAATCTCATCACTTCTCCAGCTCCATAACAAAGCCACATAAGAAGAACATAGGGAAACTAATAGACACACAAACGCACATTTGATGTTCTTCAATGTAAGTGACAGTTCTTTAGCTAACCTGCACAAAAGTTTCAACCTTCATGATTGAAAACCTAAACAGATCAATATCAAAAACACCATCAATGCATATTCTGTTCCCATAGTGCTCGGGCGCACAACTAGAAGATTATAACCAAAATGTTCTTCACTATAACCAGTTTCCCTCAATATTCTTACAATGCTTATTCCCATTGTACCTTATTTAAACACATAGATTAACATATACTGTAAGTTTTTGTAAAAAAAGTGTGTGTGAGGAATAAAGCTAACCAAAGAAAAGTATAACGATCCCGTCTCATTTCCAAAGATGGAACCTTTTGTTTTTCTTTCTTTGAACTTTTTCATTTCTTGATCTTCCTCTGCTGTTTCTTTGGCCCCGAAACCACTAATCTCCTTACAGAACAACCACATCTCGCTCTGAAAACCAGCACGGCTCGCCCATTAGGGGGTGCCATCTTCTTCAGCTCGGCTTCCAATTCACGGTGATGGACACGAGGCAACTCAAACATTCCCCTCTTGTTCCTGTTGTTGTTGCTGTTGTTGTGTGAGCTCTTGACGCATTCCTCTGTCTCTAGCTGAATATCAAACTCAACAGCTTTCCTAAGGCCTTTACAATTCGGTTTACCACATCTCTGCATTGTACACAAGAGTATAACGAGCCAAGTGGAGATGGCAGCGCAGAAGATGCTCAGAGCTAATGATCCATACACAATTGGGTTCTGCAAAATCTCTTCTTTGACTAGAACCGAGAGATCTGAGAAGATGTCAAACGATTTGAGGGTGATGAGTTTGACGTAGGGGAAGAACAAGAACCCGCAAGCCGTGATCACCGCGATTAAGATCACGACATCAATAGCAGCCGACTGAGATCCGTCGCAGACAGGGAATTTGGAACAGCTAGGAGATGTTGTGTAAGATTTTCGGCTGTTTCTCGATTTAGGCTGCAAATATGGTGAGTTCGACATGATCAATGTAGGAGCTTGGTCGACGGAATTGCAGACCGAGATTGAGCTGTGCAAATATACCATCGAGGAAATTCAGAGCCAGAACAGAAGACGAAACCGATTCGAATCAAGATTTCGATTTTGATATCTCCCCCTCTATACCAACAAATCGAACTATTTCTGGGATTGGATCCACGAGTTTTTTAATCTGAATCGATCTATGAAACTCGATCGAATCGAATTCCAGATCCAAGACCAAACCCAGAAATTGAAAAAAAACCTGAAATCAGATCGAGCAACGTCCTGAAACGTAAGAGAAATTTTCGAAATCAGCCGATGGTTTGGATAGAAAAGCTCGGTTTCAATCTGATCGAAACTCCCCCGAAATCAGATCAATCGATCAAAATGAAAAGAAAAAAGAAAAAAACACTTCTTTCTCCGCAACTGAAGAGAAAAAAACTCAACTTGGTAGCTCGTAGAAACTGATTGGATTTCGTATCCACCCGTAAACCGATTGAAATGAGAAGCTGAAACGAATTGAAGAATAAAAAAAAGAGAAGAAAAAGCGAGATTGAAGGCTACGACAACCACCAAACAAAGGATAGGGAAGGTTCCTGAAGCAAGAATTCAACAACGTGTAGGAAGAAGCTCCCTCACTGAGTCGTCGTCGTCGTCATGATATCAAAAAATCTTCTCTTGATTTCTGTTTTGGGTCCAAATCCAATGGAATGGAATGGAATCGTATATTCGTATGTGATGTGAGGGAGGGGGAAAGAGAGAGCAAGTGACACGCGTTTTAGAGATAAGCCTTCCTTCGTGCGTAGGTGTTGCCTTTTTTTTCTTGTGTAAAAAAATATTATCAATTCACCTAATTAAAGCTAGTGTATTAAAATTGCGTTATGTTAAGTCGGGTAAAGTGGTCACGAGAGTATTTATTACAGAGCAGAGTTGAGCTCTCATATAAAAACCCTAAAATTTCCGATTCTTGTTCTCCCTCGTCGTCCTATTCACAGCCTCAAAACCCTAAAAACCAATATCCGTTGCTCTTTGATTCAATCAAACAATGGGTTCGAAGAGAAAAAACCAAAGCAAGGGAGCATCCATTGGAGGTGGAGGCGCCGAGCAAGGACAACAAATGATTTCGGATCCAAGGTTTTCGTCGGCGCACACTGACCCCAGATTCCGTAGGCTTCCGATGCGTGATTCCAAAGTCCCCATTGATCCTCGTCGATTCCCGGGGGTGCTCACCGATAAGGCTTCTGCTCCGGTCGATAAGCGTGGCAAGCGGAGAAGAGGAGCTAGTGCCAAGGATTCTCTTAGAGAGTATTATCGAATTGAAGAAGACGACGACGAGAAGAAGAAGAAGAAAAAGCGAAAGATGGAGGAGAGCGAAGAAGAGGAATCTGGGGACGAGGGCGAGGCTGCACAAGAGGATGAGATCAAGAGTGAGAGTCTGAATGTGGTGGATTCTTCGGATGAAGAATCTGATGAGGAATCAGAGTCTGACGGCAGCGTAGAGGTATCGGAGGAGGATACCGATGAGGACGACGAAGCTATTTACGAAGACGATGGACCAGAAGTTGAGGTAAATTGCTCCTATGCCTTTGATTATACGATATATCATCATTCTAGCTTTTGAGAAATAATAAATTTCAAATTTTGGTAGGAAGAGAACATTACGAATATCGAAAAAGAAACTCACAGACTGGCTATTGTTCGCATGGACTGGAGACATGTCTCGGTAAGTTCTCAATCGACGATTGCATTGCTTCAATTTAGCTCTATATCTCAAGGATTTAGCTAGCTTGTTTGTTTCTTTGCCTAGTCTGCACTTAGTATTCTATGAGTTTATCAGCATTTGTTCTTATTTGTTACTTAGGCCAAAGACTTGTACGTAGTTTTGAATTCGTTTGTGCCCAAAGATGGACGCATTTTGTCAGTTGCGGTCTATCCAACCGATTTTGGACTGGAGCGAATGAAAGAGGAGGAAATCCATGGGCCGGCAATAGATGGCGACAGAAAGAAAGAAGATGATGATGATGACGAGGAGGAGGAAGAAGAAGACGAGGACGTCAACAATGAGAAATTACGTGATTACGAAAAAAGTAGATTAAAGTAAGTTGAGATCTGCCTTTCAAGGCTATACATATGTCCAAGAGCTTTTATTTCTAAAACTCACAGTTACTGTTGCTCTGTTTCAGGTACTATCATGCTGTTGCCGAATGTGATTCAGCTGCTACTGCAGATTTCTTGTACAAATCATGTGATGGACTTGAGTTTGAGAAATCCTCTAACAAGCTCGACTTGAGATTTATTCCAGATTCCATGGAATTTAAACATCCGCCTCGTGATATTGCCACCGAGGTGCATTGCTGCTTCTTTCCTTTAAACTGTGATCTTGTGGTTTCATGGTGGTCTAATAATTTTGAAAAAATTTACAGGCGCCTTCTAATTATGAAGGCTTAGATTTTCAGAGCCGAGCACTGCAGTTGAGCAAAGTTAATCTTTCTTGGGATGAAGATGAGCCGCACCGCATAAAGACCTTAAATCAGAAATTCAACCCTGATCAGGTCTGTCTACTTTTTTAAATATTGACTTAGAAGCATCTCCTATTAACTGCAGTTGTTAGTGTTCTGATACTGTTTGTGAATTTCTCTGTCGATCATAGCTGGCAGAACTTGAGATGAAGGAATTTTTGGCTTCTGATGAGAGTGAATCTGATGAGGACAACAACGAAGCTAGTAAAAAGGAAAAAAGAAAAGAAAAGTACCGAGCTTTAATCGAATCTGAAGATGCTGGTTCTGATAAAGACGGGGAGGAGGAGGAGAATGGCCAGGATATGGAAGTAACATTCAATACCGGGTTAGAAGATCTGAGTAAACAAATTCGTGAAAGGAAAGACAAGAAGTCAGAAACGGTTTGGGATGCGTATCTAAGGAAGAAAAGCGAGAAGAAGAGAGCTAGGAAGAACAAACAGAAAGATGATTCTTCATCTTCGGATGAGGATGACTACAACGTTGATGGAAAGGCGGTGAAAGACGATGGTGATGACGATTTCTTTATGGAGGAACCCCGTCTTAAGAAGAAGAAAAAGAAAGAAGGAAAGACTGATAAGAAGAAGAAGGGTTTAGAGGAGGAAGTAGCAACGGAAGAAAGAAGCAGAGCGGAGCTAGAGTTGTTACTGGCTGATGAGAATGGAGGAGATGGTCTTAAAGGGTATAATATTAAACGGAAAGGTAAAAAGAGAAGTAAAGAAGAGATGGCAGAAGAGAAGATACCTGCGGTTGATCTTGATGATATTAAAGAGAGATTCTCAGCTGCAATCTCGGATCCTGACTTTGCTCTAGACCCTACAGATCCACAGTTTAAAAGGTATATGGATGATGAATCTAATTCTTTTGCAAAGTTTGAGAATATTGTATATTGCTGCGATTTATGGTGAGGTTCTGTTTTCTAATGAATTTTGTTGGGGTACTATTGCAGGAGTGCGATTTATGTTAGGCAATTAGCTCAGAAGCACAAGGAAGATCCGAGAAGCCACGAGGAAGCGAAAGCTACGGTGAAAAAGGCGAAAGAAGAGTCGACTAAAGATGGGAAGTTGGGATCTAAGAGTTATGCAGAGTCTATTGCTGTCAAATCGCTGAAGCTCAAGATTCAGCAGAAGGATTCCGACAAGAAAAAAGCGGCAACTGCTGGTTTGGCTCAGCGTATGAAGAACAAAGCCAAAGCTTTATCAAACAAGTAGTAATAGTGTCTATGTTTCCTTCAAATCAATTTTAGTTTTAGTTTTTTTTTTAAGAGATGTTAACAATTTTTCATTTAATATTGATTCGGGACTCCGGTTAATTTTTCACTTCTCCTCTGATTCAAATAGTGTATCTAAAAATTACTAGGAATCCAAGTTAGATCATCTTTTAGCTCATTCTCGAAGATGGTTTACTTTTATTGGCCATCGTCAGACCATAAATAATGGGTAAAATAATCTTATCAGTGAGTCTTTTTAATTTATGAAACTCGCATAATAGCGGGTTTTGATTTATTATTATTGGGTTTACTTAAATGTCTATTAAACGAAAAAAAAAAGGAAGAAGAATCACACTTTTACTGGTGAAACCTAAACATAGAAACTCCCCAGTTAAACGGGTCTTAGACGACAGCAAAAAAAAACGAAATTTAAAGAAAACAGCAACATAATCATTATCAACCATAGTAAGGAGGAGGAGGATGGCCAGAAGGTGAAGCCCCAGTGGGATCAGCTGATGGGTAGACATATGGGCTTCCACCATAACCTGCGTATTGAGTTTGCACCTGCGTATTCTGCCAACCACTTGTTGGCGCAGACGCTGAGACTCCGGGCACTTTTTGGGCCACAAGCAGGCTTAGATCTGGCAGTGTGTAGTCTCTGCTTTTGTCGCTAAAAGCCTTCATTCCAACACCGGAAACAGATGAAGAAAGAAGAAAATTAGTTTTAAGTTAGAAACTTTGATTTCAGATTTCGCTCAGTTGTTGAATACAAAAAGCATACGGTTCTTGCAGGCATCAGCTATTACTCTCTGTTTTTGTTTTACGTACACAACTCAAGAAATGTAACCGATCTTATGTACCTTTACATTGAGATCAGTATGACGAGAGTATGATAGTCGAAGCTTACAGTAGCCACCGTCATATATGCAGTGTCCTTCCAGCGCTTCTTTAGCTATTGCCGCCGTTGGTATATCTACAGCGAATATATTAAAAGAATCATGAAGCAAACGACGACTGTAATCAAATGCTCAGCATACCAATAAGACGATTCGCAAAATAACTCAAAGATGTTTAGAGTTCATAAAGGGGTTTGATCGGATCACAATCAGACATTTATGCAGATAATCAATGGCATGTACCAGAGTATTGAATCAAGGCTTGCGTTGAACCGTTTTTCTCAAATATCGCAATCTTCTGGACAGTTCCATACGCAGAAAACACCTGCGAGAAGCAAAGGAAATTATTAATTTTGAGAGATTAAAGCATGCTGAGAAGCAGAAATTTATTGTTCCTCACCGTGTGAAGAACATCCACAGTGACAGCATACTGCATATTCTCAATCAAAGCGAGAAGGACGTTGCTCTGAGATTCTACCTTCTTTCCGTCAGCACCCAAAGCAGGCTGAAGGCAGTGATGTCAAAGACGATCAGTAATGTAACACAACGCAATCAATGTAAGAAAGGTAAAAGTAGTGGTGAGGCGGGAAAAATTTACCTGCAAAGATCCATCCATTGCAGTATGATTCACTGGAAGGTATGGATTTGTGTAATCCCTGGGTACGTAAAAGAATCAAACACATGAATCAACTACTTTAACATCACGTTTCCAACATTACTGGTAGTATACAATTGCAAGGGCTCAAAACTCTACCTGCTACGGTGGGACTGAAACTTGATATTTAGATCAGTATGAGCTGAATAAGACATTCGCAAATTGCAAGAGCCAACATGTTCTGGAAGCAGATATCTGAATTTTAATGTTTCACAAACGAAACAAATCATCAATAGAGCTATATCTTTAGGCGTGAACGCAGGGTTCGAAGGCATAAATAAAGAGTTTTGAGCATGCCTGGGTATACTTCTGCCATCCAGCGCATTCCTTGCCGCTGATGCAGTCTCCACATCACTAAACTGAACTAGTGCCTGGCAGGTTATGAAAGGCAGATAATAAGTTTAACATCATTTCATTCTCTACATAAAGCAAGACTGAAACAAATCTCGATATCTAACCTGGAAACCAGCAGCTTTCTCAAATGTGGCAATTTTGTGGACGAATCCAAAGGCAGAAAATACCTGAAACAAACAATAAGACCAGATATGAGTCGTGACCATAATACAGTGGAAGGAGAGCAACTAAGGGAACCAAATCGGTCTAAAGAAACTCAAATGTTCCCGGATGGGGACTAAAAAAGAGAAGCCCAGATGAGTACAGAGTGACACCTGTCCACTTATGGGCACGATAGACCATAGATAGGAGAATGACGAACACGATACTATTTCCAAACTCTCTCCAGAAAGATTTTAATAAAGAGGCATCAACATCTGTGATTCGAGCATTTCATTAATGTTGATATATTGTAATTGGAATAGTATGTCTAAGTAAAAGCTACTAAAAGAAGTTTGCTTAATATCAAGTTGAGATCTTTTTATATATTCATCTGCTCGAAGCACAACACACTGTCTCATGTATTTGCCTCACCCATGTGTAACCATCAATCTCAAGTTGTATAAAATAGAACCAATTCCCAACGACAAGATACTCATTGACCAAAAAAAAAAAATCACTGAAAGAAGGTCACACTCGGAGTCCCTTGGGAAGTAAAAATCAGCTTAATGAACTTACCAGATGGATCACATCGATGCTCACTTCGTGAGATTCCACTCCCTCAAAGGTAACCAAAAGGACATTTCCAGGGACATCTCCAGGACTCTGATTGTTTACTATTTCATGCCGATTCGAGTACTGAATATAAACAGTTTTTCCCCGAATCTGTGCGGGCTCTGAAGATGAAGCATAATACGAAACCATTGATATGGCCTGATTCAAGTCAGCCTGTAAAGCAAGTTAATTGTTCGTCAAGAGGCGTGGCCAAAACGACATGCAAAAATGCGAAAAGGGCAAGGAATTAGAAGCTAGAAGAAGAGTCAACCATAGATTTTCAAAACTTAAAGCTTCAGAAATCTATTGGACATGGTGATGATTCCAGGTGAGGTACTACAGTTGAGGGAAACTCCGAATATACGTTTATGTATATTTTTTTCTGCTTAAGGGCTTCAATTTCAACCAGAAAGCAGTTCCAATATCTACTTTATCATTTCGGAACCAAAACCCAGGAACTAGAAATTGGGTAAAGGGGAATTAATAAACGAAACTCACAAATTCGACGAAGGCTTGATTGCGATTGGCGCCGACATTGCTCTTGGTATTGACGATCTTGCCGAATCGTTTGCAAAGGTCGATGAGCTCATCTTCCACGCATTCCCATGGAAGATTCCGCAGGTGCACCACCTTCGACGGCGTCTGCGTATAGCGAAACTGGGTTTGGCCTGAGCTCGACATCTCCGGTAAGGCGTTTATAAATACTTTGTCCGATTTTGTAAAACAATCACACAGAGCAAAGGCCGACGCGAAAACGGCCCTCGATTCGATTCTCTCTGAGCTGAATTGTGATCGGAACTATACAGCTAATAAGTATATCACGCAAATTTGCAAATCGGTCCCCAAAAATGATTTAATTTATGATTGATGCGACGAAAAAAAAAGTTTATAAGCCCACTTAGTACACTTGACTCTGTATCAAGGGCCCAATAATCTTCAGGAAATTGGGCCCTTGAAAGAAATCACAAGCCATTTTTATCAATCTTCCAATGATCTACTGTGACTTGAATGAAAGTTGTGTTGTTTGGGTCCTTCTTCTTTTGTTGACTTTTTGAATGATTTGGTTATGTGTTGCTAAAGATAGTCATGAAAGGTTTGAGCATAACTTACTGCGAGATGATTTAATTCTACTCTTTTAAAGAAAATTCTAAATCAAACCTGAAAAAGCAAAACACAAGTTAATAAGGTCACAGAGGAATCGGGACTCTGTTTCTTGGCCCTACATGAGCTAACAGTCAGTTAAATCTCATATCCTTAAGTCTTGGTCGAGAGGGTCTCAATAGTCTCTACTGTTTGTGAAGTGACTCATACATTAATAACTGGTTTAATTGTATTATTAACTAGAGTCTTTAACACTGTACTACGTTTGCTCTAGTCTCTTTCTAATTTGCGTGGCTTGTTTCTTGCCATATAAGTTCTCTCACATAATCCCTATGCTTGGCCTACTGTGGTTATGATGAAAAAGTTGTATTGTTTGGTTTCTTTCCTTTTATTTTTCTCTTGTTTTACTTTTAGTTGGATGATTTTGGTCGTGTCTTGCCCAAGATAGAGCGTTGAAAGGCAAATTTAACTGAGAATAAGCAAGTTTGGGTTTAGACAATGGTGAGTTATTGTTACTTCTATTTAACTCCTAAAAGATAGCAGAATGGCTTCCTTTTTGCATTGTTTCCATCTTCTTACTACCATTAGGAGAAATGGGAATAATCTAAAAAGCCTCTCCATTCAATGGACAAAGAAATGTCTAGATCCAGTGACAGGTTACTGAAGTTGGGAACAGATGGAACCGGCTCTGTATTTGTATGTTTTGAGTTAAGTAATAACTAAGCCAGTCTAGAAGTGTTTTCCATAAAACAAATTTAGATCAGTTAGAGGTAAAAGACTTGGAGCATTAATGTGGTTTTTCATTTGTGTGACTTGTTGTTCTCCTGCTAAATCTGCATGCGTGTGACTTCTTTTTCTTTTCGATAGAAGGAGCACATCAATGCAAAATACTCGGACCATTGATGTGGAAGTGTAAGAAACTATGATGGTATTCAATTAATTATGGTTAAAAAAAACTGATGATGACGAAAAGAAATTGGTTATCAGTTGACTTTAAAAGCTTTGGCCACTCTTCTTGGCTTTCTTACTTCTCTCAAAAAAAAAAAATTTGTAGGGGAGTTCAGCTACGTGGATGGATGTGATTGTGACAAGTGGCATCATCATCGTCTATGAATCTCACTGAGAACTGTTTGGAGGACCATAAGGACTAGAAGCTGGCAATATGAAATCAGCAAGACATTTAAAGAGTTGTCCCCATTGTCCTTTACATCTTTGAGCCAATATGATTTTTTCCCCCCAGTTTCTGGTGTGTTTGTTTTTGATAAAAGAATGAATTGCTTTTCTTTTTGTTTTTTATTGTAGAATCCATCCTTTTGGGCCTATATGATTTTGTCTTATGGTTCATCTTTGAGTCGATGAAGATACTTTCTTCTCTACCTACAATCTTGGAGCCCACCTCAATAAATCCTTCTTTGCTGCCATGGAATACACTAGGATACTCTTTCTCAGTTTGGTCTAGTAAAATCTCTTTAATGTCACCGTCACCGCCATTAATAGTCTACCTTTCTTGGCAGCAAAAGTTACCTTTGTCGACAACATTTGATCACCTGTAAACTATCCAAACCAGATATGATTTAAACTCAAAGATGAACAGTTGAGAAATAAGGTATAGATTCTGAGTTAATCATAATTAATCGGTTTCCAGCAAGATTGATGAGACATGTAGTTGCAGAAATCAAAATTTTTGTGTAGCTTTTGTGATATGCTTCTGGTTAAATGATAGCTATTTGATGGTTAAGTTTCTGGATGCTTTTCATCATTCATTGTCAATATTTGTTTATCTTTGTGAAAAAATAGATCTTTCTGATGAGTTGACACCAAGAACAGTGCATCAGCTAGCGGGACTTTCATTAAATGGTGAAGGAATCACACAAGGAAAGGTTTTTCATCTCCTTTCTTCTTGCTCCCCACCACAAATGTGTTCATTTATAAGGTTAGACTCTCTTCCAAATTTACAGTGGCTTGCAACAACACTGTAGAATTTCTAAATTGATTTACGGCGGTCATATGTAGTTTTTTTTCTATCTAAATCTTTAGAGAGAGGATGACCATTTAGTGTAAGTGTGTTGACATATTATCGTTGCTAGAATTTTACCATTTGCGGAGCAATGATTATTAATTGAATAAAGAAGAAGTCTATGATAATGCCATCATAGACAACCAATTAATTACTTGCAACTACTTTGCATTCCTTTATTTTTTTCTCCTTCTAAATATAAATCGTAAAGACTTTTTTTGCTCTAAGTTACTCCAAATATCATCAAGCCTCTCTATCTGATTTGCTTTTCCCATTATAGTGCCAGCTTCCTCTGCATCACCGCCATTTAACGGCATTTACTACTGTGGAGTTTCTAGTAAAAGCTAACAAATTTGTGAAAGATAGAAATCAATAAACACGTTTTTGATAAAGAAGTGTAACTTACTTAGGGTAACTAGTTATGGCTAAGAGAGAGAAAACAACAATAAGAACTTTGTAGCATTCAAGAAACCAGACCTTATTAGGCTACCTGTAATAAGAAACCTTGAGCAACTTTTTGACCCTAGTGTAAGTTAAAGGTATTGAGATTTAGTGAGTAAGATTTAATAGCTAAGTTTAAATGGGTTTTGATTACACGATGAAGGCATTGTAGGTATCAGAGAGTGTAGATAAGCAAACCTTGAGGCGAGAAAGCTGCCTGGAAAATAACAAAGGATGGTTTAAATGCCAAAGATTTGAATGGACCACAGGTTTTTGTTTAAGTGCGATGAAGAGAACATTTCTTCTCTAAGTTAGACGGTTATCAAAGTGAGGGCTACCCGAAAACTTACTCCTGGTTGTGAAATTAACCGTTTTACCTTATGTAAAGATGGCTACTTTTTTGGGGACTCTGCTGAGTCTTTAAAAGGAAATCAAGGTGTTGGAACCACAAAGGTAATAATTTCTCTCGGCCCCATCTAATTGAATACCAATCCATGTCAAAGACCGGGCGCTTACAGAACCTAAACAGAGACATCCTCTGTTGTGTCTCTCCCTCTATAAATCAGACTTAAGTCAAGAGAGCAGTTTTTGTGATTATCATGATCATGTAATGACTACTACCTCATACATTACATTACATTACACCGTGGATGGTCAGATTGAAGATATTTTTGTTGTTGAAAAAGAAGCCTTGTCTCCAAAGTAGATAAGCCTAATTGTGTGGTAAATAATGGGAAGATCGCCGTGCTGTGATAAGGCTGGGTTAAAGAAAGGGCCTTGGACACCAGAAGAGGATCAGAAACTTTTGGCTTACATTGAAGACCATGGCCATGGAAGCTGGCGCTCTCTGCCTGAGAAAGCCGGTAACTCCCACATTTTCTGCTTCCACACTTCCTTCCTTCTTCTTCTTCTATCTCTACTCAAACCTTCTTCAACTCCTACATTATAATAGGTCTTCAAAGGTGCGGAAAGAGTTGTAGGCTCAGATGGACTAATTACCTTAGACCTGACATCAAAAGAGGCAAATTCACTGTACAAGAAGAACAAACCATCATTCAACTTCACGCTCTCCTCGGAAACAGGTCAAAAAAATCTCTGAAACAACCACCAAAAGGCCTGTCTTTTGTAATTGCTTTTAAACCAAAATCGGTCTCTGTTGTGTTGTGTTGTGTCCTGATTTTCATAGGTGGTCAGCAATTGCAACTCATTTAGCAAAAAGGACAGACAACGAGATCAAGAACTACTGGAACACACACTTGAAGAAACGACTGGTTAAAATGGGGATAGATCCAGTGACTCACAAACACAAAAACGAAACTCTTTTGTCTCCCACGGGTCAATCCAAGAATGCAGCCACGCTTAGCCACATGGCTCAATGGGAGAGTGCTCGGCTCGAAGCTGAAGCAAGGCTAGCTAGAGAATCAAAGCTTCTCCATTTACAGCATTACCAAAACAATAACAACAACAACCTTGACAAACAGTGCTTCACTCACAAAACACCAGCAAATTGGACAAAACCAAACGATGGTAAGAGAGACTGGTCTTGAAAACTCGAATTTATGTGTAGAGTTGATTTGTTCATGCATGAAAATAGAAACTTTGACAGGAAACGGAGATCAACAGCTTGAATCCCCGACATCGACGGTGACATCCTCCGAGAATCTCCCTCTCGTGACTAGGCCTTTAGGAATGGAACCAACGGAAAACAGAATCAAGTCAATCAACAGAGAAAACAATAACGAATCCTCAGGAATTCCTGCGAATATGGTTGAATTGGCCGTCACTTCTTCCACCTCCTCCGGTGCGACTTTGGTCAAAGATTCCGAACACGACTGGATGAGGCAAATCAACAGTCAGACAGAAGGATTCGAAGAAGGATTCACGAGCTTACTGCTCGCTGATTCAATCGGTCGGGGTTTCTCCGCCTCCGTCACCGGAGCGGTCGCGGCCAACGGGAGTGACTATAGCTACTATGAGGATAACAAGAACTACTGGAATAGCATCCTCAACTTGGTGGATTCCTCACCGTCCGATTCCCCAACGATGTTCTGATCTAAGGGTTCACAGTGATTTCTTCAAACATTTTAAAATTCTCAGTTTGTTATTGTCGATAGCCTTATCTTTTCATTTTTTTTTAATATATTCTGGTATTAAGATGAAATTTCATGAAAATAACCTTTTAAACCCAACCAAAAAAAATACATATGTTTATTATATTATATTCCACATTTTGGCAATTACTCATTAGAATAATTGAATGGTAGCAAATCCATTTCGAATTATTTACACTTTATATTATATTATTATAAACATTGTTCTTTTTGAATTTATAAAATAGACGAATTAGAAATATATTTTTATCTATATTAATTTATTTTTGTCTAAATTCAATATATGGACTGCTTTGTCTATATTGACTTATTTTGTATTCGTTAATTTATTTTATTTTCGTTAATTTATTTTATTTTTATTGATTTATTTTATCTTCGTTGACTTATTTTGTTTTCATTGATTTATTTTGTTTTTATTTGACTTATTTTATCTCCGTTGGCTTATTTTGTCTTTGTTGAGTTACTTTTGTTTTCATTTATTTATTTTGTATCCGTTGACTTATTTTGTCTCTGTTGACTTATTTTTTATTTGTTGAGTTATTTTTTATTTTTGTTAATTTATTTTGTCTTCGTTGATTTATTTTATCTCCGTTGATTTAGTTTATCTTGACTTATTTTATCTTTGTTAAATTTTGTATGGTTTTTGTTGATTTATTTTGTTTTAGTTGATTTATTATGTCTCTGTTGATTTATTTTGTCTCTATTAAGTTATTTTCGGTCTTCGTTGAGTTATTTTGGGTATTCATTGATTTATTTTATCTTCGTTAATTTATTTTGTTTTTGTTAATTTATTTTGTTTTCGTTGTTTTATTTTGTTTCTACTGACTTAATTTTTGTTTTTGTTGAGTTATTTTTGGTATTCATTGATATATTTTGTCTTTGTTGATTTATTTTCTCACTCAGTTTTTCATAGATGAATTTTTTTATAATTATGGTCATATTAATACTAGAAAAATAAATCTTTTTTTGTCGTAGAAAAAATAAATCTAAAAAACAAAATATATATAAACACAAAATTAAATATAAATTTGTATCATTTGTTAAAAAAATTATATCGATAAAAAAGTACAAACTATATTAAGAAATATGATTGGTAAAAAGATAAAATTTATGTGCGGATGCACGGATAAAAATCTAGTTTCGAATAAAAGAAACAGATTAAATGATAGGTAGTTGCATGTGATTTTCTTATTAATAAATAGATTTAATTTATTACTCTGTAAAAAACTAAATTACATTACGAAACTGAAATTGGTTAATTTGCATACAGATTTCAGCGTACAAGAAGAAGAAAAAGAAAAGAAAAAAAAAAAAGAACAGGGGCGTAATAAGGCTCTCAAAAATGGGGCTACGGTATTCCATTGATAAGGCCCATATTAAGCCCAGTGATACCTTTCAGAGAAGACGGAGACAAGGAAAGACTGTTCTTTCATTCTACTCGCGAATCTGAGACTTCGGAAGATTCGATCGATTTTGGGGTTAGGGTTTTTCTCTCCCGACGAGCTGCTAATTATCTGATCTGATCAATGGCGCCGCCTGCAGGACTTTACTCCGGTAGCAGCACTCTTGCTCTGGTATCAATCTTTTCTCGATCTGTATCTTTAACTCGTCTTCAGTTGTCGAATTTTGGATTTGAGTTCATCATCGTCTTCTCTATCGATCAGGTGGCTCGTGCTTCAGCTTTCGGGCTGGGTCTCATCTATGGGAACGTGAAGCTCAAGGCTTTGAAGGTACATCTCTATCTTCCTTGTCTTGTTTTTTTAATGAATCAAATTTTTCGAATCAGTTTTTGTTCGTAAATACTGAGAGAACCTATGATCTGTTGTTAATGTCTAAAAAAGGGTTTCAACATCATGATGCCGATATTTTCCATCACAGTACAATGAAAGATTGTGGCTTTTGAATTGATGGGGACATCACATTCTCTCTCGATCGAATCATATATATTGTAGCTTTGAATGATAGTTTATCTAATTAGAGACCTAAATTGACGTCACTTTACTCCTTTTTTAAGGTCATCTATTTGCAAGTATCTACTAGTCCAATGATTATGCATGAGTTCTTATCGCTTACTCCATTGAATGATCATATTCAGCTTGGTTTTCTCATTGATTGAACTTTGTTTACTACTGCAATGTATCTATTTTCTTTTTGAAGTCTAAGATAATGAGTATAAGTCTAGCTTCTAAACCCTAACAAGATACTTATACATGTCTATTGCTTCCGTTTAAGAGCATTCCATTGTTTAGAGAGCAATTCTCCTTTCTTCCTTTTCGTTACCTCTGCACATTTACTATTCAGCCGACAAGTTGTATCTTTTATCTTTCTATGATGTGAATTGTCAAGTGGTACTAACAAATGATCTATCTTTATGCAGATAAAGAAGAACTCACAGATGAAGGCAGAAGCCAAGGCTCATCACTAAACCAACTCTTCCTCTCCCTTCTCCAATAAGAAGATGAAGCCAAGTGACTGTTATCTCCAGATGTAGCTCTTACGTCATGAACTATATCTCCCTCGGTGACATTTTCTCGATTTTTCTGTTTTCTTTTCCCTTGACGAAGAAGAGCAAAACCTTTTATCTGAAAAAGCAAAAATTATATACCATTTTGGTTTAAACCCGAGTTCCATTTTGGTGCTCTTCTGTTCAATAAACACCATCCGCTTTTCATTTTAACCAGATTGATTATGCAATCGAAAATTGTTAATAGTCTAGTAGATAGTTATCATTGATTGATTTTACTGCCCTAAATTAGCGATTCTAATTAAGTTTCTTAACTCTTAACAACCGCATTTATGTAATCAGAAGGGGTGTCAATACTGGTCAATCTTCTGTTCAACCTGACCAGACCGGATTTAGTCCAAACCGAAAAGCATTATCCAAAAACTCAACGAGCTTTGTATACAAACCTTTTTTGAAACTTCAGTACATCCACACCACACACACAAAATGCTTTCAAATTATTATTGCTTAAAATATCCGATTTGTATTTTAACTCTTGAGAAACACCAACGGAAAAAAAGAAAGATTTTATATCCCCCGATGTAGAGTTAAATCAAGTAGTTGTCTATTTCCAGAGGACCGATGATTATGGCTTTGTGGTAAGAATACTCTGTGTTTGAAAACTCAAGGTCGTGGCTTCGACCATCATGTCTCTGACTCTTGACTGTGATGAGATCTCTCACAACAAACGAGGCATCCTTAAATGCCTTCTTTCTACTCTTGCATTTTCTACAATTTAACAGAAACCAAGCTGATTCCCATCGTATTCCGATAAATCATATTCATGTTTTGTTACTTTTTTTTTCTTCTTAAAGGATTCATGTTTTGGATATGAATCGGTCATTATGCTTTTACGAATAATGAATTTGGATATATAATTTAATACTCCAAATTTGAGACTCGCATCAATCACTATCCGATCTTTCACTAGTTGAAGTAATAATCAGATTCGGGTGCCTACCTAACTAACATTACTAATTGCAATATATAAGCTGTTATTTGATTTCTTATCTTAAAGAATTCCTATCTTTAGTATATTTTAATGTATTTTGGACACCTATATCAAAATATGACTCAAAGACAAGACTACTGTTATGTTCATCAACATTCAGTGGGCCACGTATTTTCGATTAATTTAGTTGCTGGTGCTTTCTTCATTGGATGGATGATAACTTAAAGAATAATTTGTATGCTTTTCATATATATAAAGAAATATCGTTTCAAAAAAGACTTTTGTGGTCCATTGGCTATCATCAACTAGAGGTGTAGACATTGTATGCGATTCAAATTTTGGATTGAAATTATTTGAGTAGATATATCAAATCAAATCTTTAATTACTATTGACTAGTAATAGAAGATCCTTTTATACCAGGAGGAAGTTATATGTCTTAAATCTGTATTAAATCCTCATAATCAAAGTCAATCATACGAGTTACACAAAATATTATAGTGCTCCATACCCTACATCACATTTTTTATATAAAAAAAGATAAATTAAATCTTAACCCAAATCCATAATCAAAGCAACGCGACCTACCCGCATGTCCCAAAACGCACGTTCACAATTTCGAAGTGGTATTTCCGTAAATAACCTCAATACAAGTTTGTCTAAATTACTCGGTGACCTTTATCAAGCTCAGGGTTAAGAAAGTGATTGATGTGATGATGTCTATTAATCTTTTTTTTTCTGTTATTTTCGATTAATATCCTAACTTCTTAAATGAAAAGAGGTATAACTGTGTGTTTTTTTCCGGATTATACGTTGATAAATTCTGATTTTTTTTTTTGAGGAATAAATTGTGTTTTTTTTCTTCTTTTAGTCAATATCAGCTAAATCAGTTTTTATCATATATTTTTAACCTTTTCCCCTCTGATATATTAAATTTCCATATTATGCACCACCCGAAGCTTTGAAGCGGGATGATCTTGTAAAAAACGTTGGACCCAGACATTCTAGTGGACTTATTTTCACGTTTACTTTTTATATTGTTGGCACAGTTGCTAAACAGAATACAATTAAACACAAAGATCTAATTAGATGCATCTTTGAATTTTGTTTCAAGTCAGCTTTGGTAAACAAAGATATTCCTGTGTTTCCCGTTATGTTTAACTTCTAAATATACTGTATAATGCTTAGACTTGGATTAGTTGCACTTTTAACAATTTTATGGCAAATATAAACATATGTATCTTCTATTTGAAGACTACAAGCTTAAAAAAAGATGTATTAGCCAAAAAAATATACCAAAATTGGTTTTGCCAGCTAATTAGTTAGAGGTACAACAAATATCCTAATGTTCATTTTAGTAAATTGTTTATTAGATTTAGAAAAAAGAATTCTTATAATTTTTGCGACACATTCATCATATCTCTTAAATACTATGTAAATACTATGTAGGATTATAATATTTGGAATCAATTGAAAGATACTAAATAGTTTGAATAGAGCGATATGTTGGAAATATTTATCATGTAATCAGTCACCACTAGCAATGAAAATATAAGATTCTATCTCTTAAGCAAAATTTTCAACATGCATGTATAACAATTTTAATGATCCAACTCACTAATCCAATTCCAAGAAATATACTTTGACAGAAATTCATCCTCTGTCAAAATTAACAAATAGATAAAATATGCCAAAAAAACGTATTCTATTTCTGTAATGTAAAAAATTAGAAAACATTTTAGAACGAAAACCGTGGTTTAGTCTGGAATTTGGTTAAGTTAATCTAAACCCAAGGAGTGGTTAAGTCACCGAAACGCAAAACGACAAAGCAATTTGGCTTCTTAAACACCCGCCCAAGGAGAAAGCCCTCACGCACCTAACCAAACCCCATTGAGAGAGAGAGAAGAGAGAAGAGAAGAGAGAAGAGAGAAGAGAAAATGGCCGTCTCGTCGTTCCAGTGCCCTACGATCTTCTCCTCAACCTCCATCCCCAGCTTCCAATGCCGTTCTGATCCAGATCTCGTCGGTTCTCCGATCGGAGGATCATCTCGCCGCCGTTTCAATGCCACCGCCGGTATGTCGTCGTCATTCACCGGCGACGGTCGGATATCCTCAATGATCTTGAGATTTCCGCCTAATTTCGTCCGTCAGCTGAGTATCAAAGCCCGCAGAAACTGTAGCAACATCGGTGTTGCGCAGATCGTGGCGGCTAAGTGGTCCAACAACCCTGCCTCCGGGTTACCATCGACGGCGGCGGCGGCTGCCTCGTCTGCTCCTGCGGTTTCTTCCTCCGCAGCTGCAGCCGCAGCCTCTTCTGCCGCCGCCGCCGCCTCCGCCCCGGCGGTTACCGTTCCTCCCGTCGCGCTGAATGGCGTCGATGAGGAGGTTGTGGTTGCCGCAGCCGAGGGGATAAGGGAGATAGGTAGTGTACAGTTGAAGGATCTGACGGGTTCGAAACCCTCATTTTTGAGCTCCGATGGGAGCTTGACTGTTCATGCTGGTACGTCATTAGCTAGATCCATTGCCCTCCTCTTTCATTTCTGCAATCATTTCCTGTTTTCTGTCTGCTACGAATCATTTTCAATTGAGATAACAAGTCTCGTGGGTTTATGATTTTCAATAGGTGAAAGATTGGGTCGTGGTATAGTCACGGATGCTATCACTACTCCTGTAGTCAACACATCTGCCTACTTCTTCAAGAAAACTGCTGAGCTTATTGACTTCAAGGTGCGTTTGTTTATGTCGTTGATCGATTCTGTTGCTTTTATGGAATAATAATCACCTAGTTTGATTAGAATAAGGTTTGAAAGATTACATTGACAAGATCATTGACTTTTTCTGTTCAATCACTCGAATTCTTGCAGGAGAAACGGAGTGTAAGTTTCGAGTATGGTCGTTATGGAAACCCTACGACTGTGGTACTTGAGGAGAAGATCAGGTTATTATTATAATTATCTTAATGATGATGTCTTTTATGCTTGGCTTTATTTTCTTTTTCTCCGGAGGATTATGTTGTTAATGCTGTTAATTTTGTTAATTAATTTATATATGTTGTGCAGTGCACTTGAAGGTGCCGAATCAACCTTGGTTATGGCATCTGGGATGTGTGCAAGCACTGTGATGCTTTTGGCATTGGTTCCTGCTGGTGGACACATTGTGACAACCACAGATTGCTACAGGAAGACAAGAATTTTCATGGAGAATTTTCTTCCCAAGTTGGGGATCACCGTAAGAATCTTCCTTTTGTCATTTCCAGTTTCTCTAATTATTGAAATTGTAGAAGAGATCCATAACTTGAATGATTAATATCATGTTTATGTGCAGGTCACTGTGATTGATCCTGCTGATATCGCTGGGCTTGAAGCTGCTGTGAATAAGTATAAAGTCAGTTTTGTAGCATATTAGGCATTCATATTCTTTCTTAGAACTGGAAAAATAGTTGGTCTGATAGCTTCATTCAACCGGTCTACAGGTTTCTCTGTTCTTCACTGAGTCCCCGACAAACCCATTCCTTAGATGTGTCGACATTGAGCTAGTTTCAGAAATATGCCACAAAAGGGGAACTCTTGTTTGCATCGATGGCACCTTTGCAACACCTCTGAATCAGAAAGCCCTTGCTCTTGGTGCTGATCTTGTCGTGCACTCTGCTACAAAGTACATCGGAGGACACAACGATGTGAGTACAAAATGTTGCAACTATTGTAAAACATCGAATATTGCTCTCGTTGGTTATATAGTTTATTTACAAAGATGGTTTCTCGTTGCCTTAGGTTCTTGCCGGATGCATCTGTGGCTCACTGAAGGTGATTTCAGAAATTCGCAATCTGCATCATGTGTTGGGAGGCACACTGAACCCGGTGAAACACCTGACCATCTCATGAATCTCTCTTCTTATGCATGCCTTTATTTCAAGAATCTTATAAAACGTCTTTTAACAGAACGCAGCGTACCTAATCATCCGAGGCATGAAGACAATGCATCTTCGTGTACAGCAACAGAACTCCACTGCCTCAAGGATGGCCGAAGTTTTAGAGGCACATCCTAAGGTATGCAATATTCCTTGCGGCTACTTACTTGTTGAGGAAATTTCTTGACACGACATAATAAGAATCAGTGCGTTATGATTTGCAGGTGAGTCATGTATACTATCCAGGCCTTGCAAGTCATCCCGAGCATCACATCGCCAAGCGACAAATGACTGGTTTTGGAGGTGTGGTCAGTTTCGAGGTAATGATTAATCACTCTCTACGTAAAGATTAAGCTTCAAACTAAGAGTAAAAATGATCCTCACAACGGTGATATATATTTCTCTGGTAGATTGATGGAGACATTGAAACTACGATCAAGTTTGTGGATTCTCTCAAGATTCCTTACATCGCACCATCATTTGGTGGCTGTGAAAGCATCGTGGACCAACCTGCCATAATGTCCTACTGGTATGTATGACTAACAAAATCTATCAGATTTTCCGATTTGTGGTCTAAACTAATTTGAACTTGGGTGGGTGGTTGAATATTAGGGATCTGACGCAAGAGGAGAGGCTAAAGTATGGAATCAAAGACAACTTGGTTCGTTTCAGCTTTGGAGTTGAAGACTTTGAAGATGTCAAAGCTGACGTTCTTCAAGCTCTCGAAGCCATCTGAAACTGCAATCTTTCACCCCAAACGCTGTCGTTTATGTGATCTTTGTCTTCTCTGTTTCCTTGTCCTTTTTTTTTTTTTTTTTTAACTCTCCCTGTTTCAGTATCAGTAATAATGTCTTTGAACTATTGTTCCGCGACATTTACCATTTTCGAAATAATCGTTGAAATTTATGTTTGTTGGGCTCACGAATGCTCCGTTTTTTTTTATAAAAAAAAAAGAGGCCTCCGTCTTTTAGAGGTTAAATAAAAAAGCAGTCTTCATGTGAGCGACTAATGTGACCATCCCTGTGGTCAGAATGCTTATGTTCGAAACCACAAGGTCAGGGATTCGAACATTGGTCATGACTCACCCCAATCTTCTCTGCTTCTTCCAAGTTTGTCGATTCAACATTAGAGGCATTCTCAAATGCCTTTCGTTTTTTTATTCCCTCTTTTAATTCTGAAAATTTCTACAGGGAAAAAAGAGCAACCCTCAAATGTTGTGTCTCTCTTTGGCGAAAACATTTTATCGAACATAGCACTCATATATTTCGAGCGAAGTCTAGGGATAATCTCATTCTTTTTCTACCAATTCTGTTGGATATTGGATGATTGGAGATCGTCATTACTGATGAAACAAAAAGATAATCCGAGTTTTTGGGATATTATTAATGGGCCATTAGTAAGGATCCCTTTTATAGGCCCATTAGTTATACTACGATCTCATCATTTTCATAGTTATATTTAGTGACATAAAAAAGGACTAATTTATCAAATCTTGTACTATATTTAATTTAATTGCTCAAATCCATGTGCTGTCCAGCGAGTATTTCCGGACCCAAAGTAACATTTATCAATAGCCAATCCTTTTTGTTTTTGAATACCGACGCAAAATTATCCGATTTGGGTAAATTAATGGAGAAATCAAGAAATTGGTATCGTGTCGCGTTAAGGACCTATTTATGTATGATCAGAGCTGAAGAAAGAACACCGCCTTGACTGGTTCATGCCAAAGGTTCGATCTTTTTCTTTGGTTTCTCTTATTTGCTTTTTTCCCCTACGGTTTGTGTGATCAAAAAGCTTCAGCCTTTTGGAATGTTTTCTATCTGATCAATATTAGAAAACGTTTATTAGTAGCTTTTCGATCTCATACATTGCTTCTGGTTTTTGTGGTAATTTTTTCAGTTCCTAACTCGGTTTAGCCTACTCTCCATGCTCCTCAGTTATGAATTCGTTTGTTATTCTGCGTCGATATTTCACATATCTTCTTGATTTTGCAATGATTATGATCGATGTTGTGTTTGATTTCATTTAAAATGCAGAGTCTATTGCACTTTGATCCTATGTAACTCCTGACAATCAATTTGTGTTTTTATTACCAGGCTTCTCTTGGTTAGGCTGAAACCAATCAATCCTGTTTTTGGTTTAGGAGCGCCCATTCTTGGGAGTTATGATTCTATCAGCACTTTTAACATCAGTGGGAATCAATCTCGGGCTTTGTTTTCTGTTTTTCACTTTGTATTCAATATTGAGAAAGCAGCCTGGTAATGTCACTGTCTACGGTCCACGGCTTATTCAACAAGGCAAATCTCAACAGTCCAATGCATTCAACCTCGAGAGGCTTTTGCCTACAGCAGGTTGGGTCAAAAGAGCATTGGAACCTACCAATGAAGAAATCCTCTCGAATCTTGGCTTAGATGCTTTGGTCTTCACTCGTGTTTTCGTCTTCAGGTGATTCTTTCATTGAGTATTTGCTTAAAGTTTGAATTTTTTTTTTTTTTTTGGTGTGAAACTTTAACGGTATTTCTCTTGGCAGTATACGAGTATTTAGCTTTGCTTCTGTGGTTGGAATCTTCATCCTTCTTCCGGTAAATTATATGGGTACTGAGTTTGAAGAGTTTTTCGACCTGCCAAAGAAGTCTCTAGATTCCTTCAGCATTTCTAACGTTAACGATGGATCAAATAAGTAAGATATTGAAGCCATGCCTAAACAGAGTCCCGAGCTTCTTATCATCCTTAACCAATTTCTTATACTTGTTTGTGTTTTGCTTCAGGATGTGGATCCATTTTTGTGCAATATACATCTTCACGGCAGTTGTTTGCTCTCTGCTTTACTATGTAAGAAGCCTTTTGTTTTGTCCATTCGTCCTGCTCCTTCGTGCTTAAATGGGAACATACAACAATGTTTCGAGTAAATTTTCAGGAGCACAAGTACATTTCATCAAAGCGGATTGCTCATCTTTATTCATCCAAGCCTCAGCCACAAGAATTTACGGTTCTGGTCAGTGGAGTCCCTATTGTGTCTGGAAACAGTATAAGTGAAACAGTGGAGAGGTTTTTCAGGGAGTATCATTCTTCCACGTATCTTTCTCATGTAGTGGTTCATCGGACAGACAAGTTAAAGATTCTCATGGTAAAGCTTCTATCAACTAAGGTTTCTGTAATGCCTTAAATTTTTATATTTCTGGATCTCATATATTCGTTAGCACTTTCAGAATGATGCTGAGAAGCTATACAAGAAACTTACTCGAGTAAAATCCGGAAGCATATCTCGCCAAAAGTCTAGGCGGGACGGGTTTTTAGGGATATTTGGGAGGAAAGTTGATGTGGTTGACCATTACGAACAAAAGCTCGAGAAGTTAGAAAATGACATGAGATTGAAACAGTCTTTATTAGCAGGAGAGGTGATAATTTTTCTTTGTGTAATTAAGTGCATGCTTCAACATATATATTCCTGTGTTTATTTTTTTCGGCAACCCTTTTAGGAAGTCCCAGCCGCTTTCGTTTCCTTTAGGACAAGACATGGTGCTGCAATAGCATTAAACATTCAGCAAGGAATAGATCCTACACAATGGCTAACTGAGACAGCCCCGGAGCCTAAAGATGTTCACTGGCCATTTTTCACCGCATCGTTTGTGAGAAGATGGATCTCCAATGTGGTGGTATTCGTGGCTTTTGTAGCTCTGATAATCCTATACATTGTGCCTGTTGTATTGGTTCAAGGTCTTGCTAATCTTCACCAGTTAGAAACATGGTTCCCTTTTCTGAAAAGCATACTAAATATGTGAGTAAAACCCTATTCAGATAAACATGGGTTCTTTTTTACAATTGAACCAACCACAAGAAGGTCTAATCTCTGTTTCTTATATATAATTTGCAGGAAAGTTGTGAGTCAAGTGATTACAGGATATCTTCCGAGTCTAATTTTCCAGCTTTTCCTTTATATAGTACCACCCATTATGCTTCTACTTTCCTCAATGCAAGGATTCATTTCTCATAGCCAGATCGAGAAATCTGCATGTATCAAGCTTCTAATCTTTACCGTATGGAACAGTTTCTTTGCAAATGTACTGTCCGGATCTGCTCTTTACCGCGTTAATGTGTTCCTTGAACCGAAGAATATTCCTCGTGTGCTTGCTGCAGCTGTGCCAGCACAGGTAATAAACAGAAATTCCAGTTTTGAGGTTTTCACAGTTTCAATTTTTTGGGACCATGAATCATGTTAAATCATTGGTGCAGGCATCGTTCTTTATATCTTATGTTGTGACCTCTGGATGGACTGGTTTATCATCAGAGGTCTTCCGTTTGGTTCCTCTTCTCTGGAGTTTTATGACAAAGCTTTTCTGCAAGGAAGATGAAAAAGAATTTGAGGTCCCTTCGACTCCCTTCTGCCAAGAAATACCAAAGATTCTCTTTTTTGGACTTCTCGGTACAACTTACTTCTTCCTTTCGCCACTGATACTGCCGTTTTTGTTGGTCTACTTTTGTCTTGGATATGTCATCTACCGCAACCAGGTAACGGAACCAATCATACTCTTCAGTTTCTTTATGTCGAGGGTATCCAATAATTTAAAATCTTAAATGATTCCAATTGTATTCTCTTGGACAATGCTGAGTATATTCTCCATTGATGCTCCTCAAAACTCTGATAAAGCCGTATAGGAATCTGCTCTATAACCTGTGAATCAACTACTCATCTTTTCTGCTATGGAATCTCACTTTATGTGTAAACCCTTTTCTAAATTCTCGAATAGCATCTTTAAACCGAAAGTCTGTTTGGAGCTTAAGACATGACACTAACGTTACATCAAGAATCCATTTTCTTTTCTTGTCATTTGATTCGTTAATGAATCCATTGTTTCATCACAACCTGGTGGTAGTAAATAACTTCACTGTTTGGGTCCTTTTTGTGTTGCAGCTCCTAAACGTATATGAGGCTAAGTATGAAACCGGTGGAAAATTTTGGCCAATAGTACACAGCTCAACTATCTTCTCTTTGGTACTAATGCACATTATTGCAGTCGGATTATTCGGGCTTAAAGAGCTTCCATTGGCATCTTCTTTAACAATTCCCCTCCCGATTCTCACTGTCCTTTTCAGCATTTACTGCCAGAGACGTTTCTTACCAAATTTTAAAACTTATCCTACCGAGGTAAATGCTTTAGAGATCATTGCTCTATCCTCAGAACTGTTTGGGAACATAAAGCTGGCTACTTTGAATCAAATTCATCCTAGTCCTTTGGATTTAGCCCGGAACAAGAACCTTTTGCAGTCTCATATATAAATCTCAGCATAAAGTTATTACAGATTCTTCTCATAACCTTTATATGTTTTCCTGCTGCAGTGTCTGGTAAACAAAGACAGAGCAGACGAGAGTGACCAAAACATGTCTGAATTCTATTCGAAACTCGTTGTTGCTTATCGTGATCCTGCGCTTTCTCCATCGCAATACTCACGGGACATTTCACCTGAAGATCGTCCACTTCTTCATTCAAATCGCGCCTGAGAAAAAACCTACTCAAAGAACTTTAACTCTTTTGCTTGAGCTTTTGAAGTTTGCTTGTTATATGTTGAAGCAATGCTATACCCGGTTTGACCCTTTAACGACCCTACTAAACGGGTTGTCTTGTACATTGGCGCTTAACCGCGAATCAAACCGGTTTTGTATTATATTTATTTACAGTTGTGAGAAAGGAAAAAAAATGAATGCATTCAAAATTGTTGTCATTATTTCTTATGTATACCGATTTTAGACGTAAACATCTCAGTACCTTTTTCATAAAGTAAATTATTAGATAATTAACCAGTAACGATTAATCATTACTACAAGTGTCTTGCTAAACAGAGAATATTTTGCAAAAAGATGAAAGTTGATGACTCTTTGCCACGTCCGCATAGAGGTATTCATCGTAATTAAATGTAACTTTGAGGGCAATTTAATTTACAATTAACCCGTTTTTGGAAACAGAAAAAATCAAATAATTTTCTTTGATGCGCCTATAGGCTACACGCGACGAGAAGAGCGAGAGGGGAGAGAAATAGAGGAGAATCTCTCAAATTCTGGGTTTAAGCTGATCTGGATCTTCAATTTCGAATCTCAATTTTGCTTTTCTGGTTTTTTAAGCTCAGAAATTTAGGGCTTTTGTCTTCTTGCTGCATTTCTGGTTCTCAATTCTCTGCCTCTTTTGGTAAGTTCGATATCTCAATCTTCTAATTTCGGAAACAATTTTAACTTGCAAATCGGGTGTGTTTGATTGTCCTTGAAATCGTCATTTCTCTATCGGGTATTAGAGATCCATTACTCAATATCCGGCGATTGGATTATTAGGGTTCTTTATTCCGAATGGGGATAGTCGAAATTGCTATTTTAAGCTCTGTTAGTGTAAATCTTCATGCACGTTTCTCTCACTTGTTTTCTTCTCTAATTCTTTGTCTCTTTCTCGTCCTACTTGGCGTCTCCCGCTTCTTATAGAAAACGTTGAAATTGAGTGGTGAAATGTGGAAATAGCAAGAATCAGGAATTTGGGTTGAATAGAAAAGGGTTTATTCGATTACCTACTGATGTTTTGTTGAACTCGCAATGAAGCTCCTACTGTCGCTAAAATTCTCGTGACGAATGAAATTTAGTATCCAATACTCTTTCTGCAACCGATCGATTACAGAATATTCATATTGTAAACAATACTTGTTTCCGATCATAATTCTCTTTGCAGTTTGTTTTGTGTCTTGTGTAGTAGATCTAATATATAGTTCTTTTGGGCAATGGCTTTTTTTTTTTTTGTGTCTGTAGAAAATGGATGGATCAGGTGGGAGAGGTGGAGTGGAATCGATTCTACCAAATTACAAGCTCGGTAGGACTCTTGGTATTGGCTCCTTTGGTAGGGTGAAGATAGCTGAGCACGCGTTGACAGGACATAAAGTTGCTATCAAAATCCTCAATCGTCGCAAAATCAAGAACATGGAGATGGAAGAGAAAGGTACGATTTTGTGACGATTATGACTTTACGATGCTGTCGGATATAGTTTTTTTTCACCTTCATTTCCTTGAAATCATTTGGTGTTGTTTTCTCTTTGATACAGTGAGGAGAGAGATCAAAATCTTGAGACTGTTTATGCATCCTCACATTATCCGTCTCTATGAGGTCATAGAGACTCCGACAGATATCTATCTTGTCATGGAATATGTGAACTCTGGTGAGCTATTTGACTATATTGTAGAGAAGGGTAGATTGCAGGAGGACGAGGCGAGGAACTTTTTTCAGCAGGTTTGTTTTCTTATATCAACATGTAAATTTCCAAACAACCCATTTAATTATCAGTATATTTGAGACTTCCGTGACTTGGCTTTGATGTAGATAATATCGGGAGTGGAATATTGCCACCGGAATATGGTTGTTCATCGAGACCTTAAGCCTGAAAACTTGCTTTTAGACTCGAAATGCAATGTAAAGATTGCTGATTTCGGCCTGAGCAATATAATGCGAGATGGTCATTTTTTGAAGACAAGTTGTGGAAGTCCAAATTATGCTGCTCCGGAGGTATGTGCTTTAACCTTCAGGCATCTGAGGATCACTATAATTAGGGCTCGTTTCAAATGATCAGTTATGATCGAGATCTGTGAGTTGTTTCAGGTCATTTCGGGCAAATTATATGCTGGCCCTGAAGTAGACGTCTGGAGCTGTGGTGTGATACTGTACGCTCTTCTCTGTGGGACTCTACCGTTTGATGATGAAAACATTCCCAACCTTTTTAAGAAGATAAAGGTACTGCAAAAGACGTTCTGTTACTTGACCTTTTTGTTCTTTTTCCATTTCTTTTTTCTAACATCTTTGAAAGAATGCTTAAATATGGGTTTTGAAGTTACATTTTTCTCTTTTCTTCCTCTAGGGAGGGATATATACTCTACCTAGCCATTTGTCTGCTGGTGCTAGAGATTTGATTCCCCGGATGCTCGTGGTCGACCCCATGAAACGAGTAACCATTCCTGAGATCCGGCAACACCCTTGGTTCCAAGCTCATCTTCCAAGGTATTTAGCTGTTCCTCCTCCAGATACGGTGCAGCAGGCGAAAAAGGTAAAGCTAACGTATCTACTCTTATTTTCATTAGAGACTGTCTCTGTTTCCCTTTTTCGAAAAGGCGTAAAAGCGCTGGCTTCATTTGTAGATTGACGAGGAGATTCTCCAAGAAGTTATCAATATGGGATTTGAGAGAAACCACCTCATTGAATCCCTCCGCAACCGGACCCAGAATGATGTATGGGTTTCTATCAGCCTCTTGTCCATTTGCCATATCTTTGTAATTTTGTATTCAAAGGTAAATTTTTCCATGGAAATATCTAAGATACTGAATTGTTGTCGCCTGCTGTCTTCTTAGGGGACGGTGACATACTATCTGATACTGGACAACCGGTTCCGTGTCTCTAGTGGTTATCTCGGGGCCGAGTTTCAAGAGACCATGGTGAGTCTTCATTGTCCTTTTTGATTGTAGCAAAAGATCTTTGAAGTAATAGTTAAGTGTTTGGTTTAATCAGGAAGGCACTCCGCGTATGCATCCAGGAGAAAGCATAGCGTCACCCGTTAGCCATCGGCTTCCAGGACTGATGGAATATCAAGGAGTTGGCTTGAGATCTCAGTATCCTGTTGAGAGAAAATGGGCTCTTGGACTTCAGGTCTTGATGTTTTTCCTTAATTTATGCTATATGAAGGTTGAAGCTTTTGATTTCTTATATCTGTTTAGTTTGGTTGATAACACATGCTCTGGATCCAACAGTCTCGGGCTCATCCGCGTGAAATAATGACAGAAGTCCTGAAAGCCCTGCAAGATTTGAATGTGTGTTGGAAGAAGATAGGGCACTACAACATGAAGTGCAGATGGGTTCCTAACAACGCAGACAGTAACTCGATGCACGACAACAGCTACTTTGGAGATGATTCCAGCATAATAGAGAACGACGCAGCTGTGAAGTCCCCTAATGTTGTCAAGTTTGAAATCCAGGTAAGTCCACTTTAGGTGATGATAAAGCAACACATACATTCATCATACTAAAACTGAAAATGGGTTTTGCCCGCGTTGTATCTGAACAGTTGTATAAAACTCGGGACGACAAGTATCTGCTGGATCTGCAGAGGGTACAAGGTCCTCAGTTCTTGTTCTTGGATCTCTGTGCTGCCTTTCTTGCTCAGCTCCGAGTCCTCTGAATATTTAAACCGGATCGACCTCTTCAACAATAAATCATCCCACTCTCACTTCGTCTTCTTGATTTAAGAAAGTGAACTTGTTTTTACTATTTCTTTCTGTCTTCTTCTTCTTCAAAAATTCCTCTTTCAACTAAGATGTAAGACCGACCGACTCGAGTCACAAAATAGATGAATCAAAACTTTGTACATAACTTGTAGTGCATTATGCCACCAAGATTGATTTTTTTTTTTCTTTTTTTCGCTATTACATATAAAAAGAAACTAACTAAGTTTTTTTTTTTTGGGAACATTTAACTTTAGTTAAAAAAAGTGAAATGCTGAATTTCTATTTGTATTGAATGTTTCCTCGTAATTTGGTTCGGTTTGGGAAACCAACGCCAATTGGCCTAAATTGGTTACCTTTCAAAATTTCAACAAATTAAACTTCACAATAAAACATTTTTAGAAAACACATCTGTTATCTGATTCAGAATTATATCATCAAAACAAACAAGACCAAAAAATCTTTCAAAATTCCAACGTGTGTATTAATTAGCTACCAGTTATCTTCTCCTGCACACAGCACATGATATAGTGTGACAAATCAAATTGACTTCGTAAGGAATAAACAAAAATTTATAATTTCGAAAACCTGAAAGTGAAACTTCTGAGACTGATCCTTGGTTTGTGTGTGACAAATTTTTAATTTTGGACTATACAAATGCATGGTCGATGCCAAGTGAAAAATATATATGTCCTTGGCTAAAAAAAAGAAGTTATGGTAATATCAGTTACTGCCATTCATTAACCTCTTTCTATTCGTGGTGGTCTTCGAACACCCACTCTGACATCACTTTCTGTCCTCCGTAATATCTCATTCATCCCATTAGTTTGAAAAATCTTCGGATTCGCCCCAACATTTGTCAATTCCTAAGAAAGACCAAAAATAATGAAATTTAATGCGACAAATCCAGAAAAAATAAAGAAGAATCGAGAAGATAAATATATTTTTCAATTGAAGACTCACCGTATCTTCTTCCGATATTTTCTTGTGATGCAAGCCAGAGAACAACAACACATCAGAGGAGTCTAGAGAAACGTGCGGCCTAAGAAAGCTCGGTTTGTCTTCATTTATTGTTAACCCAAAAGTGTTTTTAGCAAAAGCCATGCTCATACCACTGACGTGGCTCGCTGATCCTGCTGGCTGATTATAAGTCAGCGTTGAAGCTGCGTCGTTTTCTTTCCTCTTCTTCGTCCCTGCCCATGCGAACCCGCTCGCCGGCGCCGTCGTTTGTGATAAATTAGTGTACGGAAACGCGCTTCGAGTCGTCGCTTGAGATGTCTCCGATGGCGTCTGGAGAATGATCTCTGTCTCCGTTTCCTTCTTCGTTTCCTGCAAAAAACAACAATGAACCACATTACATACGAATAATTAACCAACCGATGGTTTTGACGCATCGGTTTATTCTCCAACTGATATTGTTATTATGATTTGCTAAAGTTTTATACCTGTTGGGTTGGTAATTTGCTGAGATTTGTAGGCTCTTTGATTGTTCTACGTGATTTCCCAGATTTCTTGGATGCCAAGTTATCTCTTTTCTTTATACTAACTCTTCTCCTGCAAAACAAAATATAGAGATAGAAAATTTACATAGAGATGGAAATAGACAGAGCTTGTGAAAATCGATTGATGGAAACCTTCGTTGAAGTTCTTCACGGTACTTAGCATCCATTTCTTTGTTAGGAGGGTACTTGGGTAATGTGGATGGTTCACAAGCGTAAGGCTTTGTGTTAAAGTACTGAAACAACAGCAAAACCACATAAAAGACCAAAGAGTTTCAGTTTCTATAAATTGATTCGATTTCCCATTTAAATGTTAGGGGTTTATTTTTTCCTTCACCTCTGACATGAGAGCAGAAGAGGCAGTTCCTCGTTTCTCCGGATCAATAGACAAAAGATTCTCGAGAAGATTAATTGCTGTTTTTGGAAACTCCTCAAATCTTTCTCTCAGACAACCTTCATATTGATGTTGTGGTCTAAACATCTTAGTTTGAGGATGAAGCTTGTTCTTTTCCCAGAATTCTTCATCTGGTGATCCAGAGAGTTTATAAATCTTGTGAAGTTGTTCAATCTACAGAGAACAACACACGAAACACACACACACACAAAAAAAACTCAGTCTCTATTTTGGAATAGTTATGAGTAATTTCGATCTGTGTTTCTCACCTCTGTTCTTCCTTTGAGAAGTGGTCTTCCGGTGAGAATCTCGGCGAAAACGCATCCGACGCTCCAAAGATCGACGGAAACGCTATAACTGGTGGAGCCCATAAGAAGTTCGGGTGCACGGTACCATAGCGTCACAACCCGACTTGTCAACTGATTCTTGTTTCTTGGTGTTACAATGTTGGCTAATCCGAAATCAGCTAGCTTCAAAACTCCTTTGTTATTCACCAGAATGTTTGCTGCTTTTATGTCTCTGTGCATAATCCCTCGTAGATGACAATGTTCTACTCCCCATAGAAGCTGCTTCATGTAGCATTTGATCTGAAAACCCAAATTAATTATTAGGTTTATCAGAGAGGGAAACCCTAAACAAAGAAACAGAGTTAGTTGGTTTTTGTGTGTGGTCGGTCGTTAGGTCTTGCCTGTGCCTCGGTGAAATTGATGTCAGGAGATGAACATAAACCTTCGAGATCGTGTTCCATGTAATCGAACACAAAGTACATGCTATTTGAATTCCGTGACGCGATAATCCCTTCGAGCTTCATGATGTTTGGATGATCTAATCTTCTCAAAATCATGATTTCTCTCGCAATGAATCTTATGTTTTCAGTTTCAAAATTTTGAACCCGTATCTTCTTTAGAGCCATTACTCTTCCCGTCGATACCTCACATGCCCGGAACACGTTGCTGTACGTTCCTTGCCCAATCTAACAATTTTTTTTGTTTTTGTTTTTATTACTAAAATGGTAGAAATTATTAAAAATATAGTTGAGATCATCAATATATAGGGCTTCTTCTTAATTGTCTCGCAAGAAATCTTTTAAAGGATTTAGGGTTAATATTTTACCTTCTCTCTTTTCTCGAAGTCCTCGGCGCGTAATGGGACCCACCCATGAACGGCCTCCGGTGCGGCGGAGCTGAGCCAGGAGGGCCAACCAGCCGCCACCTGTTCAGCCTCTACATTGCCATGCGACAACCCCGATCTCAGGCTAACTCCGGTCGTCCTCGATCTTGGAGCATCATCGTCGTTTTTGCGATGTTTCGTCGGAGATGAGTTGACGACTGCACGGCGGTGAGATGGCGGAACGGGAAGGATATGGCGGTTGTGGTGGTTTGAGGGATGACTACGGTGGTGGACGGCGGTGTCTAAACGGCGGCGGAGAGGGTGTGGAGGACCCGCCGGAGAAGAATGCTTGGAGTGGAAGCAACCCATAATTAATTATGAAAATTAATTGTCAGAGGAGAGTTTCCGGGCGGCGTGAGTATCGACCCGGGTCGGGCAAACGGGTCCAACGCAGGGAGGACAATCCCCGCATTAGACCATAAAGAAAACGAGAATAAAGGGCCCAAAAAAAAAACAATAAAAGGAAAATAGTTTTAGATGTAAAATAAGGGAAGAACCGAATCCAGAGATAGATATTTACGGAGAATTAGACAGTCCTCCTTAAACTTTGGGAGAGAAAGAGACAAGAAAAAAAAAAAACAAATCTTTTTCTTTTGTATTTTAAAACAGATTTATCTCGTTTGTATACACTGATAAACAAATCCATTCGTATCCTGATTTCTCAATCAAAATATATATACAAAAAAATAAGTTCAAAAATTTAAGAAGTAGAGAAAACCAAAGCAGCTAATAGGGTGGGAATTGGTTATGGTTGTTTTCTTATTTTTTTTTAAGTCAATAAGCATGCACACTCAAATGACAAATCCACATCACACACATGTTACAACAAGTCAATAAGTAATAGCCCGGTTCAGAATCAATTTATGACCGAAGGGGCTAAACCAAATATAATACGAAGAAATCAATTTGGAAATCCTCGGTTAAAAAAGTTAGTTCATAGAGATTTTCTCTTCTTTCAACCTCAAAAGAACCGGAGATTGGCCTGTATCGTTATTACTGTTACCGAAACTCATGTTGTTGCTCCCTGGCATTGATCTCATACGATGGTGGTCCGACGTTCCTACCGCCGCTGCTGCGGAGGAGCCGACGCCGTTTCTAGCGGCGGGGACGTCGTGGTTGTGTTTACCTTCGTAAGTTGTAATGACAGCCTTGGCATCCGTGGAAGCCCTCTCTACATGTTTACGGACCGTACAATTCGCCGTTGTACATTTATAATAGCTCCTAATATATTTTTACCAAAAACACAGGGAGTACATTTTAAACAACAAATAAATAAAAAAAAAGGTGAAATAAATGTATACAAAAACTAATGAAAAAGATTTCGACATATGGAGTCTAAATATATAGTACCTAGGATGGGGATTTCCTTTGACAACTTTTTGGCCGTACTTGCGCCATCTATAGCCATCGTCGAGAAGATCGACTTCACTTCTTGTTTGAACGATGATCTTCGGCTCAGTCACCGTCCTATGAGTCGTCGACACACCGTCGATTTTTCTACATTTCCCAATATTATTTGACTCTGTTATAAATGCTACCTTGTTATGTACTTATGTATGTATATGTATTTAAATTTTTCAATCATCGAGATATATCTTAATTGAAATCCATAGTAGTTAATTCATACGATTGTATTTTGAATTTAATTTCCTTATAAATTAAACTCTTAGGACGATACCTTATCTTTGAAGCCGGGAGATCTTCATCATAATCATCATCATCATGATGATTCTTGGCATAACCACTATCATCACTAGACTCCACCATCATCTGCCCTGCACCACCAATGTAATGAACATCACCAATTTCGCCGGAATCTCTGACTCCACCGCCACCGCGGCGGTTCTGAGGCCTCTCGTGATCATGTTGACCTTTGTAAATGATCTGAGTGATCTGTCCATCCGAAGACCGTTCAACTTTCTTCTTAACCGGACAATTAACATGAGTGCATTTGTAATAACTCCTCGGATATTCACACCCTTTGATCGGCTTTTGTCCGTACTTCCTCCAATTATAACCATCATCCGCCGGTTTGTCAACGTTCACCACGTTATACGACGACCGGTTATTATTGTTATAACTATTCCCCGCATGATTACTGTAATGGTTTCTAGCTCTCTGATCGGCTTGCGTTACTTCCAAAGATTGACCGCCATGCACGGCGGTGGTGGATGTCGATGGCCGCATTTCGTGTGGATATCTGTCTGGTCGTTGCGGTTGCGCTTGGACAAAGCCGGTCTGAGCTGTTGACTGCTGCATTAATTAATTAGATGTCACAGAGTTTATATGTAGTTAGTTGATATAAGAAATATTTATGAAAATGTTGATTTGTTACTACTATATATGTACTAACTAACAATGTCCAAAACTGAGTTATAGCTTGTTGATTTGTAGTACTGTTGTCGCTTGTGATTCAAATTCGATAGTGTGTGCGTTATCAATGAAAAAAAAACAAAGAATTAAGTAAATGTGTGTCATGAATTTACTAAGTACTTATATATTTGTGTTATAACTTCACTATATATATATATATATATATATATATATATATGTAAGTTTACATATACTTCCCAAACTTTTCCGGTTTTGTTCTACTTTTAACGACTTTGTGTCTGTGACTATCAATGAAGTCAACAATCAAAGTTTTTTTGTTTAGCAAAATTAAATAGTGTCTTCGTTTAGCCTTGAATTACTTAATTAAAGGATAATAAAGAATGAATTACCTGAGGAGGAAAGAACGTGGGAGAGGTGAGAAGACTAGAAGGGCTGAAACCAGAAGGGATTGTAAACATCGGACCTCCTCCGGTGAACATCCCCGCCGTAGAACGTCCTCCGCCTCTGCCGGGAGACACCGACATAGCTCCGGCGAGAAGCTGAGAAAACGATGTCGTCCTTTGGTTATCCGGCGTCAAGACGTCAGGGAAGTTATCAACGAACAAAGACGAGACAAACGAAAGTGGGCCTGGGCTCAGGCTAAGCCCGTCTCCACCGCCGAAGAAATACGCCGCCGTTTCGATCGCCGGTGGTCTCTGTGGAACTGTAATCGTGGGTCTTGTTGGAGCCACTAACGTCGTCGTTCTCATCGAAGATACATCGTCCTCCACCGCCATTTCTGAATATAAATTCTCGATCTTTCTATTTTATGCCTCTCTATGGATATTGATAATTACTGTGCGCATATATATATAGAGAGAAACAAAGAGACAAGAGTCTTCTGTTTCAATTGTCTAGATCGGTTTCGTGCAGCCTTGACATTGGTGTTCGAAAGTCTGCGGGCTAAAGATAGAATTTCTTTAATTTATTTACAATAATAATTTATTGTGGTCCAATCTCTCCGTTCTGAATTTCATATTTGAGCTTTATTATATTAGTATTATGGAAAAATAATTCAACTTGCATCCATTGTTTAAAAGGTTGATTGGATAACCAAATTGGTGGTGTTTAACTATGAAAAGTCATCTTATATGCTATTTATACCATATTTTTTTTCCCTCAACATGCTGCTGTTTTGCCAAGTTTGCCTCACAAGACCGGCACTGCAAGGCATCAACTCCAAATCGCGACAAAATACACTTTTTAGATTAAGTGAACGTGTATATATAGTCCAATTCTCACTAATAAGCAAATTGTTTTTTTCGCGCTCTATATATGGTCTATGCAAAGCTAGAGTCTCCTATATAGTTCAATATTCACTATGTATCGAAACGAAGTAGTCATTTTACCTCGGAAAATTATTTATCAGTATGTTTTTTTTTAAATTATTCTCTCTTTCAAATAACTACTTTTTTTTTTAAATATTGTGTCTTTTTATTAGCTTAGAACAAAAGTGTGTATGAATTCAAACGTTACGACCGGAGGGTTGATTTTGTTTTGTTTACTAAGCAAATGTCAATATTTTTACAGGTGGGAAATAAATTTGACAAATGGAATAGCCAATAAGCACTCACCTTATTCATTTAAAAGCCAAACACAAAAGGACCAACTTGCATATGTTATTTATGTCATGTAGAACATTATTACTGTATCAAATAAAATATGAGTCGACAAAAAAACTAATTGTATTTCTAAAAATACTTTTTTGTAACATTCTAAAAATAACTTTTCTTTTTGTTTTCGACATTTTCATATAGTTCAGAAACAATTAATAATTATGCTACGAGTGTCGAGTAGAGTTGATTGCCTCCAGTCAACAGTAGAGAAATTTGTGTATGAATGATAGAGGTTTCCATTAAGATTGGAGTTTTGAATGGAAAAATATTTAATAGGGGTCCATTTGATTGCGAATTCATAAATGATTGTTTGCTAACTATTAACATGTCATATTTTATATTGCCCCCACGACTTTGGTCCCATTAATTGATTATATACTATTTACCGCTCGAATCAATATACTAAGTACCAAACTGAAAGTTTGAAGCTGAAAACTGTCAACAGACTCAGAAATTCAAAATATAATCTCGCTGATTCTACATATCTTATGATTCTAATCTAACGTAATTTTGGGAATATCCGTGCAACGATTTCAGTTTTCTTAAATTATATTTTCGGATTTGTTGAAACAAAACATAACGAAGTGTCTGCGTTGCATGTTCGTGAGAGTGTTAAGAGAAAAGGAATCAACATAAACTACTTAATTGACATTCGTTTTGCAATTAGTATTATTAATCAATTTTTCTTTGACACCTAAGAGACAGCCTATTGATACCACATAAATTACGTAAATTATCAGTTCCATTATCCTAATCATATTACCATATACTTTGAAATCTGAGGTTCTATTTTAGAGTCATTTAATATGGAGGTAATAGACGCAATAAATAAGGAAGCAATCAAGTAAACCGCCATTTTTTTATTTTTTGAAATTAAATAAAACATTGAAGCCGACAAAAGATAAAAACATTAACAAAGTTTTGACAGATTGTACACCGTATTACGGTATTCAAATGACTAATGACATTCAGTAAAACTCGAGAAGGGTCAAAAAAGGAAGTGCAACGACCAAAAAGAATGCGTCTCGGGCCGATCTAATGAAAACATTAATGTTTAAAAAATAAATGTTGATACATAGTGTGTAAGAAGAAACATGTTGAACAAAAACTTGACGACCAAAAAAAACCTTGAAGAGCTGTTTGTTTTGTCGTGACGTGTGGTTGACTTTGGGATATGAGTCAAGCTATTATTTAACCAGTTTATTCGTTATTTTAGGCCCTTTACATAGTCGAAAATCCGAAAACCACACGAACAATCATTTAAAATTGATAGCGATTTTTTAAAAATGTTTGAACTAAAATTAAACATCTCCGTATCTCGTGGTCGAATTAATTTACTTACAATCACGTCATTTTCGATGTGATGAACTAGCGATATAAATTAATAATCGGCCAGCTTTAGTTATACCCACTAAAATAGTCTTTGGTTGTTGACGATAATTTAAAGGTATTGATAGCTTTAAGAGACTAATCATGGTGTCCACTGTTTGAGGTAGATGTTTAGACTAAACCCTAATCAAGGTTTTAGGCTTTTAGCTAGTTCATCCTAATATTTTATTTTTGGGCATATGTGCACTAGCTAATTGTGCTTGAAACAAATCATTTAAGTAAACACTTACAAATGAAAGCCCAAAATATAGGCCCAATTAAGTCCTCCATATAAACCAAGTTCCACTTTTACTTTTCACCAATAAAGCATGAACACATCTCCTATGAAACAAAGACTTGTTACCAAACCAGCAGTACCGCCTCCCACATTGTCCCAATTGCTGCGAAAACAGCTACTGGCAGAACAAACTGATGGGCAAAACCCGAGATCGCGAAGGCTCTTCTTGCACTGTTCTCGATAGATGTTGCAGACGCCAACGATGGAGGAGGCGGTTTCTTAGCTAAAACAGCGAGCTTCATACCGCCGTAACATCCACCACCATTACCGCTGATCAGATAGTAATGTCTAGTCTCATTGAGATGAACCAAGTCCCTTCCAGCTCCACGAGTCCAATTAGCGATCGGGTTATCGGCGTTGCAGCTTCTGTAGTTGGTCTCGTTCACTTCTATAACGTTGTACTGGTTTCTCTCGTAAACAAAATCTGAGTGAACAAACCACGAAAACCAAATAGAGACACTCTATAAGCAAACAAGGAGGACATAACCAGAGCCTAATTCGTTTACCTTAGGGCTTTAAAAGGTCTAAAATTGAGATAAGAAAATCAGAAACAGAGATTAACCCCCAAAAAAACTTGACATCCGGAGTTACATGTGAAAAGATTGGTTAAAAACTTCAACTTTAACAAATGGGTACAAAGGAGAAGTGAAGTATCCACTGTTTGTAAGAAAACGGCCAGAGAAGAATCTAGTGGTCTTTTCAGACAACCAAACTCGGACAGAATATGATTGTGTTTCGACAAAGATCTTACAAAGTTTCAAAATTTTCAGAATAAGCGAAACCCGTTTTGCCATGAGATCAGTCATCTAATCAAGAGCGTGACAAGAACCAATGTCGATATATATTTTTAGAGAGGGAGAGAGAGTACTAACAGAGCCAATCGTCGAGGTAGAAATGTTTGTCCTGAGCCCAAATGGTATAGTTGATATTAGGATTCCAGAACTTGTTATCTCCCACCGTCCATTTCTTCGCCGCCACTTCCTTCACCGGAGCCATCGCCAGAAAAGCCAGCACCGCCGCCGCAGCCATCAACGCAATTCTCGCCATCGATCACTCAAGAAAAAAGCTCTGCTCTTTCTGACTCTCTGTCTACCTCTCTAGAAATAGCAGATTTTGAGGAATGGGTTTTAAAAAAATGAAATCTTGAAATCTGAGATAAATTTCTCTTTTCCGGGGAAAAAGATCTCTCTAGATCCGTAATTTCTTCGACTACCCTTTGAATAATTTTTGCTTTAATAAACCTCGAGGGAGTAATTGCTAGTGTATAATAGTAGTAATAATTTTTTCTCTTTAGTCATATTTTTCTTACCTTTTTTTTGTTTGTTAATCATTATAAATAAATCTAGGATTATAGATTCCTTCGAGAATAGGAAATGACCACCACCAGGTCTTCTCAATTGAAAAAAAAATTAAAACAAGAACCGTAATATATCACAAAAATTATATGAAACGATTCTTCTGATAATGTGATAGCCGTTGAGGAATTTCATCATCCTTTGACTCGTTTATGATGCCACGACATAACAAGAAGCATAGGCATATGTTTCGTGATCTCTATGTCCTATCAAAACTTCCACGCGCATTGCGTAGCGCGTTATCACCACCGCCACAAAACCAATGGATGGATAGTGTATAATCCTATTTTCTGAAATTCCTTTTTTTAATGGTGTTTTTCTTTTTGACGTCATCACATTAGTTTGGTCCACACAATATCTGTTGTAAAATCCACGTAGACAGACAGAGATATCCATTAGACCCATCCACGTGTCCGTATATCAGCTTCTAATTCCATTGTACCAACAAGAAAAAAAAAAAAAAACTTAGCTCAACTGAGAAGCGAAGAAGAAAATGGCGGCAGCGGCCATGTCCGTTCACCTCCCAAAACATTCTTCTTTTCTTCTGAAACCCAAACTTCCATTGGAGCAAAATTCCAACTTTCTCGGTGGGTCCTTGAATTTAGGTCGACCCATTTCCGTAAACCGGGAAATTAAAGGTCCGGTTTTGGTTTCTGCTTCTTCGACGAGCAAGACCGTCGTTACAGATGGCGTAGACGGAGATGCAAGCAAACGGTTTTATATCAATTTTACTGGATTTCCGTTTCCTCTTGGCCCGTTCCTTAACCGGCGCACCATCAGAACCGAGGTTAGGTTTTTTTATTCGAATTCGCTGAGATTTCATTAGAGGGCCTTCAATTTCAGAATCACAAGTCAATTATTCCCGAATCCCTCTGATTTTTGAAAAAAAACCGAACCTTTTTGTTTGTTTGCAGGCGGTTAAAGGTTGCATATGGATGTTTGAACAAGAACAAGCTTTAGGTTTTAGTAGCGTGTCGACGAATATACGAATGACAGTTATCAAACTGAAATCTGGAGGTTTATGGGTTCATGCTCCTATTGCTCCCACCAAAGAGTGTATCCAGGTTTCATTTTTCATTATTTTTTTTTCATTGATATTTGCCTCCAGAGAGTTGTTGAAGTGATGAAGTATCAATGATTTTGATAAATAACACTTGGGTTTTGATAAAAGTTGTTGAATTTGATAAAAAATGAGAAAGCACTGCAGATGATTGAACTCTAGTGGGTGTTTTGCTTCTTCTTTATATTTTTTGTGGCAGCTAATTAAGGAGTTGGGAGCTCCGGTTGAGTACATTGTCCTGCCAACGTTTGCTTATGAGCACAAGATTTTTGTCGGTCCGTTTTCAAGAAAGTTCCCCAAGGCTCAAGTATGGGTGGCACCAAGACAATGGAGCTGGCCACTGAACTTACCACTCGAGTTTTTCGGTATCTTTCGCGCCAAAATCATTAAAGACGGAGACTTATCTACGCCATGGGCTGAGGAGATCGAGCAGAAAGTCCTAAGCTCCCCAGAAGTTGGTATGTCCTTTCAGTATTTCAATATGGTTTGGTTGAAAGATTCAGGAATCATATTTTCTTATTACAGGAATTGGACCGTATGTCGAAGTAGCGTTCTACCATAAGCGGTCAAGAACTCTTTTAGTCACTGATGCTGTGATCTTTGTTCCAAAGAAACCGCCCTCGAGTATCAGCAACGAATCCTTGTTAGCCTCGGCTAAGAACGGACTGGCTGTGAAGATACTTAGCAAAGGAAAACAAGTACCCAATGACCCTGTGGTTGATAACCCCAACACCCGCCAAAAAGGTCAGTAAAGTCCCTGATTTTCAACAAGAAGAAGAAGGAAAAAAAAAGAAGATCTCTTTAGATCCCAATTGCCTCTGTTTGTTTTTAAAACTTGCAGGATGGGAAAGGATGGTTCTGCAAATTCTATTTCTTGGCCCTTCTAATCTCTTGGAACCAAACGCAAGCTTCGCACAAATGTCGCAGAAGCTGATTGTTTCTCCCATTGTGAAGACTTTGGTCTTTAGCAAAGTCCCTGAGAAGGTTCCTTATCTCTGCATCATCTGTTTCAAACCTCTTCTTTTTTTTTGTGTGTCCAATAGGGTTTTGTTTTGATTTGATAAATACTACGAATTTAGGTGAGGGATTGGATCGATGAGATAGCCCGTGACTGGAGATTCAGAAGGATTATCCCAGCTCACTTCGAGGCTCCAATAAACGCAGGAAGATCAGAATTTTTAGCTGCGTTTGGGTTCCTTGAAGATCTTCTAGGGGAAAGATATGTAACTCGTCCTTCGCTTTCTCTTCTATTCACTTCTCTAATGGGTAAAGCTGCGAGCTACTTTCCTCCTGACGATATGAGAACTCTCTCTTCTCTTGATCAGTTTTTAGTCTCTGTTGGGGCTGTGAAAAAGACGGTCTCTGGTAGAAAACGAAGATGATGGAAAAAAACAGAAAAAAGAATTTCATCTTTAAAAGTCTTGAAAATATAGAAACGATACGGTCTTGTAACGAAAGATATATACCCAAAGATTCTCTAGGGTTTCCCCGACTTCTATACAATCTAGGAGATTGAAATTGTTCTGCTTTATGAGTTTCTTCTGTCATAATTCAAATATATATATGGTCCTGCGGTGGCTCCGATCGATGAATTCATCAATATTTTAAAAAGGGCCAATCTCTTCCGTACAAAGTTTCGACTTTTTCTTTCAGGAGAAGAAACTTAACTGGTTGGAGCTTTGTCCGGACCTGCTGCGATTTGTTTTCGAAAAGTTGAGCTGCAGGGCAGATAATATCGCTTATGTTCCTTTTCATGTTTTTGCTTCCAATTCTAATTCCTGATGTTACATTATCTCTTTCATTTCTTAATCTATTGTTATGAGTTTGGTCTCATAATTACAGCCCTCAACGAAACCCATTTAGGGCCTCAAGTCGTGGTTGGAGAATGTAGCTATGTTTCATATAATCTGTAATGGATATAATTATTCTAAAATAAAATCTTAGATGAAAAAATGGGCCTGAAACAGAGGGACTAAGAAACAGAGCTATATCAGAATCTCCTTGTGTCTTTTGACATTTCTGCATCTATGATTTACTCTCTCCTCCATTTTTGCAAAAAGCTAGAGAAGAGATTTGATTTTTACTTTTAAGAAAGAAAAAAAAAGGTTGAACACACTTTTAATTCTGTATCTGTATCAGTAAACAATCTATACCAACGACGTAAGCGACCAAACTTAATGACCCGAAAATCTGAATCTCTCTTGAGGTTTTGCTACTCTCTTACATGACTGAACAGACGCATTTGTTCATCTTCGGGTCACCTTTAGGCTTCTTCTCTGTTTCAAACATAGTAAAACAAACAACACCTCTCTGTCAACTCAAGAACAGATTTTGAACCTTACATAGAGGCTTTGTTCTTTTTGAATATTTAGGAGCTAAACCAAACAAAAGGGTTTCGTTTTAGAGGAACCTAGAAAAAAGTTTTACCTTTTTCAGTAACCGGAGGTTGGATGATCACGTGCATTGTGGTGACAGCGCTTACAAGATTGGAGACAGGGCTTCGGTAGTCTTTAACCGTCTTGTTGTTCTCCAATACTTTCCCTGCGCTTATCAACTTCACCTCTTTCACTGTCCTCGGTCCATTCTCCTTTTCTAGCTCGAATCAAACACAAACAGAACAAAATGACAAGCTGTATAATTGTAATCAGCACAAACACTTAAACACAGATTCATATTAGCCAGTAACTCACATGTAAGCAAAACATCACAAATGAGTTGTGAAACAAAACAGAGAGGAATCTGTGACATCTCAGCGAACTAAATCTGAATCACATTGAAAAGTCCCAATATTCAAATCTTGCGATGATAACCTTATCTAGCAATTCAAGAGAGACAAGTCAAAAAAAAAAAAAAAACCTAGAACAAGTATAATCGAAAAGCTGATGAAAAATCTTTAGCATCAGATATTCTATTCGAACATGAATCTCATAAGTAATCGACCAAACCATTGTTGCAAGAACATTGAAGCCTTCACAGTCTCAAAACACAGAGCCAGAAGAATGCTAAGAATCTGAAAAGCCATAAGTGTAGGACAGCATAAAAACTGACCTCTGGGCCATTCAGAAATAACAGTTTCCTTGAGTGCCGCGACAGTTGTAGCATCCGGGAATGCTTTAGGACCGATATCCGAACCATCAGTTAACCGAAACTTGATCTCTAGTTGATTATGGACTTCTGCCATCTATTGCAAGAACCAATCAACGAAACTTTCCTCAAACCCACAGAAAACTCAAAAGACACCACAAACACTAAACAGTTTCTCAATGTATCAATTCCCACAGGACCTTCTTTGCTCTTTATTCTATCTGCCATGAGTCAAACAAAAAGGAACATTTTTTCTTCAATAAGTGACTGTGAAGAAGAACACGAAACCCGAAGATTAAGGGTTTAATCGAGAATCTGATATCTAAATGAATCGCATGCAACACAGCAACAACCAGAGGAATTGACAGGATACACATGAGTATATCATATAAATGTTAGAGATCAAGATGTTTACAAAACAGAAAAATTTAAAGATCAAGAAGACCAGGAAAACCAATCATAAGAAAAATAATAAAATCCTTAAAGAGAAAGAGGATCTGACAAAATGAACAAAACCGGAAAACTCCAAGAGGGGTGGGTATGCTTAAAATCAAGGAATCCAGATTTGAAACGAAGCCGGAAAAAGAAAACCCTAAATTTGGCGATTCTTACTTGGCTCTGAGACTGATCTGAGCCGATGAATGAAAAGGAAAGAGAAGAACACGCATCAGAGAGGAGAGAGAGTTGCGAATTGAGATCAAGAGATCTCGTGAGTGTAGAGAATCAATGGCGGTCAAAGCTTCCATTTTTATCTGATATTCTTCCCATCTATGCGCCTAAGAAAATGCACATCTCTCTTCTCTCTCCTATCAAAGCACACCCGATCCTAATTTTTGTTCTTCAATTCCACAATTTGATATTGAAAGAACGCACTACCCAATCGACAAATTTTATTAGTTTTTTTTTGTTTGTTTCCAAGAAATTTTTAAATAGTACTTTCCCTTTTTATTTGCAACAATTTTTTGGGGGGGGGGGGTCAAGGCAACAATAGTTTTGCCTGCTTACTACATGTTTTTTTAAAAAAAAATTGATTGTTGTGAAGAGACTTTGGGGCAATTAAGCTGAGAAAGTTTACCATTCTTCATCATAAAATATATCATTTCTTTTTAGCATTTGTCATTGAATATACGAATACAGTAGAATTATAATTTATGTATCGACAATCACTATTCGATTTACAGATAATCATTCTTACTAAATTTATTTACCCTTGCCAATTTTTATATGTTTCATTTTCATTAAAAAAAAAAAAAATTCAAGTCATCATCATACGATTGATGGTGATTACTATTTTCTACTTGTAAGATTCTTACAAAAGGCGCTAAATAAATATCCAAATATAAATTATTGTGGTATTTACCATTTTACCTCAATAGTTCGATTCGAGTGAACCATATGTTGTGCAGAATTAATATGTGATGTCATTGATGTCATAATTTAATCAGATATCTTATCTCAACAGTTACATCAAGTTAGAGAGGGATAGGAGGACAGGGAGATAAGTAAACTGAATCTAACCAAAAACAAAGAAAAGTGCTATGTTTCAAGAAAAGTCGCATGATTGAACAAATAGGGAACTTAACAAAGCAATAATGTCCATATAAAATCCCTAAAGACTATATCAATAAGTAAAAAAAAAAAAGTGAAATTTAACTATCAAAACTTAAGAAACCGAAATTAAAAAGAAAAAGTACGTGTGGAGTAAACGCAACAGTGTTGTTGTTCCTTGGTCTTGTCTGATCATAACCAAAATCCAATTTCTTTCTGGCTGTCCATAAACCTTTCTTGTTCTTATAACACATCCAAGCATTTGGAATCTTTAATCGAAACCAAAAGAATCTCAAAAAGGGTACCTTCTATTTTTACAGAAGAATGAATCTTTCTCTCTCTTTCTCTTTCTCCTGCAGCTCTGCAACTGGTTTCATTGTCCAGCTAAAATCCGAGTAAAATCTGCAGAACCCGCGAATTCTCTAGTCTGCTTCAAGATTATCTGTGAGCTTTCTGTTTGCTATTCCAAGATATGACAATTCTTAATGAAATCATTGGTGTAGTTAACATATTTTGTCCAGAATGGCCTGAGATGCTCAAAACCTATCTCGAGCCACGGCTTTGATTGGCCATTGTAGTGAATCACTGCAGCCTTCTTCACATTTTCTAAGTTGGTCTTGCTTTGGTAACCTAATCCAAGCATATGCCAAGACGAATCTATTGCCTGAACATGACCTTTGAATGCAATTAGAGCTGGAGGCAGTGTCCCAAGTTTCCACATTGTTAGATTCGACTTCAGATTCTGCACATCAGACAAAAACCAGAAAGCAAAATCAAGTATTTGCCAATTTTCGAATCATAAAACTCAAAAACATTGCACGCTTCTTCAATATTTTACCTCTTTAAGCCAAGAATGATAGGTTTCTCTGATATTTGTCTTCCTCCAAGTCCGAAGATCGAAGATATTCATTCCATAAGCCCAAGCACATTCTTCGGGATCCAAATGCTTTGCAATGAGCGGGTGAGAGAAATTGAAGTAGTTCCTAAGACGCTTTGACATAACCCATTGGTCTTCTCCTCGACAAGTCTCCACAGCTCCATTAACCTTCCCGTTAAGGTCAATATCCCAAAGCGGAGATAAATCTCGCTGAATCACTATATCATCATCTAAGAACACTACCTTGTCTAAGTTCGGAAAAAGCTGTTCAAAAAGGCGAAACAAGCAAACATTACATTCATGTTCTCAATCCGGATTTTTCTATTAAAAGGACAGAAACTGTGATCCTAGACAGTAAGCCACACTTAGCTGTTCTAAAGAAAAAAAAAAACTGTTCAGTAAAAAAAAGAAGACTGTCGCCCTGCCACACTTCATTTAGAGAGGAAAAGGCTAAATTCTGAAACCTAGACAATAAGCCACGCTTCACTAGGATAAAAAAAGGAGAAAATTTGAAATTGAAAGGACATAAATTTTATACTAGACAACAGTAAGCCACACTCCATATAGACGAAAAAGGCGAAACTTTGAAATTAAAAGAGCAGAAATGTTGTACCTCTGGTAGATATATTCTAAGATGGTTGAGCAAAGATATGTATTTGGGACTTCTTGATTGCAATTTCGAAGCAAATGTCCGAGGAGTTGTTTCGCTGAGGTTTGCACCAGCGATATGATTCCCATGGTAATAATTTCGGATACCGTTATGGCTTTCCACAGCTTCGAGAACCGGAACATTCTCTCTTGTTAACCAGTCGAACTGATGAACACTTTTGACTTCAACGATGGCAGGAGCGACAGAATTAAGCGCAAACCAAGAATGCATACCCGCATAGGTTTTCTTGTCTGTGATAACATGGAAGACAATTTTCTCAGGTTTTGAAGATGATTGAACAGCGGATGAGACGACAACCGATGCAGCCAAGATATTGTCTGTAGCTAGAACAAAATGGTGATAAGCGTTATCTGAGAGAAGAGGGAGAAACTCCGGGGAAGGAAGCTGTCTCCGAGCATGAGCATTGGAGGAATATTCATCGGTTAGTCTTAAAGAGAGACAGTGAATTCCTTTCGGAACAGAGCTTGCTGCAAAGTGTTTGTTCATAAGTTCCGCAAATTTAGATTCCCTTATATCCCTTTCAAACTTCTCTATCTGTTCAAAGAGAATACCCAAATCACAAAAAACATTTCGGATAACGAATCTACAATTAAGAATCAATTTCAGATTGGAGAATGTACCATGGCTCGAAGCACGAGTGAAAATGTTTTCGCATCGTAGTGGTTGTTCTTCATATCTGAAACAAGTTGACTAAAAGAATCTGGAAGCTTTAAACCATCTGGAATTTCTTGAGTGCTTACTTCGTTTAGAATTTTGTAAAAGTCTCTAACTAATCTCTGCTGCAACAGAAACGTGAGAGAGAAAAAAAAAATCCAACTTAAGGTAAATGATACAGAGAAATCCATCTTGTAACTTTTTAAGGTAAATGATACAGAGAAATCCATCTTGTAACTTTTTATAATCTGAAATGAAGCAATCACTCACCTCTGAATCATCTATCCTACCAAGAAGACGTGGTCCTAACCGCCTCCCTAAACAATCTGAAGTATAAATAAGTAAAAAAGGACAAGAAAATTTCATGAGCTCATCACATGAGCAAAAGTATTAGATAGATATACAAGACGGGATTTTGGGTTGCAAAGCTAAACATATGAAGGATAAGCGAAAAATGAGGAGCTTCAAGATTCGTTTTGTCAGCAATTGCTTCTGATCTATTAAAACCGCGATTGATAAATTTTCTTTTTTTTGGAAATTTCAACTCCACACAAACAAAACAAGGGAATTTTCCAAGATGCCACTATAGTTACGAAAATCTGAGCTCGAAGCATCATACTAGTACACAATTGAAACTCAATTGGCTCCCTTTGAGACGCTTAAGAGATTCATTTGTGGATACCAAACAAGAAAATTTTCAAATTGCCGAAAGTTTGTTGGCTTAACCATTGCATCCAAACAGATGCTTGTGACAATGCTTAGATTCAAGAAAAATACCAATCTCAGATAGGTGCTAGTTACTAAATATTATGTCGAGATCCGAACTAAAGCAGCGCCCATCAACAAATCACACAGAATCGAGAATGACTGAAGGAAAGAAAAAAAAAGGGGGTTTTACCAATGGAGGAGCACTTGTTGACACCTTCAAGGGTAACAACAGCGGTTAGGATGAAGACGAAAGGCAGCAAGAAAGCGAGGATTAAGATTGTGTGGAAGAGAGTTCGGTAAGAGATGTGACGAGCTGCGACTTTGATCTTCATCAAATCAATAAACTCATTGCTGCTCGAAATCGTGATGCTTCTCATGCTAGGCGATATGTGAAGCTGCATCCTTGAACGTGCAGCCCCACAGTGGTTTTCAGGTCGATCGAATCGGATAAAACCCTAATTCCACCCAATCCCCAACCAAACAACATCACCTCCCCAAGCGATTCCCGATTGCTTCCCCGATTCTCGATCTAGCCTCCCAAATCCGACGATATTTGACTTCTTCTTCTTCTTCCTTGTGGTCTTCTCGCAGACCGCATTTAGATTTCCGACAAACCAGAAATGATCCGAATTTGAGATTCCCGCCGTCTCTCTGTTGATTGATTTAAGCAATTCGAGACGAGAATACAAATGGGTTTTCCTCAAATTCGTGTTACAACCAGATATATTCTCACGGATCAAATACAAATCAATGAGCTTGTCAAAGAAGAAGACAAATGAGAGAAGAGACAAAAAATTCCCAAGTGATTTCGCTGGTGGATCTAAAAATTAAATTCAATATACACCGAATCCCCAAAGAAAAAAAAAAGGGGAAAAAAAAAAGAATCGTAATTAATTTTAAGATCTCAAATATAAATGAATTAAAAGACTTAATTGGATTTCTCTATGGGGATTAGTGTCTTGACCTTGAGTTTAGGATTTCTGTGTAAAGCTAATTATAGGTTTCTTCCGACTTTCATGCCCAAACAATAATTTTGCTTTTTGCATCTTTTCTCTTGATTATTCTTATTTAACCATCTAATTTTGATAGAAAAAAAAAACAGGAGGATAAAAAATACAGTTTATTAAAAGAAATTCTTTTTCCACAGTTGGAAGACAAATAGACAAACTCCTCCGTATTTCTTAAATAGATTAATTATTGGAAAAATTTATCTCGTCACGACCTTTTTCAAAATTTGTGATATAAATTAATATGATTATTAATATTGTTATAATTAATTAGGTTCGAATTTTTTAAATTCTAAATTCTAATTGATCTGCTTTAATAAAACTGGAAGAAAAAAAAAACGAAAAGATCATTTTTAACAGCTGGTTTTATAAAAGATGGGAAATAAGTGGCCGGAAAAGAAGAAGAAAAGTATATGATTATGATAGTCTAATTTATTTCACCATGTCACCAATATTTCTAAAGATAATCAGAAATTTTCGTAGGAATATTTTGTCGTAGTCATTTGTGACAAGAAATCCATTTATCATTTGGTTTAATATACGCAAATAAGTTTTTATTTCATTTCATTTTTGGTTAAATTATTGCATTTAATTTATAATGTACATTCGCCTAGTTATAATTTGATTTGTTTTTCTTTTACAGCAAAAAATTATTATTTGAAGCCAAAGACCAACCGACACGATGTGATACGGTCAAGAAAATATTATAATTTAAACGAAACTGTATTTTCCAACTGATTAATTACGATCTGAAAATCAATTGTTTTTTTTTTTTTTGGGGGTAAAGAACAAACACTAAACTCAAAAATTTGGTCTTTATTAAAAAAAAAAAACTCAAAATTTTGGCTATTTTAATTGGAATTGCATCTGATTATCACGATTTTGGTTTCTCATTGACGTTTCAAGATCTTAAAGCTTATGAGAAACTAGAGGGAAAAGATTTGAAAGAACCATTTCAATATTTCGAGAAACAAGAAAGGAAAACAGGTCTGATTTTTTGTTTTTTTTTTTCTCATCACTTTCCCGGAAAAAAAGAACACGGGTACAAGGGAACTGTACAACTTTGAAACTAAGGACTCAAAAAGCAAAGTCTATACGAATGTTACATACAATTCACAAGACAACGAGAATAGAGTTTTAACACAAAATTCCAAAACTCCATCAGAGAAAGACAGTGAGGGAGAGATTACCTTGTTCAATACTTGAGCTCAAATATTCCACCAGTAACCATAGAAACATTCAGATCGAATCTCACTAAGCGATTCTAAGATTCAGCTTCTACTGATTCTTCTCTGCATCTCTTGCTTTTGACTTTTCAGGCTTGTTCCTCATCCTGTGGAAAGTCTGATGACCACCGAGAGCTTGATAAGTCAAGAAAACCCTGTCACAGAGCCTGCACCGATGCTCAGTGCCCTCATCTCCTGAATTTGTTTCTTGGCCGTCAAGTTTCTGTTGGATATCCGTTTTAGCGTTTTGCAAAATCAGTCCAGGCCTATATACCAAGCTCACTCTCTCCAATCCAGCTTCTGCTCTAAACCTTCCTGCTCCTACCTGGCACGATTCATCGGCCTTGTTGTCTCCCAAGAACCCCAAAAGCTCTTTCGGATTTCCATCAGATTCAGTACTCAAAGACCCATCTGCGGCAGGGGATTTCCCAACTAGTTTCTGCTCATTACCCAAAAACCCGTCTTCAAATTCTCTCAGATTTAGCCCTGGATTCGAAACCAGAGCTTCAACACTCTTAGACAACAGAATCAGAGACTCGGCGACTTCTAATAACTCTCCATCATACTCAGAAACAGAAGACGAAGAAGAAACAGAGAATCGAGGAATCTTCTTGTACCTGGAAACTCTTTTCGATCTCTTTCTCCTCTGTACATCACTGAAGCAACACAAGAGATCAGCACTTCTGATCATAGATTCTTCATAATCGCTCTTCTTCTGATTCAACGAATGCATCCCTTTGCGATGTTTCGTCAGACATTTCTCATATCGAAACCCTTTCCCACATTCTTCGCATCGAATCAAACGCTTCTTATTACTCGCCCGTGTACCCAATCGATCATCGAGTGGAGATTTCTGGGTTTTCTTCGGGTTTTCCCTCAATCCGTAGTAGCAAGATATCTCTTCGTATTGATTCATCGATTCTCCTAAACGATTCTTCTTCTCGCTATATATCAAAAATCGAGTGCTTCGAAACTTCTTATGGCGTAATTCGAAGATGGGTTTCTCGAATTCTTGATGATCATCCATTGAAGCCAAGCTTGTAGGAGCCAGAGATGATTTTCGAAGAGAATCACCTTAAAAATGAGCAAGGACTTAGCTAAAAGAATCGATTTTCCGTCACTTTCCCGAGAAAACGCAAAAGAAAAAGGCGGAGACAGAGGGAGGAGTAAATGTTGGCAAGAAAGATACCTGATTCTCTGAGTTAATCGGAAGAAACTACGAAATCAAACGAAAAAATTGGATTTTTTGGTAGATTTCTGGGGAAATGAGAAGAGAATGAGAGAGAGCGAGGGCAAGCAAGAGCGAAAGTAGAAACAGAGAGATCAATAAGCACGCGCTGAGAAGGGAGGGAAGGAAGAAAGGGGTATTTCTGTAAATAAGAAGAAGCGAACGAGAACTTTTGTTTGTAGCTCGATGGTCCGACGTGGCATATGGTTACTGATGTGGCAAGGCTTTCAAGTTCACACAGACCAGGTTTAGCATATACATATTTTTGGTAGGGGTGGGGACAGAGCGGATATCCTGGTTTTTGGGATATCTGTGATTCGCTCCGTTCCGTCCGGATAATCATTTTTCCGATCCGTATCCGTTTCGCAATTATTCGGATATTCGTTTTCTAAATATTCACAAAAAATTTGAATATTTGCCGGATATCCGATCCGCCCTATAAAAATATTTAAATAATAATATATTTAAAATAAAAATTCAAAAAAAATTCAAAATTTAGCTAAAAATGACAATATTTTCTTAAAAATTTTTTTTTCTTAACTTATTAAGTTTTAATATTTATAATAATCAAATTATAAACAAAAACTCACAAAAATTACATTTATATATAATAATTATACACTTTATATGAATTATTATCTATCTATATATACATATATATATTTATACCGGAGCGGAGCGGATATCCGTCTTAATTTTTTTAAGTATTTATGATTTGCTCCGTTTTTAACGGATATTGAATTTGTTTTGCTCCATAAAATTATGGATATCCGGATTTTTTGGATCAAATCAAGACAAATAACGGATCGAATCAAATATGACGGATATTTTGCCCAGCCCTAATTTTTGGAGTAGGGTGCCAAACAAAAAAAACTACCCCAGTGATTATGATATTTTATCTCAGAAGTTACAACAGTAATTTGGTGGCTTGATTCTATTTGATTCTATTGGTTTGTATTAAATCCTATTTCATAATTTGTAGTATTATATATCATAATCTCAACACATTTTGCTTAGCCGTGACTAATATAAGATGATTTAGGGGGTGTTATTCAATCATGAATTTAAAATGAGTTTTCTAGGTTTTATAATCTTTTAGATTTAAAATTTGATATCAGTTTTATAGATTCATTTGTTTAGATTTTAAAATCTCTGCAATATACATTGGATTTTGATTCTAATAATTTACTCATAAAAATCTATTAGAACTGATTTGAAATGACTTAATATACAAAGATTTTAAAAGTCATTTAGTTTTGAATAACATTGGATTTTTGTAAAAGATTTAAAATCTTCATTGAATAACAATAAACTTTAAAATCTCCTCAACATGATTTACAATGAAAAAATTCAATAACATTATATTTTCAAACATCATTTAGAATCATTAGTTGAATAACAATGAATTATGGTTGAATTTCAATTCTATTAAAAAACCTGATTGAATAACACCCCCTTAAAGAACCAAACTCACTGCAATTATTCCACAAAACACTAAAACAGGAAATCACAATGCAAAAGAAGAGTTACTTCTCACCTGGGACAATATATAGTAATAGACATCCAAGTACTAATTATTCAAAAGCACTTGATTAAACAGTAGAAATTAAAAAACCTAAAACAACCAAACACACCACTCCTTGGAAGCTCTAATTCATCATCATCAGCAGCACAATCAGGCCACGGCGGTTTCTCCTGCTGCAGCAGTACTACTAGCCTTTGCTGCTTCTCCTTTAAGTTTTTGACGGCGGATTTGATGGCGTCCTCCGCAAGCATACTGCAATGCAGCTTGACGGGTGGCAACCGAAGATGCTTTGCTATTTCCCTGGAAAATTACAGCCTAGTATTGTACTGAAACATAGCACTCATCCATGGTGTTATCAAAATTTTCTATGTGCCTAGCTAGCTAACAAAATATCATATGATTAAGACATCATCCTAAGAAGCGAAGGAGAGTTAGAGATACCAACTAGCTTAGATCTTGTTAATGTCTAAGAGAGCTTTGTCATATATTAAAGAAAAATAATAACCAAAGGAAAAAAAGGGAACTTACGCGTTCTTAATGGTCAAAACTTCCTCAATCGTTTTGCCCTTGATCCATTCAGAAGCTAATAAAGGGAAAAGATTAAAAAGAAGAAAGACTCTGAATCACAAGCTAACATTCCACACTGATTCTCACGGAATTGAGAAAAAAGAGTGTGAAAAATAAAAGTGAATACCGAGGGAAGAAGAGGCGATAGCAGCGCCACAGCCAAAGGTCTTGAATCGAGTGTCAGTGATCTGACCGGAATCATCGACCTTAATTTGGAGGCTCATCAGATCACCGCAGGAAGGAGACCCAACCAATCATGTGCCAACGTTAAGGTCGTCCCTGTTCAAGGACCCGACGTTCCTAGGGTTTTCAAAGTGGTCTATCACATTCTCGTGGTACATTCTTCGACCCCCCAATCCTCTACAAGGCCTTAGCCTTAGATAAGCTTTTTTTTGCAGTTTGCCTCAGCATCTCCTTCTCTTTTTTCTCTCTCGGCAAAACCTATCAATTAATTAAGGTTTTTTTTCTTTTCCTGAATAATAATGTGGATACATATCCCTCCCTTTCCCGACTTAATTTGCGGAAATAATGCAAATTGTAACTAACTTTTTCCAATTTTTATGTTTTTTTTGTTTCAATTATTATTTAATATTTACATGCAAAACATTTCACATGCAGGATTCTGTATTTCTCTTTCATTTCTATGTTCCATATGTAATTTCTCATAATGATTGTGCAACTTTTTCTTAATTTTCAATAAAGCAGATGTTATAGAAAAAAAAAAAAACATTTTCATGCAATATTCAATATTCTATCTGACAACAAATCTTTCCCAATTAGCCTATATGATATAGAACGCAACCCCTTTTTGGACCTAATATATATGTGCATGATACTATGTAAGGTGGAACCTACAAGACAAACTTGAAAATAAAGATGCTTCAAAATCCAGGCAAAATTTGTTTATTCTCTCAATCTACATTTCTGCCAACATAACCCCATGTTTGGTTAGAAAATAAACCGTTGTCGTTTTGGATAATCATTCCATTCCATGATCGTGACCCAATTGACGACATTCATATATTTCACTCCAGGCAGGTATTAAACAAAAATTTGAAAAAAATAAGCAATTAATTCGTAGTAATTACGAAAAATCCAGTTAAATGAGGAGCCGTTACAAATTGCGCCTCCAAAGAAGTCGCAACGGTCAGATTTTGCCCCCCAATTTCCTCCTCTGCTCTCCCTTCTTCCTTACCGTTTTGCATCACTCACTCCAAAAGTAAACCCTAATTTCGCGTTTCTGTGGATTTCGAGCGAATCTCCTTCTTCTTCTTCTTTTTTTTTTTTTGGTTCGTTCGTTTTGATTCACTGATTCGCGAATTATTCCTCGATTCGTATCCTCGATGGAGTCGACGAATTTGAAGAATGCTAAACCTGAGACTCCAGTGATGGATTCGATCAGGTTCGAATCGAAGGCTCAAGAGATTTCGAGATCCTCAGAGAATTCGAACCCTAACGTCTCACACGAGAGTCCAGCGAGAATCTCCGACTCTCCGCTCATCAAGTCTACCAAGTCGAGTAAACCTGCTCAGAAGAATCCGAAATCTAAGCTTAATCCTAGTCAGGCGGTGTTCTCTCCACGAAATCGCATTAGAGAGAGGAAATTTGTGGTGGTGAAGAAGAATTCGAGGAAGGAGAAGAGAGATTCAGCACCTATGGTTGCAGAGATTGACTGTAAGTGTGGATCTAAGACTAAAGGGAACTTGAAGAAATGTGTGTGTGTTGCATATGAAACTCTACGGGCCTCACAGGAAGAGTTCTTCAAAACTCGAAGCGAGTCGGAAGTAGAAATTGGAGAATCCAGCCAGAATGTGGAGGAAGGAGATGAAGTTGAAATCGGAGAATCCGATGAAACTGATGAAATAGGGGTTTCTTCGATGAAGAGGAGAAGGGAAAAGGTACTTGAAGAAGCGAGAAGGAGTCTCCCTGAATATGGCAAAGTGATGCATCTCGTTAAAGCATTCGAGAAGCTTACTTGCTTCCCGTTTGCAAAGGCAACATATAAGGAAGAAGGAAACCAAACGGAGGATAAGATCAAGAAAGCTCTGAAATGGGAATTGCCTGGGATGAGTTTGGAGCAGCCTAAGTGTCCAGAAGCTGAGACAGAACAAGTCACATGGAGTTCTTCATTTTCTCCATCTGATTTGGTCTTAACAGCAACCAATCTTGGACTAGCCCGACCTCATGCGCCAGTTTCTTCATCATGGGACAACAGGTATCCAAAAAAAAGATTTCATCAAACTATTAGCCATTGATAGTACGCATAATCAGTTATTTTGTCTTGTTACAGTGTTTCAAGTCTCAACTCAAATGGTGCCCGGAGGAGCAGAAGAAATGTATGTGTGTAGGATGCGTGACTTTACTTTGTTTTGTTTCCTTAGCTTTCATGTATATGCAGCATCTGATTTTATTTAGTCTCTTAGTGATTATCTTGCAATATCTCTCCCTGTATGGTTGATTTAGTGATAAGTTTGACATTTTATTTATTTATAACAGAGCTTGGATTCCTCCGCTTCAATGGGAAGTAGAAGATCGAAGAAGAAGCAGATGAAGGTCACTTCACCGAAGCCATTCAAACTGAGAACTGAGGTATTAACTTGGCTGATCAAATTAAGAAAACATTATTCGGGGTATGATTGAATAGATTCGTGATCTATCTACATCTGCACAGGAACGTGGGCGAATGAAAGAAGAAGAGTTTGCAAAGAAGCTACAAGAAATGACGATGGAGGAAGAAAAACAGAGAATCCCCATAGCTCAAGGTCTTCCCTGGACAACTGATGAACCTGAGGTGAGAACATCCTTTTCGCTTTATATTAAGATCAAGTTCTATTATACCAGATCATTTATAGAATTGTTTTGATATTGATGTAGTTTGGTGAAATTTACTTAAAAAAGGTTGTAGTAAAGTTGTAATCTATCTTACTATTTCTTGGTCAAACTTCCTGAGTAGATGATATTGTGCATTAAGTAAGAAAAGCTTTTGCAGAAGGTTAATTAACCATTCCAATGTTGTTCTCTGTTTCAGAGTCTTGTTAAGCCTCATGTGAAGGATATCACTATACCAGTAGACTTGAAGCTCCATTCAGACATTCGAGCAGTAGAACGTGCTGAATTTGATTACCAGGTAAAAAGACCTCGGTCGAGAGTTGTGCATGTTTCAGTTTCTGAAATCTAATCTGCATACGCAGAGTCTTCGTTCTCATGTCTTTCAAGCTGGCTCTGGATCATGAATTCTTAATTAAACCAGCATTGTTTCATTCTGTACCAGGTTGCTGAGAAAATAAACCTGATAGAGCAATACAAAGCAGAGAGAGAACGGCTGCGAAAGGTAAGAGACTCTATTTGCTTGTTATGAAATCATTAGTCTTTGGACTATGAAAATATGACACCAAGTTTATGGATTATGCAGCTAGCAGAAGAAGAAGAGTTGCGAAGGCTGAGGAAAAATTTGATCCCGAAGGCACAACCAATGCCGTACTTTGATCGACCATTTATCCCCAGAAGGTAAAAATTAAAAAACAGTGTTGGATTTAGCTTTCTTCTGGATTGATTGATGAAAATATTATCAGGCAGATCATTTATTTGTTGTTTCATTTGCTATTGAAGGTCTAACAAGCACCCGACCATCCCTCGAGATCCCAAGTTTAACCTACCACAACATAGAAGCGGACTCATGCATAATGGCACCCTTTACATTTTTAATAGTGATGTTTAACCTCTTGTAATACAACATAAGAGTAATATGCTTCTTGCATTGCACCTACCTAAATGATTGAATTTTGTTGAACTTCAAATAAATCAGATAAATAAGAAACAATTTTCATGTTAGATTTAAATGTCGTAAGCCACGCACAAAATTGAGAAAAAATCAAGAACAGAATGCAGGCCTCGTTAAACCATGTTATGAACTGAATTAAAGTGAACAATAATTTTGAATTCTATTAAATCGTCTGTTAGGTATAATTAGTTGCTTTTTATTTTGTTCTTTCTTTTAATACATCGGTGACAGACAGAAAAAAAAAAAACGGAAGAAGAAGATAAGATTTAGATGTCCAAAGCCACCAACGAAATATGAAAAATTTCTGAACATTATGAGTGCAGTCTTGAGCAATGAAATAGTTCTTAAGAGAAAAGATAAACACTAAAAACAGCACATTGGCATCAAAAGTAGAAGAAGAACTAAAAACAACATTCAGATCTTCAGGGTTCCACAGCAATACGTCCAGCAACCTGGTCCAAATCCCGTTGCCCACTGGAAGTGATTCTTCTTCCTCTGAATTAAACAAAAACAAAAACCATCAGTATCTTGTCATAAGATAGAAAGAGAAGGGGATTTTTTTAACAGAAAACTTAGTTATATTTACCCTTTGGTGTCAATCTCAACAATGTTCATCGTCTCCAACTGCTGGAGGATGTGGCGGGCAATTCCACCGCTGCTTTTGCAGAAGTGTGGTGGGCGACTACCGTTTCTCTTGCTCCCACCATAGATTCTACGGAAAGCACCGACACCAAGACCTCCCCTCAGGTAAACCTTCCTTGCCATAGATGCTGCAATATAACCGAGTACAACAGTCAGAATATGACTTTATATGAGTCGAGAGATAAAGAGACAAGAGGAAAATGGAGAGCTTACCAGCTCGGATGTAGTACCAATCTGGATCATATGGGGCAAGCTCTTTCAACTTACCGGTCTTCACAATGTCTGTCCATGTTGGAAGCTCGATCTGAAGCAAAACAATAGACATTAAGTTAAGAGTCCTAAGAAAAGAAGAAAAAAAAGCAATCAAGAAACATCAAACGATTATAGATGTCAGTCAATAATGGCAAAATGTGGAGCATGAGCTTTAATTATTGTTCTCAATGAATTCAATGGAAATATTAAGCGAATAGGTGATGACACGACGACCAATTACAAACATTGGAACTTGAGTTTCAATCAACTGATCAAATAGACACTATAGAAACACAACAAGAAAGATAAATTTGTGTATAAACAATGACAAACATTGACAGTTTAGCTTTGTTCTTCAGTAGCTTTAGGCAGATTGTATGAGAATTATTGAAGGCATTGCAAGACCTCAACACAACACAAATTATAACAATAACACACAGAACAGAAGACCACATCGCGAACAAACAGAAAACAGACATGTGAAAAAGTATTCTCATTTCCGCAACCATTCTCATTTCCGCATTAAAAACAGCTAAAATAAACTTATAATTCTCCTAATTACACACGAAAGAAGAGCACTAAGCAACTAACCTTCCCAGATCGCTTGAGATGAGAAGCGTAAGCCTTCACAAAGTCATGAGGGGAGACGTCCTTCACAGTTTTACCAGTCGCCATAGCTAAGAGATTAAGAAAGCTCTGATCTTCGTCTGGGGTTTTGCCCAACGCAAGCTGAATCTCTTCGTCTCTCCGCAAACGCTAGGGTTTCCAATCACCAATTGCAATGTCTATATATATGCTCATTATTAGTTTCGCTTTAGGGTTTTCTCCCATCCGGGTCTTAAACCCGACCCGTTCTGGGAATTATATTGATTAGGCCCAATTTACTCATACAGGCCAGCTCAATAATGGGCCAAAGTTTCTTATTCAGCCTTGTTGTCTCAGGTTTGACCTCGTGAAACGACACCGTCTCAGTGCTATCAGGAAAACGTCTACGTTTTTAGCATCGCTTAACCACTGGCTATTAGTTCGCATCTCGAGTCGTCGTCTCTGCCATTTTTGGGCAAACCCTAGAGAGTCAGAAAGCAGAGTCATCAGCAATGGCGATGAAGAATCTTCTAACCTTAGCTCGCCGATCTCAGAGGCGTTTGGCTCTGAATCAAGCGATACGAGCCTCCTCCTCCGTTTCAGCTCTCGATTCGGCGTCTGCCACATCTCCAGCGGCTCAATCCCCCACGCCGCCGATTCTCATGCCCTACGATCAAGCGGCAGAGATTATAAAAAACAAGATCAAAAAGCTCGAGAACCCGGATCAGAGATTCCTCAGATACGCATCGCCGCACCCGACCCTTGCGTCACACAATCACATCTTGTCAGCACCGGAGACTCGCGTCACCACCTTGCCCAACGGTCTACGAGTCGCTACTGAGTCCAATCTTTCGGCCAAGACCGCCACCGTTGGAGTATGGATCGACGCTGGATCTCGGTTCGAGTCGGATGAGACCAACGGGACGGCTCATTTTCTGGAGCATATGATTTTCAAAGGCACGGAGAGGCGTACCGTGAGAGCTTTGGAAGAAGAGATCGAAGATATCGGCGGTCATCTGAACGCGTATACGTCCAGGGAACAGACCACTTACTACGCTAAAGTGATGGATTCGAATGTGAACCAGGCTTTGGATGTGTTGGCTGATATCTTACAAAACTCCAAGTTTGACGAGGAGAGAATTACCCGCGAGCGAGATGTGATCCTCAGGGAAATGCAGGAGGTATCGTCTTCTTCTATAATTCAAACTTTCTCTTCTCTTCTCAATCTATCGTTTCAGTTTTCCGGGGACTTTAAAATTAAAACTTTCTTCTGTTATTGATTGTTGGGCTTAATCATATGTGTGGTCTGGTCGTCAAGTAAATATTTTTCGTGCATTTTGCATTCATTAGGAGATATTAGAGTATTTCGGAAATGCGGGAGGTATGTATTACTCGTGTGCTTGAAAATAATTTCAAACTTTGTGTTTGTTTCTGAGATTTCTCCACTTTTTTTTACATATAAAAAAAAACCTAACCTTCGGTTTTCCGGTGTGCCTAGAAATTTAAAATTCTGTCCCATTTTATCTTGTGCATTTTGCATTCATCAGAAGATACTGGAGTGTTTTAATACTATGTTTTCCTTAGATTTATCTGTGTCTAACTAAGCTGTAATTTATTTTAATTGGTGTAGGTTGAGGGACAAACCGATGAAGTTGTTCTTGACCATTTACATGCCACTGCATTCCAATACACACCTCTTGGAAGAACTATTCTGGGACCTGCTCAGAACGTCAAGTCGATCACCAGAGAGGATCTGCAGAATTACATCAAGACTCACTACACAGCTTCCAGGATGGTATAACCTGTTGTTTACTTCTTATCAATTTTGCAATCATTTGTTTGGATTCTTATGTTGGTTCATCCAAAACATTTTCAGGTGATCGCTGCTGCAGGAGCTGTCAAACATGAGGAAGTTGTTGAGCAAGTGAAGAAGCTATTTAACAAGTTGTCGTCTGATCCAACATCTACTACCCAACTAGTTGCCAAAGAACCTGCTAGTTTTACAGGTTCTGAGGTAAAGACACAACCCATATGATTGATTGTTCCTTTTCTCTTTATGCAGTATTTCTTCTTTCTAAATTTCTTGCCCATTGATAATTGTCAGGTTCGAATGATTGATGATGACCTACCTCTTGCGCAATTTGCTGTTGCCTTTGAGGGAGCATCTTGGACAGATCCAGATTCGGTTGCTCTTATGGTTATGCAAACCATGTTGGGTTCATGGAACAAAAATGTTGGTGGTGGCAAACACATGGGGTGAGATTTTAATTTCTGACTATAGTGTTTGCCATAGATTCAAGGAAAAGCATTGTTTTTCCAATATGTTGATGAATATTTAATATCTATCCGCAGATCTGACCTGACCCAGAGAGTCGCCATTAATGAAATAGCGGAAAGCATAATGGCATTCAACACCAACTACAAGGATACTGGACTGTTCGGTGTTTATGCAGTTGCCAAGGTTAACCCGTTAGCTTAGCTATTATCTCAAACAATGTTGAATTTCTCGGTATAAGCAGTTTCTTCTCATGATCGCCTCCTATCATATCTCTTTGTAACATATTTTAAGTTAATTTTTTCAGGCCGATTGCTTAGATGATTTATCGTATGCCATTATGAATGAGGTAACCAAGTTGGCCTACAGAGTTTCAGACGCTGATGTGACACGTGCACGGAATCAGGTTAGCAGCCAAATGTTTTTGCTCTGTTTCCCAAGATCAGCTTCTGCTAGTTACCCATGTGATATTTTTAAAGCATTTAATGATTTCTCTCGCTTTTTTTTTTTGATAACTCAAGGTGTGTGTAGAATATTTCAAACGCCAACTGATTTTAAAAATTCCTTTCAGCTGAAATCATCGCTGTTGCTTCACATGGATGGAACTAGCCCAATTGCTGAAGATATTGGTCGTCAGGTATGATATCAATCATCTAAAATCAATCTTATAGAACTTCCTGCAAAATCAGTCTTAGAAAACTTCATGAACCTTGTGCTATTTGCAGCTACTGACCTATGGGCGTAGAATCCCAACAGCTGAACTCTTTGCTAGGATCGATGCTGTTGATGCCAGCACGGTTAAACGTGTTGCCAACAAATATATCTATGACAAGGTAAGTTCAATCACTCTCGGTCTCTCTGTCTCTCTCTCCTCTTGGCTTCATTCTTTAGAAGCAAGAAAAGAAAAGATACTTGGGGTCTAGGCTGCTAAGAAATGTTCGTGATAAAGGGGATGTTTTTTTTTTGGGATTATGCGCAGGACATAGCAATCTCAGCCATTGGTCCAATCCAAGATTTGCCAGACTACAATAAGTTCAGACGCAGAACCTACTGGAACCGATACTAAGGCTCTGAAAATAACGGTCACAGAACCGCAAGGCTCGCCCACGGGTAGATTCCGTAGGCGGATAGAGCAAGAACGAAGTTGATGCTGGATTCATTATTTTTGTGTTTGCTGTTTACTGTAACCTTCATAAATCTCCCATCATCGCTGGTAAAATAAGTGTACCATTTACTCTTTATCTCTCTCATTCTACAGGAAGATGCTAGACATCCTCTGTTTTGTTTTATTTTATTTTTGTTCTCTTCAGAATTTTCCCATACTCACTAATAAGTTGTTGGATGTTGGTTTAAAACTTTAATTGGAAAACATTGTTTTCTTTCTTCTGCATTCGTCCGTATTTTTGTGTATCTTTTTAGATTTAGCTATTAATCTTTTTTATATAAAAAACATTGTGATAATATGCATTGTATGTTCTGAATTTGAATATACTGTGTAAATGCAAAAGCAAACAATAGTTTTATTAATTCACTAGTGATTTGATCCAGTTGACAAATTTGTCAAGATTCTCATAAGAAGTGCCATCTTTTGAAGCACTTTTAATCACAATCTCTTTCACCTTGATAGCTCGCTTTTTGCACTCTCCATCGACCCTCATGACCTCATCGATCTTCTTCTTCACCTCCAACCTTGTAAACTCTCCTCGTTCGTCTAGATCAAACCCTAAGCCAATCTTCCACACGTCGCATATATATGCTTTGTTGATAAATTGGTCTGCAAAATAAGGGATGCAAAGGAATGGTATGCCATTTTCGGCTCCTTCCAAAGTTGAATTCCATCCACAATGGCTCACGAAACATCCAATGGCTAGATACGAAAGCACCTCACGTTGCGGAGCCCATCTCACCACTCTGATCCGATCCGACCCGACTTTGATTGGTGGTTGTTCACCTGTGCTGGTGACCCACAAGACCGGTCTATTGAATCGACATGTAATAAACGTATTATCTATGAGTCATAAAAATAATGGGAGACGCACATAGCTAGGCTTAATAGAGTAAACTGGAACCACAAACCCGGTTATTTCCAAATTTTTTACCTCTTGGTTAGCTCTAGACCAATTGTTAGTTCTTCTAATTGAGCCTTGCCCATAAACCCAAAGCTCCCAAAGGCAACATATATCACCGAACCAGGAATATGCCGGTCCAACCAATCTAGACAATCTCGGTCCTGAGGTAAAAAGCTTCCCAGTGACGTGGACTCCTCTTCAAGACTATGATGAGCCAAAACAATGGGACCAATTGGTAATATATTTGGGCCTCCTATTCCAAACGCTGCCGTTTCTAGTTCATACACTGAGTTGCATAACAACCAATCCGTTGACTCGATTGACTTGTTGTTTTGAAGCATAAGTTGGAATATGTTCCTCTGTGAATCTTTGTTCTTCAGACAAACCCACACAAACTTGTCTGTTTCCATATCTGGCATCCCCGGAGATAGTTGAATTGTCTTATTTACCCTCGGAGTCCCTACAATTAGAAACGATAGCTACAACTTTTAATTAAAAAACATACCAAATAATACTGTAGCCACCAAAAACAAAAAATAATAACAACAAAACTTGAACTCAAACCATACACTGAAAAGGTGGATCTTACCATCACAATCAATGAGACCATCGTCGACTAGTTTCTGAATGCTAAATCCAAGAACCATAGACGCAGCCGCGGCGGGACAAAACGCGGCTCGTCTGATCCCAAACTTAGCCGCAATTTCAATTGCCCATCCCAAGCTCTGATCCGCCACAACGCAGCTAATGATCGTGCCACCGCTAGTTTCCGAGATCATGTTCTTGATCAATTCCTCTACTTTGGTTGGCATAAAACGCAAAACCGATTCCGACAACTTCCCGGGAATGTTCCTCTCTTCTGGTGAATCCTCTAAACCGTCGTGGATTGAAACAAGCTTGATCCGATTCGGGACATAATCACCATGGGATGATTTGGATATGGAGTTGATGATGCGATTGTGGTTAAACTCGATATTTACGAATGTGATTTGGATTCCTTGTTTTGCAAGGTAACGTGAGAAGCTCATTAGAGGAAGAATATGACCTTGTGCTGGGTACGGTATAACCATAACATGAGGCCTTCCCATTTTCTTTATTTTGAATTATTATCCAAAGAAGAGTTTTGATTCATGATCATAAGGAAAATTTGAAGATGACAGGATTCTTCTTAAAAGTGCTAATTGACTTTTGTCGTTTTTCTTTCGGAATCAAGACTAATTTGATACCAACAAGTACGACTTGTATTATAAGAGAACACAAAAAATATGACAACTCAGAATTAACTCTACGTCGTTAACCATAAAAACCATTTTAACCATTACATACTAGCTAGTCTCAGTTTTTTTTTTGGTGTTTGTCGCAGCAGCAAAATAATCTTGATACAAAACCAACTCTATAAACACTGAAAATTCAATAATTAACAACTTGAAGTCATCAATAGACCAGATTTAATTTAATCCCATCTCATAACTCATAAGTCATAACTCAAACTTTACATTTGGTTTGTTTTTCTCGCCACGATTTTGAATATTACAATATTTGACTCGGATTTATCAAGCCTTTGGAAGTGGTTTGCCACTCAAGAAATACTTGAACAGCTCAAAAGCAGCACGTGGCTTGAACAATGGTACCTCGTGACCTGCTCCTCTCACCGTCACGAACGTTAGTCCTTCGTACACTTCCGTCCACCCTCCGACCTAAAACCATAGTCTTGAGTTATATAATGCCATGTTTTATTGTTAAAACCGAAGATAATCAAACAATAACCGGGTTTTAGTTACATACCTGTTTCTTGACATACCAAGGATACCAAGGGACTTTGGTATTCAAACTAAGTCTTGCTAGTGAGTACCTAGTTGCCGTCACCGGTACAACGGAATCGACATCGCCACTAAACCATAACCAAAATAAAAAAAAAAAAATTACAAACACGGATAAACGATCGAGGGTATATTTCACGGTGATGTCATTGAAAACCGAAAATGACAGACCTAAAAACCCAAACCCTAATTCCACCGGTGATCATTTCCCGGTATATAGGTAGAACCGATGAATCTGTGTCGTTCCAATTCCTGTTTAGCACCTCACTGCCAACAAAAACATGTTCTAATTTTAATCGAGTTATTCGACAAATAAAACTAACATGATCTTAATTTTGGTAAAATGAACCTGCAAGCGGTCCATTTATATGGAATATTGGTGACGTTGGCATGAAGAGCTTTCTGAACATCAGGCCGGTTATAATAGATCTCTGCATATCTTTCGGTACATGGATCATACCCAGATATTTTCCTCAGTACCTACTCCCAAGAACCGGAAAAACAAATTTATACAAGAAAAAAGCCATAGAGAACTTGTAATAATACGAATCTAAAACATGGTATTGATCTGAAATGTGAATAGTCATCAAAATGAACACAAAAACCAGTGAACCGGATCCAAAAACAGAGGAGAGAGGGGGTTCTTACGGAGAAGGGAAGGTGAGGTAGGCGCATACTCCGGCGACCAGAAGAACCAGTGAAGCCAGAAGCACCACCGTCACTTGACTTGTTACAGGGAGGCTCATAGATGTTGTACTGATCGATGTTACCAAACTCCTGCTCCATCGCGTAAGAATAAAGCGTTTCGCATTCATCAGATTCCTTCTGGCGACTAAAATCGCAAGTGCTAACTAACTGATGATACGTCTTGTCCGAGATCATCGCGTGGCTCCACCAATACGACACCGTTCCGAGGTTATCATAGTGATTGTCCGTCACCGCGTTTCCCACCTTCCAATACGCAAAACAGAAATCGCCACGGTTTTAAACGCAAAAATTTGAGTTTTTTTTGGGAATGGAAAACAGAGGATTTTTTATTTCGATTATTAGATTACCATGATTCCTTTAAGATTGATCGGATTCTTAGATCGTTTGTTGTAATTCATGATTTCTCTAGCAAGCTGAGGGACATAATGTCCGGCGTAACTCTCCCCAGTGATGTAAATCTCACGGCGGTTGTATCTCGGAAACCGGCGAAGCCATTCGATAAGAAACTGAAGTGAATCCTTGGCTGCAACATAGAAACAGAGTCGGTTAATCTAAACCGTGATAATTTAGAGGGATTTGGTTTTGCATTAGTTATACCGGTACGAGAATCGCCGGTATTGAAGAGATCGGAGGAGCGGTTAGTGTAGGAGAAGCCGACGCCGGCGGGAGCTTCGAGAAACAAGAGATTGGCGAGTGAGTTCCACGCGAACTTGTTGAGATACAAACCGGACCCACCTTTGCTTATCCTGAATGGTCCAATCTCCTCCGACGCGCCGTACGCTACCGACGAACACCCCGGTCCTAATCAATATATTGCACATTTAATATTTTTAATTATCTATAAATTTATTTCAGAAGTAGCCCTTAAGAAACATTAATTGTAATGCTCTGTGTAAATTTGATAAATAAAGATAAGAATTTGATAGCGGTTGAATTTAAAAGGGGGAAAAAGAGAGACCAAAAGTTGGTTGTGTATTTAATAGTGTCTCAATGCTAGTTTGAAAATAGCATTTAATGATTTAACTTTTTCAGCAGGTACAAGATAATATTAGGAAAATGCAATGATCTATCGAATGCATGCATGATAAACTTTAGCGTTACGATTTACTTATCATTTACTGTATATGTGTGTATAGTAACTATATACATTTAGCATTTTTGTAAAGACAAGCTGTTGAATATAGGCAAATCATTATATATATTATATATATACTAATACTGTAATAGATATACACAACAAACATGATTGAATTTATTTGAGAAATATGGGGTCAAATAAAATGGTGAGTCCCCAGTAGTAGTAGTTAGGGCATTATTCCCATGCCTAAGTAGGCCAAACCCAAAAATAGTATTTAAATAAAAATTAAAAGGATAAACAAGCCCAGTTTCATGGATAAAAAAGTGGTTTATAAATAAAGCCTTTACAAGCTAACTTATTGAAAATTCAATCATTCAAGACGTGTGTGTGAACAGATTAGTTGGTGTGCTAAAATAGATCTAGCGAAGTTATAAAATGCTGCTGAGTAAATACACTTCAAAAAAAGGCGAAATGAAATAGATAACGTTTAATAGTTAATTATGTACCTCCGTTGAGCCAAATAACGAGAGGTTTTGAGAGAGGGAGGTGAGACGCTTCCGTGAGCCAATAGAATAGTGATCTTCCGACGGATTTATCGACGGTAACATAGCCGGAAAACTGCTCAAACGTGACGTTAGGCTGACCGGGAAGTGACGTAATCCTGTCCGCCTCTGCTTCCTTTTCTCCTCCTCCTATTTGACTTCTTCCTTGAGATGTCATTACAAGTGTGGCCATGAAAATGGTGAAAATTACGCATTTTGCCATCGCAATGGCCAGCAGAAGGAGAAAACAAATCTAGAGTGTGTCGGAGACTTTTGAGATTGGCTTCTACAGTTCTACCTTTAGCTTGTCTTAAATAGAGAGAAAGAGAGAGATAGATGAAAGAGATGAAGTGAGGAAAATATTTAATGACATAATTCGTACTCCATCATATTTACTCTCTTCCTTTGTCAACCAACAATCATAGAAACAAAATAATGGTGACTAAAATTAATAATTGTTTTACTTTTTGGCATTAAGAAAATAACGGTAAACATAGTTTTCTAGTTTCACTCTTAATTATGTTTCTTTAGCTAATTTTTACCGCCAGACCCAGTTTTAGTCATATAAATTACATAACAAATAAACACTTAACTTTTTGCCAATAAAACGCATTGGACCGTTAGCTCTAAAACTATAATAATATTAAAACCAAATAATAGCTCTTTTTTGTTTGTTTAAAAACGTTGGAGTTCTTTTGTTTCTTGACGTGGGTTATAGTTTATTGGAGAAAGGATAAGTAATAGCGATAAACTGGTGAATGGTGATGTTTAGAAATGGCCCACCAATAGTATTAGTGACAGTAACTTTCTGAATTTGGAAGAAGATACAATGATGAATTCAATGACACCACCAGCTTGTAATAGTAGTAAATACGTTATTTGATATGACAGAGCATTAAATCAATTGTGCGTGTACATATATATACACATGTGTATATGTGTATACCACTACCACATCGCCACATGCACGTACATACATAGGTCAAATTAATGTTTGACAGTTCAGTTGCTCTATTACAAATTTGGTTAGTGTTTTTGAAACGTACGATATTATTTAAACGAAAACTAAATACTCAAATGGAGTTTATAAGTAGGTGAAGCGATCAACAATGTTCTTTAATGGTAGTCATGTTTGTGAATAAACAGAATTATATCAAACTATATAGGTTACAATATATAGGTGAAGAAAAATTGAACCGAGACCCAATTAATCAAAATTTATTATAATCGACTTTTCTTTTCCATAACTTTACACACAGTACGTCACCAAAATCGTACTGAGCTGAAAAAAAAAATCGAATTTATCACATACGTTAGGTGAATTAGAAATTGGAAATTGTGTGAAAACCAATGTGATTTCTTTCATTCAGTTACCATAGTTCGTAAACCAACGACAGCAAAGAAAAAAAAAGAAGTTGAAATTGAACAAAAACATGCAACCCTCAAAACTGTGTAAAGCTATAGAAAAATTAACATGAGACGACCAAAAAATAATCTAGACATGATTTATTATTTTCTATTTTTACAGTTTTTTTAGTGAAGGTATACACTTACAGTATAGAAATAAAACAAACAAGAAACAAAACAGAAGAAATTTTGAATAGTTGGACCCATACAAGCAAATTGATGTCTCCACGTTGGGGGAAAAGTATTCTCTTTTTTTCTACTGATGAAAAATACTTACACCTTTGACCATCTTTTCATAGGTCATTACAATATTTCCCCCATCTGTATTTTATAGTATTATATACTTTACCCCAATATTTTTCTTTTCTTCTCCATAAATTAGAATACTTTCAAGCTCGCGTGTTTACAGGTGTGGTGAAATACATATTATCTATATTTTTTACCTTTTTGTTGTAATATCACATTATACAGAATTACAGATTATATATAATTATATACCCAAAATCCTTCTTTTTTTTTGACCTCGACACATATGATTAATTGCAAGACTGTGAATATAAGACGTTTTACACTGCACCAGTTTATTCCTCTTTCTTTGGTAAAAAATATCATTGCATGAGGTTTTGGTGTATCTATTTGGTAAGGTTTTGATTTGGACTTTTATTAGCTTGAATTTCTTCTTCGATTAGCTGCAGCCTTTTTGCATTTACAAATGTGGGGAATAAAATTGGGATGATTATGTGACTATATACGTCTATTCAAATTGTGTGATTAATTAGTAAAAAAATTGTTTGCATTTAAAAATATATCAATGTGGGAGTGGCTAGTGGTTGAATCAAAATAAGCTGACATTAAGGAAGATACGAGTTTGATTTTTCCTGTTGGGATGAATAATAATAAATCACGACTATATATTATATAGATGGGCGGGCTACCGAAACTTTTTTCTTTGGTATGAACGTCCTAAACTTTTTGATAATATTAAAAAAAAAAAAAAAAAAAAGAACGTCCTAAACTTTCACATTAATAAAATTCTTTTATCTCTCTATTCTGTATTTTCATTTTATTTGTATTCGGTCGTGAACAATAATCCCTATTTACAATACGAGCCAATATAAAGTCATAATTAGAAATTAAGATTAAAATTTGACTTATCAAACTAAACGAGCCGAAAGTTGTTGTTACTTGTTCTCTTCTCTGGATGTAAAATTTAAATTAAGTTTTTCACCACTAATGATAGACTAATATCTTTGAAACAGGTACATTTAAAAGCATTACCTTAATTGACGACTAGATAAAAACAACAGCCCATTATTAATTTAATGCCTTTTTTTTCTTGAAGGGAACCATGAATGTAATCTATAAATGCTATAGATAAATGTAGTTATATTTTTTTGGCGTATTTATCAAAAATATATGTATAACAGTATAAGTAACATATATATATATATATTTTAACGTACACGCGAAGTTACTGTCGAGGAAGCCATTATTAATGCGTCACTATTGTATACAGCTTCGGCTCGAATCAAATAGCCATGAAGACGATGATGCTCTTTTGAATTTATGCAATGAATATATCTATTCATTTATTGCGTACGAATATTCATTAAAAGCTACATATAAAAATATCAGTACAATAACATATGTTAACATGCATAAAATTTGTGTTTTTTAATTAACTTTTCCATGATTTAGTTTAATAAATTTTATCATAAAGTTTATTTCGCGTTTGTGTACAATAAGTAAACTCCATTTGTGGAAAAATCTGACAATTGCTTTAGAAGATTCTATATCCGTGCCTAGCAATATTTTTCTACTTTCAGATTTTTATAAAGTACCCTCTCTAAAGAAAAATTGGAATTTAAAGAAGCACAGGAGTAGTAGTTGGCAATGAGATAGATATTAAAGTTTCATAATAATGACTCTTTTCGTATCTCTGATTTTGAATGTAAATAGATAAACCACAAATGTTATAAGTAAAATAAAACTAAAAATGAAATGATGAAGTAATAGATGAAAGGAGTGAGGTCGAATAGTATTAATGTCATTTCAAGAAACTGTGCTTACGCTTATTTTGTCCAACAGATTCAGAGTTTGTGTCAGTCTTTCTTCCTTCTTCCCATTTCTCCTTCTGTGACGTTTTTAAGGACATGAAAGCGGTGAATCTCTGCTAACCTCACGTGCCGTTTTCAGTTGCTTATGTCACTGTCCAATCATACTTCGCTGTTCCTTCTACGTCTCTGTGTTATCCTCATGGCCGCATGATTGCTGGACATTTGTTTTGGGCCTGGCCCGATTAAAACATTGCCTTCTCATTTTTGTTTTTCGTTTTACTTTTTGGGGTCAAAGCCATTTCATATGTGTCAAGGTCCTAAATTGTATTGTATATTGTTGGGAATATCGGATTTTAGACTAGGGGCCATGTTATCTATCTTCCACTATTCAACCTCAACATTAGGAAATGTGATAATTTAGGACAAGAAAAAAAAAACAGAAACAGTATTTGAAGATATGTATGTATAGATATAGATATATACAATATTTGATTAACTTATAAGGGGAAAATCATCCAAAAGTAAGCCAATATTCAAAGTTGATAAATTGATTTTTTTAAGCTCAATATACATTTACAACATTGCTTTTTAATTTTTTTTTTTTTTTTAAGTTTGCGAACGGTCAATAATCATACAAATAAACAAATGTACACACTATACAACACAGATTTTATTAGATAATGCTAAATCCGACCGCTGCAACCTCAGTTTTCCAACAACGGTAATAATACTCTAAGCCATTTACATAAATCCAATTAAACTTACACCAAAATTCGTCGTCCTATCCAATTTTATCTCTCTTCTTTCTCTTATGGAGTCGCAACAATCAAATCTCTCTTCTTTCACTTAGCCAAGGTCGATTTTTCATCATACCAAATCAAAACCCGGTTCATATATAAATTTTGGCTTTTCCCAATTTATTCCACAGTTATTTTAGTTATTAACTATCGCAGCTTGCATAAATTGTTTCAGATACAAGATCTACGCAAACCGGAATCCGGTATATCATTTGTGGGTTGTTGAAGACATCGTCGATTTGTGGCTTGAACCGAATAAAGTTTTGCAATTTTTGTTGGCTAATGTATTTTTACTTTCTTGGACGTTCCATATATGTATTTCTTATGCTTGTGTTAATTAAGATAAATTGATTTAAGTCTTGGGTTCCTAGTAAATGCAAACACTTGTTTTTCTTTTTTATGAAAGCTAAACTTGTGATAATTAAAAAAAAAATGTTTTTTTTCTCCAACAAAAATTGATTAAACCAATTATTTGACAACTGTAGTTTGTAGTGAGCTGAAATTCTCCTCTTTTTTCATGTACGGGTGTATTTTCCATTCTAAAAATAGCAGGGAGTATTATTACCAGAATAAACTTCTATTATTCATCTATTTATCTTAAACAACACATTGCACTACAATTACATTAAAAGATTAGTCATAAACGCGTTGAAACTAATCCCTTAGTTAGTCATTTAATTGTTGTCCCTTTAGATAACTAACTTACTATCCCAGCTAAGTTATAACGAACAAACAAACAAAAACTTTATTGAGACTTTTTTTGTTACTCTTGTTGTTTTTTGTTACACCGTATAAATAAAAATAAACATACACAACCCTCTTAAGTTCGATTCTTAATCATCTCCCTAATTACAGCTGCGAATCAATTCTCTCATTCATAGTTTCCCTAAGAACCCTTAATCAATTCGTGTTCTTTTCGAATATCAGACAAAAACAGAGCGCTCTGTTAATTTTTAATTTTTTTTTTCCAAATCAGGACAATGGAAACGAAATTAAGTGAAAGCAAAGAACAACAATGGAAGGATTCGATGTCTCTATCTTCATCTTCAAGATCGTCATCAATAACATCTGAATCATCAGATGGTCACTTTGATATCCGACACTTTCCTCTTCCCAAGCCATCATTGTCTGCTCCCGAGGCACAGAAGCAGAGAGAGTCACATCAGGCTTATAATTCCTCCGTCAGCTCTTATACCAGTTCGTCATGGTCCTCGAACCACCTAATCGATTTACCCGGTTATGATCCAAACCGGATTCCACCTGCGGTTTTCTCCAGTAAACCGGGTAATTCGATGGAATGGAGTATAGCTTCTAATGAATCCTTGTTTAGCATCCACGACGGGAATTTTAGCATTTCTACTGCAGCGTTGAGGTTGGCTGAGATACCCAGATTTGAAGAACCATGTCAGGAGATAACCGAAATCAACCTGGTTCCTCTTCCTCCCTCGGTTAAGAAACTCACGGAACATGAGAAAGAAACAATCACAGAGAATAAACCAAATCAGGTGGAAAAACCAGTCTCTGAGATTGACGATAAATTGGAAGAAAAAAAGATGATTGAATCCGAAAGCGACGATGAACATGAAAATAATGATGAAGAAGAAGATATGATCGAAGCAAAGGTTACAGTAGAAATTGAAACCCAAAAACCGGAAGAAAAATTGGTAGAAGATGTGAAGAAGAATAAACCAGCAGAAGATTCGATCAGTACAGTTTCACATTCGCCTAGCATTTCTTGTCGCTCGGACACCAGCAACAACAGCATTGGCTCTTTCGCCTTCCCAGTGTAAGTCATGGTCTTCTGAATCTTAACTAGTGGATGCATGGTTTTCTTGATTATTTCTTGCGCACTAAGGAACCAATGAAACCCTAATTTACTTTGTTTGGAATTCATGCAACAGATTGCAGAAAGAAGACGGAGTTAACAAAACGCCATCTGTAGAAATCAGAGGGAACGTTTCCCACAAGCGAAACCCCGAGTATATGTTGCCTCAATCGCCGCCGATGCAACCGGCTCAACCGCAACCGCAACCTTATTTGGAATCTAGTACGCCAGCTCAGTTGCAGCAGCAATCACAAATACAACGGAAGGCATCGAGACAATCAGAGTCTCGAAAGCAATCGATAAAAGCTTCGAGAAATGGTGGTTGGTTCTCTTGCTTCCGCTTTCCAAAATGCAGGTTATTCAAGTAGAGGAAGCTTTTGGCGTTTGCGTTTTGGTTTTCTTCTTATGTGTGATCTGTACGGATGTAAGTAGTTGTAAACTTGTAAGGTATAATGTAACCAAAGAGTGATGATCCTAACCGAGTTCCGCCGGTTTTTAAGATAATCGACACCAGATTTGGTCCGATTTGGTTACCGATGGATGGTGTATGACTCTTATGTCATGGTGATGTATACTACAAGGACCACATTTCATCAAATACTTTATTTTTATATATGTATTTTAAGAGGTAGCTAAAACACATATATAATTCACTAAAAAAAAATCATATAATTATTCATTTCAAAAGGTATAAATAACCCACTCTTTTTATCCCCATAAATGTGGCTAATGTGTTGGATACATGACAAAATTATAAATTTATATTTAAAAAAAACATTTGTTTTGCTTTATCTTGAAGCTTCCCTTATATCCATGAGAAGAGGGGATTCTGTCCCTTTTTTACTTTCTAATTTTTCAATTCTTTTGCTGTAAAGAAACACATATATGTCACATGCATTTATGTATTTTTAATAAATTATTGGTAGCAAAAAATCTTTACTGATTGATTATGAAGTTTTTTTGCAAGAAAGTTTCAAAATTTAGCAAGGAAAAGTTCGATCTTAAGGAAGAAAATGTTTTCATTTTCAAACTTATTCAACGATCCTATTTTATCTGTAGCTTGTATTTCTGATGTCACCTAATGTGTTACTATGTGTTTTTGGGATCTTACATTATACTCATAGTTTCTCATGTCAGCGAGTAAGTACTTTCTATATGTGTATATATACACATATATGTCTCTATATATATGTATGTAAGTTGATTAAATAGTTCTATTACATCCATAAATTCATAATTGATGGTATAAAGGATGTTTTAAAAAGGTGTACTTTTGGGGGAAATGAGGTTGTAAATTAGATTGACTAAAAATATATATGCATGTACTGATGTACATATACTGTATCTGTAATAAATGTTAATTTCAAGATCTTAGCATAACATTGGTCGATGAGAGATTGATTCGTCTTGGAGATACACTGAGCGAGTTAAATTATCGTTACATTTATTAGGACTCAAACATATTTTATTTTATTGATATGATAATCTCGCATCTACCTACTATCAATCATGTACGTATTGCGATTAGATGCGCCGTGACTACAATGTTAAGTTCTGTCTAATTTTTTTTTGTGTCTGGTAAAATTGTGTTTAACAAATATGTTAAACTTTACAACGTGATTTATTATGTTATTATAAAAAAAGAAAAAAAAAAAAGAAAAAGGCTTCTTCGAAGGTAAAAATACAAAAAATGGTTTGTCAGCCAATAAGAAATAAGCAAAGTGGACCCCTTTACAATAAGAAAATATATTTATTTTCTGCATAAGTAACATTTAAGATCCTTTTACAAAAAAGTGTGAAGAAAAAAACGCGTCTTCCTCAGTGACAGTGTTGAATCTTCATCTTTCTCTCTCCTTTTTTTTTCATCTCTCTGCTTCATCTGTTTCTCTCACTAAAAAAGAATCTCATCATCCCCTAAATTAGAGTTCAGACTCGGGCCTGAGGTTGTTTCGCACGTTAAAAAAGGAAGGATCTTGTGCTCGCCAATTGCAAATTAGCAGACCTTGCGAGGTGGGTTTAGGGTTTTGTGTCAAACGTTTGGGGATAAGTTACAAAGATGACTTCTTTGCCTTATTCAGTGATCAAATGGCGTTTTTTTCGCAGGCAGATGCCTCCAAACGTGGTGTTCTTTCTCTGGTTACTCTGTATCGCAACCTGCCTCGCCGGAAAATTCACCGTGTTAGCTGATTCGGACAAATCGACGCTGCTCCGGTTTAAGGAAACAGTATCGGACCCTGGTTCAATTCTCGCTAGCTGGGTCAAGGAGAGCGAAGACTACTGCTCCTGGTTTGGTGTATCTTGCGATTCGACCTCCCGAGTCATGGCTCTTAACATCAGCGGCTCTGGAAGCGACAAAGGAACTTCCAAAATTAGTGGGAACCGTTTCAATTGCGGTGATATTGGTAAGTTTCCGCTGTATGGGTTTGGTATTCGGAGGGATTGCGCCGGAAATCGTGGAGCTTTGGCGGGGAATTTGCCTTCTGTCATCGTGGGTCTCACAGAGCTTAGGGTTTTGTCTCTGCCCTTCAATTCGATTAGTGGAGAAATCCCTGTTGGAATCTGGGGAATGGAAAAGCTTGAAGTTCTTGATCTGGAAGGGAATTTGATGACCGGGTCATTGCCTGCTCACTTTACTGGGTTACGGAATTTGCGGGTCATGAATCTAGGGTTTAACAGAATTTCAGGTGAAATCCCTAATTCTCTGCAGAATCTGTCCAAGTTGGAGATTTTGAACTTAGGTGGTAACAAGATTAATGGAACTGTTCCTGGTTTTGTCGGGAGATTCAGAGTGGTGCACTTGCCATTAAACTGGCTTCAAGGCTCTTTGCCTAAAGATATTGGCGATAACTGTGGAAAGCTTGAGCATTTGGATTTGTCTGGTAATTTCTTCAACGGGAGGATTCCAAAGAGTTTGGGGAACTGCCGTGGTTTAAGGTCATTGTTGTTGTATATGAATACGTTGGAGGAGACTATCCCTTTAGAGTTTGGGAATCTTCGGAAGCTCGAGGTTTTGGATGTTTCGAGGAACACTCTTAGTGGCCCATTGCCTGCAGAACTCGGGAATTGCTCTTCCTTGTCTGTTCTCGTGCTATCGAACCTGTACAATGTGTATGAAGACATTAACAGCATTAGAGGGAAATCAGATCAACCTCCAGAGGCTGATTTAACCTCGATGACCGAGGATTTCAATTTCTATCAAGGAGGGATTCCAGAGGAAATCACTAGGCTTCCGAAGCTAAAGATACTTTGGGTCCCGAGAGCTACTTTAGAAGGGAGGTTCCCAGGAGATTGGGGTTCATGTCAAAGCTTGGAGATGGTTAATTTGGGTCAGAACTTCTTTAAAGGTGAAATTCCTGTGGGTCTTAGTAAATGCAAGAACCTTCGTCTTCTTGATTTGAGCTCGAATACGCTTAGCGGAGAGCTTCTTAAAGAGATGTCGGTTCCCTGCATGAGTGTCTTTGATGTTGGTGGAAACAGCTTGTCGGGTTTAATCCCTGAGTTTCTTAGCAATGCCACAACCCATTGTCCTCCTGTTGTTTTCTTTGACGGGTTTTCTATCGAATCTTACAACGACCCGTCGTCTGTTTATCTCTCCTTCTTCACCGAGAAGGCTCAAGTTGGAGCTTCCCTGACTGTTGTCGGAGGTGATGGAGGTCCGGCTGTGTTTCATAATTTCGCAGACAACAACTTCACTGGAACTCTCAAGTCTGTACCACTTGCTCAGGAGCGGTTGGGAAAGCGAGTCTCTTACATATTTTCTGGTGGAGGGAATCGGTTTTACGGGCAATTCCCAGGAAATCTGCTGGACAACTGCGACCAACTGAGAGGTGTGTACGTCAACGTAAGCTCCAACAAGCTCTCAGGTCGGATTCCTGAAGGACTCAACAACATGTGCCCTTCTCTGAAGATTCTTGATGCTTCCTTGAATCAGATCTTCGGGCCAATTCCGTCGAGTCTCGGTGATCTGGCTTCACTTGTTGCTCTTAACCTGAGCTGGAATCAGCTGCAGGGTCAGGTGCCGGGAAGCCTGGGGAAGAAGATGAATGCTTTGACGTTTCTTTCGATTGCGAATAATAACCTGACGGGGCAGATTCCCCAGAGCCTTGGTCGTTTGCATTCCCTGCAAGTTCTTGATCTCTCTTCAAATTATCTATCCGGCGGCATTCCTCATGATCTCGTCACCCTGAAGGATCTCACAGTGCTGCTTCTCAACAATAACAACCTCTCTGGCCAAATCCCGTCGGGTTTCGCCACTTTTGCGGTTTTCAATGTCTCCTCCAACAACCTGTCAGGTCCGGTTCCTCCGACCAACGGGTTGACGAAATGCAGCAGTGTTGTCGGAAACCCGTATCTTCGGCCTTGCCATGTCTTCTCTCTGACAACGCCGTCTTCGGATTCCCGAGGCTCCATGGGAGATTCTATCACGCAGGATTACGCATCTTCGCCTGCGGAAAACGCTCCGTCTCAAAAGCCATCAGGAAAAGACGGGTTCAACTCGCTAGAGATCGCTTCGATCGCATCAGCTTCAGCGATTGTCTCGGTTTTGATCGCTCTTGTGATCCTCTTCTTCTACACGAGGAAATGGCATCCGAAATCGAAGATCATGGCCACTACGAAACGAGAAGTCACCATGTTCATGGACATCGGAGTAGCGATAACATTCGACAACGTTGTGAGAGCAACGGGGAACTTCAACGCGAGCAACCTGATCGGCAATGGCGGGTTCGGAGCAACCTACAAAGCGGAAATCTCTCAAGACGTCGTCGTAGCGATCAAACGCCTCTCAATAGGACGGTTTCAAGGCGTGCAACAGTTCCACGCAGAGATCAAAACTCTGGGGAGGCTTCGACACCCGAACCTTGTAACCCTCATCGGCTACCACGCAAGCGAGACCGAGATGTTCTTGGTTTACAACTATCTCCCAGGAGGCAACCTCGAGAAGTTCATCCAAGAACGATCCACGAGAGCTGTAGATTGGAGAGTTCTTCACAAGATCGCTCTTGACATAGCTCGAGCGCTCGCATACCTCCACGACCAGTGCGTGCCACGGGTTCTTCACAGGGATGTCAAACCAAGCAACATCCTCTTGGACGACGATCACAACGCTTATCTATCGGATTTCGGGTTAGCGAGATTGCTCGGGACATCGGAGACGCACGCAACAACGGGTGTGGCCGGTACGTTTGGGTACGTGGCGCCAGAGTACGCCATGACCTGCCGGGTTTCGGATAAAGCGGATGTTTACAGCTACGGAGTGGTGCTTCTCGAGCTGCTTTCGGACAAGAAAGCGCTTGATCCCTCTTTTGTTTCCTACGGCAACGGTTTCAACATTGTGCAATGGGCTTGTATGTTGCTGAGACAAGGGCGTGCCAAGGAGTTTTTCACGGCCGGTTTATGGGACGCTGGTCCGCACGATGATCTCGTCGAGGTTCTGCATCTAGCGGTTGTTTGTACGGTGGATTCTCTTTCCACGAGGCCCACGATGAAGCAAGTTGTACGGCGGTTAAAGCAGCTTCAGCCTCCGTCGTGTTAGCGATAGCTCCGTTTGATTATTATTTTTCAAAAAAAAAAAGGTTATAAATTTTTTGTTGATTTTTTTTTTTTAACAGCAGTAAACTTCTTGTGTAGTAGTTAGAAGAAGAAAGGTAAATTTCCTAATGGTTTCTCTCGAGTCGAGGGTAAAAGGACATTAGGAAGGATCAACTCCCAAATATTGTAGCTAATTTGTTTGTTTTTCTCACCTGTAAATTGTATTACGTAGTTTTTGACTTTTTTTCTAATGGGGTACTTTTTGGAAATTTTTGATAAATCATATTTTAACAACTAACTACTCGTATATTAAAAAAGAATTGGAGTAAAAAACTTAAACCTTTTGGAAATGAAAATTTTAAAATGTGGGAGTACTAAAAAATACAAGATTATGTTACCATTTATTTCATCATCATCATCTTTTTTTTTTTTGCTAAATATTATTATATTAATCACCATAGTGTTACAGAGCAAAGCAAAGCTAACGGATTACACAAAGCCGGCAGATGATAAAACATCTCCAGAGACAAAGTCGGCGGTTTATAGAAAAACCTCAAAGACAAAGCCGACGGTTTATAGAAAACCCCGGAGACAAATGCAGAAAACGATTTCCATAACCAAGCTACAATACCAAAATTAAACTAAAGCGGCCACAAAACAAAGCCCAAAAGAGAAACAACATACAAGAAAAAGATGAAAGGAAAGATCAAAGGAACCACAAGCTTTACATCAGAAACGCTGAGCCAAAACACTTCCACAGCCAACCCAAACAAACTGATAGATGCCAGAACAGAGTCAAAGAACAAGAGCCAAGAGAAGAATCAACAACCTGAAAAAGCTTCGGAAGACCGTTGAGCCTAAAGGAGACACAATCTCCAAGCAACACCAACCACTGCTCCGGACAGGAAGATCGCAGAAACGAACCAGACCAACGAAAAAGCAACTACCCTAACTCTGACACACCAAAGAACATAGCACTCAAGAAGATCTAGGCATAAGGTACGGAACCTTAACATCTGAAAGGGGAAAACGCCATCTAAGAACACCAATTCTTACACGCGGACATTCGCAAACACAATCTCAGTCACCTACAGAAAGAGACTGGTCACACCTCGCCAGAGAAGAACGGTAGAACGAAACCACTGCAATCCTTAAGCTCAAGACAGAAACACCAAAGATGCCTCGGAGAAGACTAGTACAGTAGGTGGATCCGCAGCAAATTACCATCCAGATGAAGAACCACAAAACAGAAACTAAAACATCTTGAATACGCAGAAAAGGATTGATCGGTTGTTGTGTCTTTCAGCAACTGAGGGAGACTGAGGAATCCTTGTATTGGATTGATCGGTTGTTGTGATCAGGCAATAAATTAAGGTCTATTTAAAAGAGGGTTGAAAAACTTCTGCTTCAGCTTAATTAGTCGGTCAAATTATATTTTGACATACATAGTTACAATTTTGAAAGTTTAGAAAGAAAAATGACACCTCTAATAATTGGGGATAAGCAATAATAACCCACAAGAATATGAACTACAAGGAAGAAGAAGGAAGTTTAACAACAATATGCCTAAGAGGATTTATCGCAACATCGTCACCACCACCTTCGTCGCTGACGGGAGAAACGGTGCCTCCGCCGTGCCTGACGAACTCTGCCGGAGAAAGAAAACTGCCGTGGCAGACACACACTATCTTCACCTCCTCCTTGTTCCCTCCGTACCAATACAGAAACCCTTCCACTCGTTTCCCGTCGGCTCCGACATCCCTCGTCGACACACACGGCATGTCTTCTAGAATGTTCCTCGCCTTCTCCATTCCAGAGACTTCCTCATTCTTCTTCTTCTTCGCCGTATTTCCTTTTTTACCCATCCCGCTGATCGGACCGGGGACGTCATAAAAACCAACCTTTTCTTCCTTTCTCCTTGTCGGAGGAGGAACCTGAAATTCCAAAAATGCCCTTGACTTCTCCGTCTTGGCTTGGCCACTGTTTTTTTCCTTTTCCGGAGGAGGAACCTGAAATTCAAGAAATGCCATCGTCTTCTCCGACCGCCTCCTCTTCGTTTCCGTCTCCAACTCCGTTTCGACAGGCAGAGACCGTGTCCGATCCAGCTGGAACATGTCCAAAGCCCCCCGACCCACCGTCCGCCGGAAGTCTCCGCCGAAAACGCCGCCGGATATTTGTTCATCGAAGACGAAACCTTCTGGTATCGAAGAAGATCGACCCAATTCAAAGTTCTTCCTTTTCCTCGATCTCGGATCCGTACCAAACTGACCATTCAGAGAAAGACCTAACGTTAGCTCAATATCTTTTTCTTCTTCTTCTTCTTCTTGTTTCTTCTTCGGTTCTTCCCGATTCTCACCATTCTCAGGGTGTCTGTGACACAAATGGTTGCTTGTGATGAAAAACTTCTGCAAGAGATTGTTAGCAGATAGATTCGGGATTTGCATGACGACGCCGTTTGGGCCTCTTATCATCTCCATAATCAAAATCAAAACAATAAATGCTTAGCAAATATCGAAACTTGAGGTCAGGGAGTTCGACAGACAAAAGAGAAGGAGCAATCTGTTAGCCAGAAGCGTTTTAAATTTTTAATTTCACGATTTTGAGAGAGACGAAACAATTTTTCTTAAAACAACCACCAAATGCTACCAAGTGTTATAAACTATAGTACTACAATTTGCAAGTATTTTATATTTTTCTGGAAATCATGTTTTTGGATTATTTTAGAAGCATAGTTGACGATATTGTACGGATCTATTTCCATTAGTATATTTTTAGGTGCACAAGTTGGCTTAAAATAATAGAAAATATACCGTAATTCCAGTCATGATGCCATTTGAACTATATTTTATCAACGGAAATAGATAGTGATTTATCGTTGACAGGAAATAGTTAGGGAATTTCGAATTATTATAAAATTTAGTAATATAATTTGAAAAAAAAAATTATATATTTCTTTTGGGAGGAAACAGAAAAAGATAGACGACCAGTCGACCACCCACCACGCCACGTGGAAAAGGGCATCAAGTGGGGGAGGGCTTAGCGTAGACGTAGGCTACTTGTTGATGCACAACTTGACACGTGTTTAATTATCAACGTGCTCAACGACGACATCACTTTATTGCCACGTGTATCCAGCCGGACTGGGCCCGACCAGCAAAACAAAGTTTAAAATACCAAATCATTTTTTTTTCTTTTTAGCTGACATTATTACGCGCTTGTGAGCTTCAACAATTATTTAATATTTGTGTGTCAATATTGGATATTAACCCAATATGTGTGTTTGACCAAAAAAAAAACCCAAAATATGTGTAATATTTTTACGTTGTCGTAGTTTGCAATTAAACAAACTTAAAAAATTATGCGTTATAATATACGTAGTAGTTTCATAAGCAACAATAATAATAATTAAGTTGGAGAGAATGGATGGAGGATCTCCTAAAGAGACGCAAACAATCAAGAGCAGATCGAGAAGTGGGACCGGCATAGTGGCCAACTTGTATTTCTTTCTTTTTGTGTTGCCCTTTTAGAAAATATGTTAACTCAAAATATGTTATCCCAAAAGGTGATAAGATCACTGACACGTTTCACTTGACAGAGTATGCCACGTGTAATTATATTCATTGCTTCTCGACAATATGCAAACAACTTGCAGGGATATGATAATAAGTCATAACATTTTGATATATAGAATAGACCATCACATTACAAAATACAAACTAAAAACCATTTATGTGTGTTGAACCGGATATTCTTTCTGTGTGTGTATAAGCTTATATGTAATGTAAATGCTTTCTCAGTCTACGCTAACTTTTACACACTTTTTTTTGGCAACAAATTTGAGACTTTATAGATTGGGCCTGTTCTCATCAGAGTAGTCCAATATATTTCTTTTGTTGACCCAAATTTTGGATCCTGCAGGAAAGTACCACAAAGTATTTTAATTCACACATATTTGGATTTCTGGTTGTAAAATTGAAAATTTGCTTACTGTGAAGTGTGTAATATATTCATATATACAAATGTGGGTCACTCTCTGTATCTACTCGTTGGATTCAACCTAGGGCTAGGAACAGTGCAGAGAATGAATGGAGTATATAAAACTACTTACTATCTACTATCTACCATTTATAATGAATGGAGTATATGCTTTTTACATTTTTCACATTTAACCAGACACTTTCCTCAAATAAATAAATTAATAACAGCTACAACAAACTCCAAAATTTTTATTGAACGCATTTGCTTGCTCAACAATTATGATATCAAAATCTTGTATTAATTCAGTCAAGTGATTCTTGACTTATTTTCGTTGTTTTTTTTTGTGTCATTTTTGATTGTAGAGTCAGCACAAGATACGATCGTACGTAGAGTTGTAGGAGTGGTTATGTGATATAGGCATATAGCTTGAGTCGTTAATGATTGGCGATGTTGAATCAAGATTTGAGGAGGAGCGACAAAAGATTTAAAATGATAAAAAAAGGAATAATCACTTCAATGACATTGTGATTTGTGACCATTGCTAATAGTTTATCTTCATCATCACCATCTTGTGTTTTCAGTTTTCAGGAACTAGGGAGGCTTAGGAACGAAATGAAAAACATGTGGTCTAATTTAGCGGCGTCCTTTTCAAAATCTTGACCATGATAGTTGTGATGTTGCATCTTATACTTGTAAATTGTCTATAACAAATCATCATCACAAAGACTATTAAAAAAAAAACTGTTTTCTATGTCCACGAAACTTCTTTCCATGCAGCTTTTTCTCATCATAAGGGCTTATATACCCTCTGCATTTCTTTTGTTGGCCCAAATTTTGGATTCAGGAAAGTACCACAAAATCAATAAAATTCACATATATGGATTTTGTTTAGACGTGAGAAAATAGTTTTGGATTTAAAAGTGAGATTTTTTTTTTTTTTTTGAAGATTTTGCTTACTGGGCAATGTGTACTCCATTATCCAAGCATGTGTCCGTAATATATGAATATATCCATATGTTGGGTTACTATCTAGTATCTACCATTTGGACTGAGCATAGGGATTGGTGTTTGTGATAGGAACAGTGCAGAGAAAAAGTTTATTAGACAATGCAATAGAAACAGATTCAGTAGTATATTTTCTCTCTGATTTTTCTTTGATTCCATTTTTCTAAACGGTATATTGAATATTTGAATGTTAACTATATTCGCTTCTCACATTTAACCTGCCACTTTTCCAATTTAAAAAAAATAGCAGCAGCTATACGAAATGCCAAACTTTATATTTACCGCATTTGTTTGCACAACATTAATGTTGATATTTAGATCCCAAAAAAACATTGATATCAAAATCTTGTATTAATAGATATTCTATCAAGAAACAACAACTGAAAGTAAAAAAAAATGCTAGCCTGTAATTCGGATTTGCTCGGTATACCATAACCAGATCCAACTCCATATATACTGCAACTAATCATGTTGATTAGAAGTGAGAGAGAAATAAAAGATGTAACTATGGAGGACGAAAAAAAGGAGAGAGAGAAACAAGTGAATGGAAAAACTGAGGGGGCCATTGAGTAAATAATTCCCTATCTCTTCTGTTTTCTTCAGTTTCTCTCTCGAGATGCCCAACTTCTTCACTCTTCATCTACTTTCTAACGTGTATATATAATAACATAATAAATACACATGTTCATTATATCGTCACTTTTTTCCTTTTTTATAAATTGTCGCTTTGTTGTGTCCCTCTTTAATTTACACTCTGTTAGTGTGTACAGTGTACGCATGTTACATGTATAAACAACTATACGTAACGGAATTCGACAATATGTCAGTAACTCACAACTATATTTTAAAATTTGAACTTCAAATTTTATAATGTACTTTTTAAACCAGCTGGTTAACTACTATTCCGAAAAAACTTCCATATTTTTAAAAATATATTTTTTTTTTGTAAAAACACTTCGAAATTTCTATTGTGAAAATTCACGTATGCAATCTAACTCATACTTGCACGTTCTTAATTAGTGTTTCACGGGCTCAACGTTTCACGCAAGAAACAATGTTTTAGAATATTTAGTAGTCCTGTTCATGATCATATAATATTAGAATTGTGGCGTCTTTCTATATGTATAATAAACGTGTAATTTGAGAATTTGATAAAGACCTCAAACTCTAGTGGAGGAAACTAAATTGTATACGTCTCGAAATGGCATGCGGGCGACGGTACTGTATAGATTCGTCTTTCTTTTTCAACGAACGATATTAATGATTAGGTGTTCCATTTTGCAATTTCCACGTAACGTCACTTAGTTCATATATTTTTTTGGTGTTGCTAACTTTAGCTTATACATCTGTGACAATCGTATATAATTTATTTCGATATATATGGCATTATCGATGTATTACCATTTACATACAAACCCGCGCATATTATATATTGTTAATAAAAAAATATTCATCACTGCTATACATATATGTAACTGTTAACTATAATAGTAAGAGCATTACAAATTATTATATGGATCATTCAACTTATGTTAGGAGTTAGTTTTTAGGATACTATACTTTCACATATATATACTTCTTCTTTTTTTTGTAATGGGTGTATTTATATCCCATCAAATTGTATATATCGTTTGGACTAGACCCATTCCTTAGGATATTATTGTCGTTGAGCTTTGACATCATTAATTATTGTTATCGATATGAAGTATAGAAAGCTATTGAAACCCCAATCTTTGTTCATGATGACCACAAAAAATTCGTAGTCGGTGAAGTTGACATGACTTAGTGGATTCTAAGTTTGTTCAATTTCTCCTCTGTTCCAATGTGATATCTAAAGATGAAATAATTTCATCATCACACTTTTATTTTCTCACTCCTTTGTTTTGATTCATAAGGATATATTGCTTTCCGCCACTTCTATTTTTCATAACTACTGGATAAATTAGAATCTAGCTTGCTAGTAGCAGAGGACTCATCATATACAAATATATATACTACTTGAATCTGATGAGATTATTTAGGTGAGGAATGTTTGGAATTCAAAATACTCGTGTATATTTGGAAGATAAGCAATTAAGCATAAACGTGAAATCATTTCATTGGTTTATATTCAGATGTCGTTGTAAAATAAATGTTCATTAATTTATATAGATGGAAATGTAAATATTGTTACAATTATTTTCTGTTTAACTTTGCATCCGAGTTTACAAAATCATGTTACTTTTCTCATATAAGCCAACGGTTTTCACGTAAAGAATAATAAAATTAGGGTTTAGTGATGTCTAGTAAATGTACTTGTGTTTGAAAAGGTAAATGAGTCCTGACTCAAAAAAAAGGTACGAGGCGTGCATTGGGGTAAGCCACAACCTTTTGTAATTGTCGATAACAGCATGCCCATGGTCATGGACATATACATAGGGACCATGTATAGTATATATATAACACTATATACGTGAGTTGCAATTCTTTTTTTTTTTTTTGTAACAAGGGTTGAAATTCATATATGTTCCCGTTACATATATATACAATTAAGAATTAAAAATCAGCTACAATACGCGGGTGCAAACCATGGTAAATCATACGTTTGTGTTAAGTAGAATCATATATTGTCCTGACTTTTGTATTAGTATAAAAAAATTTACAGCGGGGGAAAAAGAAATAAGATCACTAATCATCACCTTAATTTTGGCCAATCAAGATAAATAATATAATTAAATTACTAATAGAGTACATTCTCTCTTGATCTTAACAATTTATGTATCCCCTAAAATATCATTTATTTCCATTTTAAGAACATTAGTTAGATGTTTCAACAAGCTACTATATAACTTCACGTCAATATATGCTTATTTTGGTATCTGCAATTTCTTTAAACTTAGATAATCACGTACGTATACTTTTTTGGGATCTTCTTCTTAGCCGTACTATATAATTGCAATTCATATCACATACGTGGATGAAAAATTATTCGAATTTTTTTTTCTCGTCCGTATATAGATTTGATATGATCCATAATATTAAAGATGAAAATGAACTTGACTGATTTTTCAAAGCATTCATTAGATTTTCCCTTCGAGGATAGCGAAATACGACACGTGGCATTACCACATCCATTGCTTTTTTAACATAAATACTTAGTCGCAATTCTTCTGAATTTTGGAGGCTTATGATATTGGTAGGGTTCTCCATATTCACTTCCAAAAGCATCTTCTTCTTTCTTATTTTCTTTTTTTTTTTTTTTTTATATATTTTCATTCTATATCATACTTTCATAAAAGATAAATGGAATCACATACTTTCTTCTCTCTCTATATCTCATCCTTCTGCAGTCCCTCTTCTTCCTCATCGTCGTCTTATTCCTCACTTTATTGAACAAGAAAGCCCTAGATTTTATCTGTTCAAGTTCAAGACCGTACATGCTTATTAGAAGCTCAGGTAAGAAACACATCTCAATTTATGTCTTTGTCCTAAAATAATTAATTAAGTCGATTGAAAATAATAATAAGAATTAAACCCTAATTTTATTTCTTAGATAATTTCTATCTTGTTTGCGGATTTCACTATGTTATTAATCACACTCCTTTAAAAGGATTCAGAAACCCTAAAGGATGATATGAGATTTAGAATAAAAAGCAAATTGTTTGAAAAAACTATTTTTCTTAGCCTATCGTCTAATGGATTTTACATTTTTTCCGTAGTAAATTATAAAGATCCCGTAAATAGCATTATGAATATCGTCCATTGGAAATATCTGAACGACGACGTTTCCGGCGGGACTACGAAGAGACGTGAAGGAGAAGGAGAAGGAGAAGAAGATGCAGACGAAACCACCGTCCTCGTAGCCACCAGTGGCAAAACCGTAAATACGAAGCCACCAACCTTGATTTCTTCTTCAACTTCATCCTCGTCGTCGTGGATGAAATCGAAGGATCCGAGGATTGTTAGGGTTTCACGCGCCTTTGGAGGCAAAGACCGTCACAGCAAAGTGAGTACGTTGCGTGGTCTACGCGACAGACGAGTGAGATTATCAGTCCCAACTGCTATTCAGCTCTATGATCTTCAAGAACGGCTCGGCGTTGACCAGCCTAGCAAAGCCGTTGACTGGTTGCTCGATGCAGCTAAAGAGGAGATCGACGAGCTTCCTCCGTTGCCCGTCTCGCCAGAAAATTTCAGCCTCTTCAACCATCACCAGTCGTTCTTGAATCTTGGTCAGCGGCCGGGCCAAGATCCGACCCAACTCGGGTTTAAAATCAATGGAGAGTCTACTACAACTACTACTAATTCTAGCCGTGAAGAAAACAACAAAGAGAGGGGAGAAAACGATGTCGTTTTCACAAACAATCATCATATCGGGTCTTATGGAACCTATCACAACATGGAACATCATCATCATCAGCATTCGATTTTTCAGGCAGATTATCACAATCATCAACATCAACTACATAGTCTTGTCCCATTTCCATCACAAATCTTGGTGTGCCCAATGACGACAACAACAACTATACAATCTTTGTTTCCATCATCGTCTTCAGCTGATTCCGAGACTATGGAGACAACAGATCCAAGGCATATGGTAAGTCATTTTCAAATGCCATTAATGGGTAGCTCTTCATCTTCAACATCCCAAAACATTTCGACTTTATATTCATTGTTACATGGTAGTACTAGTAGCAACAATGGTAATAACCGGATGTCGTCGGTCCAATTAAACCGGACAAGTAGAGGAAGTGAACATCACCCGATGTAAAATTAGATTATGGAAACAATTAGTGTTCGATTTGTTCACAAGTGAACTAGTGGACACAAAACAAAAGTAATACGCTAGTTAATATTGTACTACATTTGTTATCCCGATATAATTTTGACTTGTATTTTAACATGCATGTGTTTTAAACTTTCTCATCATATATATATATATATATATATAGCTTCCTCGTAGGATCTTAGTACACACAAAATGAAATGTAAATTTATGTAGGGCTCTTTGTATAAGTAACTGAAAACTATGTATATACAAAATGACATGGCTAGCTACACAATTTCGGAATCGTGGAGAGATAGCATAATGATGTGAAATCATTGTAATCTATTAGTTATGATATGTTAATTGAGGTATATATGAGATTATGTTTCTATGTGACGCGCAGTGCATTGCTACTTAACTCAAGTGGTGACTGTAGTTAGTTTTGATGATGATTTATGGTTACTCAAGATTTTAATCTACAAAACCAATTACCAAACAAAACACCCAACATTAACCTTATGTTATGTGAATCTGGAAAAAGACCCAGTTATCAAATAGAATTTCATTTTGGATGGTTTTAAGCACACAATATAATTGTCCTAAAGCTAGCTAGCTCTCAGCTAAATTCAAGATGCAAAATGAATACGCCATTTCTATTTAAACTAAGACCATCTCTAATGGTTAGCACCTTTAAGGAGTGCTTAACCATTTTTATATTAGTTTTTTTGATAATTTTTTGTTTAAGCACCTCATTAACTTTTTAAAAAAAATTCATCCTCCAATGGGAGGTGCTTAAAGTGAGATGCTTAGAAATTTTTTAAATTTTTTTTAATTTGTATTTTAAAGATTATGTTTAAAAGTTATGTTTGTGAAGTTTAAAGAAGAAGGAAAGAGAAGAAAGAAGGGTCGAAGAAGGAAAGAGAGGAAGGAAAGAGAAGAAGAAAAGAGAAGAAGAAGAGAGAGATATTTCAACTGATGGGAAAAAAAGAATAAAAAAAATAAATTAAATGTTTTAACTAATGAGAAAAGACCACGTAAGGAGTGCTTAAGGGTGCTTAAAATGCTTATATAAACATCAATGCTAAAAGTTTTCTCCATTAAAAATTTATTTTTAATCCAACTTTTTGACTAGCAACCCTTAAACATCCTTTGTTGGAGATGCTCTAATTTAAGATCACTAGGTTAAAATGCTCTCTTCGTTTTACATATGTTAAACGCAAATTAACGTGTAGTCTCATGCATGTTCACCAATTCAAATGTTATGCTATAATATAGAGATACTAACTACTAAGTACATATATAATAATTAATACATCATATAAAACTTGTATATAGTTCGAGGTAAATGGGAGATGCAGTATATAAATTGACCAAAGAGGAAGGGGATCGGAAAAAGTTAGTTAGGGGTAATACAGACAAAAGCTTGTAAATAATTATGTTGGTACGATCTTTAATTGATTAGAGTAAAAAGGCTACCGATCCAATGCTCTGTGACTCTGTCAAATATCATCATACTTTCTGCAAAAAGCTTCCATGTCGATCTTATATATATATATATATATTATATGAAATTTACCAGATATATAATATATTGATATAAACGAGATGCTAGCTCAAATTGTCTATTTCGGTTAACCGAACCGAACCTAAAAATCCATATGTTTATTAATATCGATTTTTTTATATATCTGGCTTTACTTTCTTTATAAATACCAATCATACCGTCACCGAAACCAAACTAGACTACGTTAAGAAGAAGGAATACAATTTTTGTTTTTTAACATACATTGAAAGGAATACAATTTTGATTTCATTATTAATAATACATCTTGTAACCAGTAGTACCTTTTGGACTATATTGGTCATGTAATTTTTGAGTTTCAAGTGTATGATTGACACTCGATACAAGCTTCAGTTACTATTATATTGTTCGAGACTTCGAGTGATCACGAAAAGTCTTGGTTTCAGTATAATATTTGGAGGGTCTTCTTTTTTGGGTCAAAGTATCATATGTGGAGGGACAGGAAAAATTCACAATCAAGTGTAGAATAAAACCAGAAATGAGATTTTGAATTTTTGTCAAGCCTTCTTTAGTTGGTTTTAGATGACTCTGTTTAGAGGTTCTTTATATTTGTTTTGTTTCTTGACTCTTTGGGTTCATTAATAATGGAATTTGACATCCAAAAAAAAAAAGAGTCTAACCCTATCGACCAAAATAACATTTTTTATAATTCAGTACATTCTTCGTTGTCACTATACGACGTAGTTGATATTTGGGCCAACCTGCTAGGCCCATCATCTTAAAAATTTATTTGATTGCTAGAAAGCCCATGTATCCCTCTCGGATTTATGCTATTTACAGTAATTTTTTATAAGATATATCTAGGAAAACTATAAAAGGATATAAATATATGTATGTGCCTCTCGATCGTAATTTCATTACAGGAAGTAAATTATATTTTTGTTTCCCGCAATAAGTGTATCCTTTCTAATTATATTAAAATCATCGCTGTAAACCTATAAAATAATTCGATTAGTAAAAAGATTTATTAGGAAATCTGTTTCTTGTTTCTATAAAATTCTCTATAAGTTAACGAAAATCTCAAAAACTTGCAATCTCCCACTCTTTCTCTCTCTCTCTCTCTCTCTCTCTCTCTCTCTCTCTCTCTGTCTCTCTATATTTCCCCTCGCCTTCTCTTTGATCGAGATTGTTTAACATCGAGCTCTGTTTTAAATCGCATTCGAATCCCTAAATTCTGCGCCTTTGATTTCGTTCCTTGTTACTTCTGTAAATTTCCTCAATTTCAGTTCTTCGCTAGGGTTTTCCATCACTGGGTTCGCCGCCGGTAGCTACCGAAGTTTGCCTGTTCTTTCCTCGGCGGATTTGTTCCTTGGGGTTTTACAATGGAGAAAGCTTCTTTTCCGGTAAGCAGTTTACTTTCCGTAATCGAATTTGTTTACACTCTCGGATCTCGTTTGTTGCTTTCTACTCGGTCAATCGGACCCGATGAGTTTCTAGGGTTTCGCTGGAAACGAGTAATCCTAGTGACAGAATTGATCTGTCATTAAGTTCAATTTTCAATTTTTTGGTTGGAAATTGTGTTCAAGTCTTTGCTTTTGTTTGTTTACCTCCAATTGATTCTGATGTTTTATCCTCTATAATTGTTGTTAGGTGCCAAAGTGAAAAAATTTCGTTGGGCATGAATTGATTTTGTGCTATCTCAGAGGGATGCGTTTTGTGTTGGTTGAGAAATGGTTCGACATGTTATGTTGGGTGAAGTTGTAAGAGAGTTTGAATATGAACAATGGAGCTGGGGAAGGAGGAAGTCAGAGAAGAGAATTACACGGCAAGAGTAAGCTTTTTCTAGGCAATGATTTCGCCTACGCCATAGCAAAAATGGCAGTGGCTCAGATTTGCGAGAGTGCAGAGGTTAATGTGTACCAGGAATCACAGACACGCGAGGGCGTTAGGTTTAGTTCTTTTCAAGAATCTGCTCTTGAAACGCTAACCGATGTAGCGATTCGGTATATCCAGAGCATTGGGATGAGTGCTCATCTGTATGCTAACATAGCCGGTAGAAGAGAGGGTAATTCTCTGGACATAGTTCAAACATTAGAGGATTTGGGGTCTGGTTTGGGTTTCGCTGGTGTTTCAGACACTGGCCGTTGTCTTGCTGATTCCGGTGTAGTCAAGGATATTATTCGTTATACAGGAGAAGCAGAGGAGATGCCGTTTGTTTATTCTCTTCCTCGTTTCCCAATTAACAAAGAGAAAAGACCTTCTCCTAGTTTCTCTGAAGTTGGAGCAGAATCTCCAGATGAACACATCCCTGTTTGGCTTCCTGCATTTCCCGAAACCAAATTGTGTAATCGGTCAGAGGAAACTATTGTAGGCACAGTCGAAGGAGGACCTCCGAGTAAAGAAAATGGGCCATCTTTGTCGAGTTTACAACATTCTTTCAATGGTGGTAGGTTAGAAGTACTTAATTCTCCAAAGGATGATCGAAAATCAAAAGAAGAAGTGGAAGGTAATCCGTTTCTTACCGCACCTCTTCGATTCGTGGAGAAGGAATTGTCACCTGTGTTCCACCCTCTGGAGCTTTCAAATGAAGTTGCTAGAACCAGCCACGTTCCTGATAAGCATTTGAGCAACGATCATCACATCCCAGTTCTTGAGGCATCGGCTCCATGGGATGAGATCAACAAGCGGAACATGATAGTTGAATCTGAGGATGGAGAGAAGAAAGGTGGTGCAAGACCACAACAAACTTTGGTACGTTTCAAGATTGGGACTCTAAAGAGACCTTCGTGTTTTGCAATAAACCGGAGCGTCCAGGAACATGGGTGGTTTCAAGAAGGTGAAGACAAGTGGGAAAAAAAGTCAGAAATCAAAGAAAAACGCGAAAGAATTGACTTGGGAATTGTCGAGTCAGATGTAAATTAGGTTTTGTGTCATTTTAGAATGTGTTAAGACAGAATAGCTTTGCATCCCGAGTTTTAGTGATCGTTTGCAATTGAATACGTTACTTTTTAGGGTAAGATTTTTTTTTACTAATTCAAATTGATAAAGAAAGAGAAGATTTCTTTGCCTTTTAACTTCATTTGCTGGTTAATTATAATTTTGATTGAGTAATTTATATGCTATTAATCAGACAGACCTGTATACATATATATGCTGGTTACACAAATAAGTAGGAAGAGAAGAGGCAAAAGGGCTGAAAGCCCAGAAACCGAAGGGTCTCTTCCTCTGTAAGATTCCTTCATTTACAATTCTAAGTGATACCCATAAAAATTTAACGGAAGCAAACTTCATTAACCAAGTCTCTGAAAATCATTCTTTCAATATCTAACACTATGCCTGGAGTCTCTCCTTCAAACTCCTTCACGTTCATGCCTTGACTTCGCAGATCCTCCCATATGATGTCATACTCGTCATCCTCCAAATTGCACTTTGAGTTGTTCTCTTGTAACCTATCAATCTCCGAGCATAGAGTTTGCAGAAGTTGCTCCCCTTTGGATCTTTTCTCCATTGTTGTAAGTGGGTTTGCGGTTAACCGTGGTCTGGTACAGCTTACTGCAGTGAACCTCTGAGCTAGAATCTCGTTAACGGTGTCGAAGATGAGTTTTCTCCTGAATTTCTCTGTCAGATTTTTCTGCTGTTGTCTGAATCCTCCGGTTCTGTGTTTGTTGCCTGGTGGACTCATATTGCTGGCCTTGTTCTGTTCCAGGATGAAGAACAGTCCAGGATTGATGGGGAGACGCGCTTGGTTCAGCTGAATGCTTATCATGCTGTATTCAAGATCTCTTAGAAGCCCTGATGCCAACAATATCTCCGAGATGTACTTGTGGTCGCCGCTTTTGAAGCCTGTACCTTCCTCAGGGAAGCATTCGAGGTGATCAGAGTCTGGCTGCATTGGACCCCGGTTATTCTCAGGCACGAGTATGGATCTGCAGACGCCTGTAGGCTCGTTTATCCACACAGATTCTTCAAAAGGTAAACCATCGTCCTCTGGTAAGAGAACAAAGAAAAGGTGAGAACTTTACTCAAACCCAAAGCCTTATGAATCCATGTAGTTAATTGATATCGATGAATTTGTAATCCCTACAATATGTGAACTAGTCACTAATCAGTCTGAAAGATTATTCTTTTGTAAGTTCCTCACCTTTAAAACTAAGGGATATCTTCCTCACCGGGGATGGAGAATCCTCTTCGTCGAAGGCTGCATCAAGAACTGAAACGGGGCTAGGTTGCTCAACGGTAACTTTCAGAGGTTTTAGAGATGGTCTGTCCTGTTTGGCTCCAAAGTCTGGGCTCTGCATTGGTAAACACAAGAGACTTAATCAAAATATGATATTGATGAATATATTATATTGAGAAGGGAAGATTCGCGAGAGATATAGATCTATTTCATACCCTTTGTTTTGGGGTGTGCAGCTCTGGGAAGTCACAGTTTCTCTCCAACCGATGTCTGCTTGTAACCTCGATGTCAATATTCGATTGCAAGCTTATGTTGCTGTCTGATCTTAAACTTCTCAAGTCACTGCTTGAATCGCTTAACCGGTCATCAGGTTGCCGAAGAGTAGTGCGAGGTTTTATCCCCTGTTTTCTTCTCGGTGAGGCTGACTCCGTTTGCTGCCTTTGGATCTTGCCTGGCTCTGATTTTGGAGTTGTGGGCCGGGAATGCCCGAGATTTTTGTGCTGCGTTCTTGGGCTAACACTTTGCTGTTGGCTCCTACCTGACTTGGTCACTGAACAAGAATCCCTCGCCAAAGCTTGCCTCGACCTTAATGTTTTTGAGCTATTGCTCCTGGTCGAATCGAGTTGGCCCTTGTAAAGGCCTGGCCTTGGGGTTAAATCCATCGCGCTCTGCTTCCCCGAGGTGACTTTTCGAGTTTGTTTGGGGTTGCCAACATTGACATTTGGCAAGGCGGCATTGTGTGGCAGCGAAGAGGTAGAAACTGTAGCCCCCGGTTTCATGACAACGATCGATGAAGATCTCAAGTTCATGGCTGGACTTGTTCCAGCTGGAACTGGCTGGTGAGTACTCTGCATAAGAACTGGCTGGTGAGTTTTTTCATCTCTGCTTCCGTCTATCAACTGCTGCGTCTTCTCCATAGCCTCAAGTATTTGCTTAAGAGCCCTGAGATCTTTTCCCGACTTTTTGAACTCCAACTGCGTAAGCCGCTTCTGAATTTCCCCATAAACCGTCAGTGCAGCGTCGCCTGCTTTCATTTGCTTCCATGGAGCTGGTTCCATTGGAAACTTAGAAGAAGGTATCTTCTTGATCGAATCAACGCTCCTAGATCTCTGTAAAGCCGTAGGTTCCACTCGGGTCATCGGCCTTGGTGAGTCACAAAACCGGTTCTGTTTTCTCTGCTCTGTATCAAAATTGTCCGCAATGACTTCAAGACCCATCAGCTTGGCAACAACACTCGAATTCGATCTTCTGTGACTCATCGTTACGGGTTCTTCTGGTGGACAACTTGATCTCCCTGCTTCAGTTCTCGGACTCCTAAAGGAGTTAGATCTACTATCCAACGACAACCTAGGTGTCTCTTTCAGCTTCGAGCCCGGCTTGTATCCGTTGTTTCTCATCTCCCTCTCATCATAAGAAAGCCGATGACTTTCCTTAAACTTTACAGCCATTCCTCTTCCCTCATTCCACTCACTACAACTCCGAGATGGCGAACGCAATGATGATTCTTTGACAAGCAACATGCTACTTCTAGCTGAATTCGGCTGCTGAGTGAAGGCTCCTGTTTCTTCGCCTCCGGCTCTCATTTCTCTGTTAATAGAGCCTTTCACAAGCTCCTTTAGATCAAATGGCATCACCGGTCCAGTGTTGTGCTGTTCTCTGATCATATTCTCACCAGCCTGGTCGAATTGAGATGCTGTTGTGCTGACTTCTGCAGACGAGAAGCTCGAGGACCGTGGAGAAGACGAAAACGAAGGCCTTGAAGAGGATTCAGAGGAGACTCTATGCTTCTCCTTTACTCCACACTTCTTCTTCTTCTTCTTGGTACTTCTCTCCTGCAATTCCCATAAAAGTCTGTTTCTTTCAGGTTTCTTTTTCCCGAGTTTTCATTTCTCAGAGATGAGTAAAAACCTGAGTTTAGATTCTTACCGTTTCTTTATCACTTTCTATGCTAATTTCACCGACAAGATCTTTTCTTTCCCCTGCAAAAAAGGAACCCTTGTTCTTAGCTATAATCCTAATGACCAGTAGTTATGGTTTCAGTGAAACTTCTCTGTTTCTTTGTGGTCCTAACTCTGAACTAAGATTTAGTAAGAGAAAGAGGGAGAAAGAATTTATATTACCTAGAGCCGAAGACTTTTCTACATCGCCGGCGACTGGTCTCGCCGGATAATGTTGCCGGTAAAAGACTTGAAAGATCCCATTCATGCATCCAAACTGTTTGTTCAGATTTGGGTTCTCGTCTGACAAGTTATACAGAAGTTTTGCCGACATATCTTCTTCTTAACTCTTATCTCGATAAGACTTTCAAAACTTCAAGATCTCTTTCATATACTCTGTTTATGAAATTACCAATTTCTTCGTCTTCTTTCTCTGTTCTAGTTTTAACGATTTTTATAGTGTTTCAGAGGAAAAAGGAAAGAAGAAATGGACAAGAAGAAGCCAACATTAACGACAGGCTATAGCTTCTTGTGAGGTTATGACCAGACAACAGATTAGGTTTCTCTGTGTTTTGCTTGGAGGCTACCTTGAAGGAGAAAGAAGAGAAGGAGAAAAAAAAAAGTTTTGTTTTTTGTTCTTTGAGAAAGAGGTTTCTATCTTTAAAGGCAACGATACAACTGTCAAAGGAAGCTTTGAAGCATATATAATGTATTAAATGTACATGTGTTAACATGTAACACTATACATGTAAGAATTTTTTTATTTCTTTAGTAAATATGTATATATATATACTAATCTAATATTCTTTAATTATGTCAGAGCTCTGAAAAATTCTGCTTGGCAAATAATGAGGAATCTGGTTCACCTCTTAAGATGAAAGTTATGCACATGAGAGCACAAGGCAACTTATTATACGCGAATTAAATGCTTTTTGAAATTCGGGAAAAAAAATTGATTAAATGATATGTTTGGTTCATGTTTATGTATTTGTTGATTTATCTTAAGGCGTTGGTGTAAATTAGTAGTATTTAGACCAGTCAATTGATAGTAACAATGAAATTTCGACCTGATAATATTTTTAATTTTTGGCCGCCAAATATTAGTTTGGTTTTATCGCTTAATAATAATAAAAATCATATGAAGAAGTGAAAAACTATTTATGAGTGATAATTAGCTAAGTTCCCTTACACATCCATGTGGACAAAATAATGTAGGTGGGTCTTTAAAAGTCTTGGTGCCCCTTTACATGTGCATGTGGAGTTTGTCAGAAACACACAGCATATTTTGGAAAATTAATCTATTTATCTAAAAGGATAAGAGAAATTAATATTTGTATTTTAATGGCAGCACAAAATCAAAATAAATTATTAGGAGAGAAAGTGGATTGGTGAACTGGAAGAAAGCTTGCATGGTCTGAGATTGGTGGGTCTTGCAAGGAATTGTTCAAACAGGGATTTTTTTTGGGTCGATGAAAAAGGAAATTGTTAGTTTTTTTTGTGTGTGATAAAGGTATTATTTACGTTATTGAAATTTTGAAAGTAACTAGTTATATAGAATACTCTTTGTTGATGCAGATATTTCAACCATTATTGAGAGACTGAGGCATTATAAATTAATGTATATGTAAATTAAAACTGTATAAGCATATTACGAAATAAAGTTTGTGCGTATATGAACGATCACATTTGTGAATAGTGAATGCTAATTTAAATTTTGTGGACAGGCCACAAGTATATTTTCAAAAGTTCATTGTGTTGTGGTTATTACAAATAAAAAATAAAGTAAAAAATCGGTTGCTTATGTAGTGAATTAATTGCTTAAAGATGATGTAATCACTTTTTTTTTGCATGTGAATTATTGTATTAAAAAGTAAGGAATCTAGGATATAAAATAAGGTAGAGGATTATTATATAGTTAAGTCGTCGTCTTTTAGTTTTTGTCTTGGTTGATTTGAGGGTTTATGTCCTTAGATGTACTAATCACAAAAAGCTTGTGGGCATATCACGTGCTTTGTTCCACAATGTGCTGTGAAGAAGGTGGGGTTTGTGACTTCTTATCTATTTATTTATTTTATTTTGCTCACATGAAAACACAATTAATTGATTTGACCTTTGAAGTACTAAGGAATATACTATTACACATGGGTATTAGGTTTGGTATCAAATATTGTACCATAATCAATATTACTTTTTTTTGTATAATACTGCATTATAAATTTTTAAGCTTATGTAGTTTGAATTCTTTTTCGCACCACTAAAAAACTGTAGCTTGTATGCTTTCTACAATTTCTCAATTTTTTTTTGCTAAATGAACAATTTCTCAATTAACGAGATTTCTGTATATAAATGATTTTTTATTGTATTTTACAAATTTACTTACTGCTTTCGTAAGAAATTGTGATTATCAACTGACTTTAGTCGTAAACATAATATTATTGAAGCTTACTGTGATTGATATTACCGTAAACTCCATGCAATGATCGATTTGGTTGATTGCTGACTTGCTGTTAGTAATTTGTTAGCATTACCAAAGATTAATTTTATAGTGTTTTAGGAACAAGAGAATGTGGGTACAGAATTTAGGAGGAGCCACCATTTTTGGGAAATATACGTTTTTTTTTCCAAGTTGATATATATCTACATCAATCATAAACTATACAGTATATTGCTAAGATATTAATATAGGAAGTCTCTACATTAGTGTGTATTTTTGGGGTCATGATACAATTATCAGGGTGGACGTAAAATAGACAGTGTTTTCAAAATGTTGAAACGTTGGATAGCTAAATTATTTTATATATAATTAGGAAGACTATATATGGCAACTATTTTCTAAAAGATGAACGAACTGATTTGATGAATCATACATATATAATATATACTTTATCTTAATAAAAAACGAGTATATGAAATGCACCAAACATACTTCACTCAAGAAAGTGAAATTAATCTATAATTTCGTAATCAAAGAAAAACAAAGGACAAAATTAAGAGAACAAATGGAAAAGAATAGAGTATATATAGACAAATGAAAAAGAAAGACGAAGGGAACAAACACACACACAAAAAAAAGATAAAAAGGGAACAGAATCACATGAAGCAATTGGGTAAGTGATTTGAGTGTTGGGGTTGATAGGGAACCAGCTAAGCAAAATACATTTTCAAGACTAATAAAATTAACTTACTTAAAATTGATTTAAAGGATCAGTGTATATTCTTTTACGTTAAGTTTCAATGTTCAATTTATTTAGTTCAATTATTGGCACATGATCCCACTTATCACCCACCCATCCAACATTTGTTTAATTTCACCATTAATTTCTGTGGGGTTTCTCTCCTTTGATTTTGACTGCCAACATTACACATATCTTCTTCGTATATAGGTGTGTATGTATAACAATAACAATAACAGTAACAATAATAAATAATAATAATTTGAAAATAAATATTACTTTTAAAAAACAAGAATATCATCGCAACTGCCAATAAAAAAATCTAAATAAATATACTTTCGGTTTATGCGTTAGTATTAATCAATGTTTTCGTTTTAGAAACTATAAATTTGATAGTGATAAGAGCATTTAAGTCATATACTATTAAAGTTTGCTATAGCTAATCACTTTTTTTTTTAACATCTTCTAATAACTTAGTTATTTATTAGTAGTTGCGATAACAGCAAATTTCATTTAAGTGTTAACTTTTTATATTATATCGAAAAGGAAAGATTCGATAGTTTATTGATTACCTATACAATTCCTAAGAAGTTCGAAAAAAATGATAAGAAACCTAAACAGTCACATTTGTACGTCAATTTTCAATTTAGTAGTACTGGATTTTTCTGGCTATTTTTATGCGCCCTTATGTTTGACTAAATTTATTTGGCTTATAGTCATCAATTTATGAAATACTATTACTTTCCTTTTTTTCTTAAAGAAATAATAGTAAAGTACAAGCTTATTAAATTCCATATTACATTAATTGTAATGTTAAAAATTTAACATTAAAAAACTTATTAGTGTCACATTACTCGTCAATCGTGTCATAAAAACGATTAAAGCTTTAGATAGTTAAACGAGGAGCTAAGTCAAGATTCCTTTCTTCATCATGACTATAATTATAAAAATTATTATAAATCAATGTCACATGCGACGGATCTAAGATTAGGGAAGACCAAAAAAAAAAAAAGAGGTTACAACTTGAAGGTCATCGCTCGTCCGTCTTAAATTTGACGTCGGTCTTAATTAACACTAGAAAGTACAGTATATTGTACTCCAACAGAGAGTATCTTAGTACCATTTACCAAAAGAGTCATCCATTAGTTGATTAAAACGTACAAAAAAAATCAAACCGAGTAACACTTGCTTTAACTACATGATTTCCAGTGGTTATCTACTTATCTTCAAACTGTCTCTTGAGTTATGCCAAATCCAATCATGTAATGGGCCTTTACTTTCATTTATCTTAACCCATAAGGTAATTAAAGCTCACAAGTTCATGTACCTTGGAGTTTGTTATTCTCCTTTTCTCGAAAAATCTTTAAAATAACACTTTCTCTGCCGAAAATACATACATGCATTTTGTTATGACACATGGGAAAATAAATGGAACCGTTATAAAAACATGATACCAAAAAAATGCAGAACAACTTTGCAAAACGGGCGTACAATTGTAAAAGATGAAGTATGGAAACCATGCAAGTATCATATGCTTTCTCTGCCAATAAAAATGATGCAATTTAATTTTTTTTTTTATAAACTCTATCGGCTGATCCGGTCGGCCCCGGTAGAAACGCACCGAAGTGCTATAGTGTGGACTTCTCCCTGGTTCAACGGTTCAACGGACACCATGAACTTCGAATGAACTCGAGTCAACGGGACTAATGCCAGGAGTAGCCAGATCGCCTGTTACTGGACTACCATGTAAATTGCTTTGGCATTTGGCTCAAATCCAAACTTCCCACATAATTGTGTTTTTGTTAACCTGGGTGAAGTGGTGTAACACCCCACACAACCCTTCCCTACCACTAGACCACAACGATGCGGGCATCCAATTTAATTTTTCCTATATTTTATCCTCTCCTAATATATAAAATGAGCTCATTTCAATGTTATCATATATGTTCCATACAATGTTTGCAGATCATTCTGTATCGCACTTCGATGATAATTATGGTTAGTACCCGTTTGGCAAAAAAAAAAATTGTTAGTGCGATCAGTGTGTTATGTGTATATATATTACGTAATTAATTAAACTTTGAATGTAATTTTAATTTTTTTATAAATGTATAATGTTTGGTCCCCTTTTTGTATATAATTATTACTCGGTGCGACCCATGTTAAATAGTTCATTGTGCAACTTACAGATAAAAACTCTTTTTTGTTTGTTCATTACGCATTGAACATACTTCTGAGCCAAAAAGAAAAGCGGTATGGCTCAAGCTCTAAAAGATATAGGAATCATTTTTTCCCCCTTGGAGAACCATACTATCCACGAGTTCATTTACTTTCGAATAATTAATATTTGAAGGTCGCTCAGAAAAGATTTTGTGTACGTTAAAAAGGAGAATGGGCGCAAAATGAAAAGTAAAAGAGATATTCAAAAGTTTATTTTCACATGTCGTCATTGCAATCTTTCAACATCATGCACTTGAAATCTTTAAAGAAGTCAACGAGGAAATCTCGTCCGTAGGATGCTGCTGATGCTGATGATCGTGCATATCCTGATGATGATGATCCTCGAAGTCATGGGTTCACACAAATGGGTTAGTTTCTTATTTTCTGTCAGAATTTTCCAAAAGAAAATGCTTCTACTTTTTTCTTTTTTTTTTAGAAATTGTCTTCTTCATGTTTTAGACATCGATTTTTAACGCTATTGATGATTTATCTACAAATATTTCGGATTTTTGTTTTTTTTTTATAAAATAAATCCGTTAGGTAGCTGAGCGGCGGAATGTTTGATAAGTGTGATCCTTACATTTCTTCGAAGCTCACAACCAAGTTGAAAACAAAATTTCGTAATCTGTTAAAATTCCACAGCTTAAGATAATAATTTACACAAGTTTCACGGTTTTAATATTATATGTCGAAGCCTACTAAGTGAGCTTTGATAAATGATGACATAGTCCATAGATCAAACTTTCATAAGTCCTTGATATATATAGAAAACGCTAACAATAGTAGTAATAACAAAGAGAACTGTGGCTTCATTAAGTAAAGGCCCAAATAAGGTCCATAAAGATCATTATGGAATACTTTTTTTTTTTTGGATTTAATTGTTCTCTTTGTTGTTTCACCTCTCTCAGTGCATATCTTTTTCCAGCTGGTTCCCTTCCTTGATTTGCGGCCAATCGTAGAAGAAGAAGAAGATAGTACAAAGAGGTAAAAATCAATCCTTTTGATCTGTCTGTCTTATGATTACGTGTATTTAATGACTCAAGAATAATCCTATCTGGATCTTGTGCTCAAATAAGTACCCGATCTGATTAAAACAAACTTGGAATCATTTTCAAATTTCAGATCTTTCTTGCCGGAAGAATTAAAGATGGGTAAAGCAAGAGGAGTGAACAATGGTGTAAATCAAAGCTCCCTCGGTTATCTCTTTGGTTCCGGCGAGTCTCCTTCTGCCGCCGCCGCCACATTGGGGACCACAACCACGACAACCACCACAACTACCACCGACGGAACAGGAGGGAGACCGATTACGACCACGACGACCACCGTCACTGATAATAAGAAGGTACCTGCCGGTGTTAGAGGAAGCCCTAATAATTACTTCAGATCAGAAGGCCAAAACTGTGGAAACTTTCTCACGGTAAAGAAGACATTTTTACTAGTTTTCAGATTAGGATAAAAAAACAATCTTTTGATTTGATACTGATAAAATCCAAAATGGTATTTGTTGGTTGGATGATAAATGAGGACAGGACAGGCCATCTACTAAGGTTCATGCTGCTCCTGGTGGAGGATCTTCTCTTGGTTATCTCTTTGGAGGACCAAATGCTGCTGAATCTGGCAAGAAATGAAGTTTCCTGATAATTCAGATTTTGTAAATTCATTAAAATGTGTGGCTTAAATCCCTCCATGAACGAACCTGGTGTGCTTCATTGTCATCGAGGGCAATGTTTGGATTTGATCTGTTCTTGTGTGCTTGTAGAAAATTTCAGACAATTCTTTTTCTCAAGAGTTACAAGCGAGAAACAACCGAATAGTTTTCAAGCTAAGACATTGAATCAGTGCATTTTCAAAATCTAAATTTTCTGGAATATGTTTCATCAAAAACTAGAAGCCGAGTCAATTCAATAACAGACTGTAAGAGAAAGGATTGAACTTTCAAAACGCATATTCGTGACAACAAAACGTCAAAACCCATTCGGAAAAGAAAAACTAAAACTTTTAGGTCTAAAACCACTCTTCGGAAAATAAGGTAAAATTAGCTAAGGAAACTCGAACGAATCGGTGTCATGGCATCGAACTCGGATGATCTAGAACCCTAGCTTTGTACGGCGCCAATGCCTACGCTTAGCATTGTACCTGTAAATTGTAATATGAAGAAGAATCAATTGGAATTCAGTATTGAACGATGACAAACAAACAAAAACCTTAGAAGAAAATCTAAGTAGACGAGGAACCTGATCTTGTTATCGGTGCGGAGACGGATCCAATTAGGGATTGGTCTGTTCTGTCTCATCTTCTTCGCAAGCTTCTTCTTGATCATGAACGTCTTGTGCGAAGGCTATATCAGATATCGTGAAATTAATCAGGCGAAGAAAAGATAAAAGACAAATACGCAGGGGAGTGTGACAAGTTAATATTTACCATCTTGACTCTCGATCGGCGAACTTGAGGTGGCAACGGTGTCGATCCGACGGAACACGACGGCTCTTAAACCCTGACTCCGATTTGATTATTTAACTGAGGAAGAGAATGGTTTTTATAAGGGTTGTGAATCAAAGCTTAATCTAGACCGTCGGATTTTCTTATGGTTAATTAGCCATCCGATGCTTAAACCGCTCATTTTTGTGAACCCGATCCGATTTCGGTTTACTTAACCGGAAAAGATAAATTGTGGATTAGGGTTTCTTTCTTTTCTCCTGTCTCGTCTCTCTGCTCGGTTGCTGAAACAAGTTCTAATTTCGAGTTTTCGTTCTTCAGCGCCGCCGAGAAGAGAGCAGAGCTAAGCTATGACGACGATTGTTCCCACTTCCGAAGAAGATCCGTTTCTCGCTGTTGTCCGATCCACTTCCCAGCTCGCCTGGGCTGATGCTGGTCCCGAGGTACCACCACACCTTCTTTGTGAATGTATTGAGGGAAATTTAGAACTTTTCGCTTTTTGGGGATGGGATATTTTATCTGCTATACGTCATGTCGTTTCGAAGATCCGATTGGAGATGAATGAGTGATAGACCCAGTTTGATTTACCTTTGCTTTGCTGCAATTTGATTAATTTGGACTAGAGTAGTTTGTAATTGAGCTACTTCATCAGCTAGCGTTTTTAAAATTTGGAACTTGTGTGTTCTTTGCTTAGGCTGCAGAGCCAGAAATTACCAGGCTATGTAGGGAGGCTGAGGAGTCAATAGTAGCAGGAAAATGGTTGGAATTAGCTTCGTTAATGGTAACTTCAGCTGAATTGGTATCTTCCAAGATACCTGAGAAAGGTTTGTGTCACTATTACACAATGCCCGTTTTTTTGTATGTTCCTCGTCTCTCTCGAATATTCATTTATCAGTAGGTTGATGTTGTTTGTATCTTTGATGCAGATCTTGAGTGTACCTACACCATCATTTGCAGCCTTGTCAAGAATGCGAATAACCTGGAGGATGTCCTTGAAATGGTGAAAGTGATATCTTCTAAGGTTGTTCAACAACCGAATGACAAAGCTTCACTTCGTTTGAAGATGTATGATTCTTTACAGCTTATATGTTAATGCTTTATTAATAGATTACATTCTTCTCAATTTTTTTTTTTTTTTTTTTTTGTCTCTGTAAAGCCTCTTCAATCTCTACAACCTTCTGGACCACCCGTATGCTCGTTTCCAAGTATACATGAAAGCTCTAACACTGGCTGTTGACGGGAAGGTTATTGAGTACATTGTTCCTTCTTTTAAGAAGATCGATAACTTCTTGAAAGAGTGGAATATTGACTCTAAAGATCAGAGGGAACTCTTCCTCGCCATTGCTAATGTGCTGAGAGAAAACAAAAGGTACTGATTATAATCCTGCTCATCAGTCATTTTCTACCTGGTTTTCTTCTTTTGTTTCCTTTTAGGTGTAACGATAGCCTCATGCTTCTTTCTATCGATATTCCAGCTTGGTGAAAGAATCCCTCAAGTTCTTGACGAAGTACCTAGCGACTTTCTCCAATGATGATGCTCAGGTCCTGGATGAAGCTAAGGAGGTGGCTGTACGTGCAGTTACCGAATTTGTTAAGGCTTCAAGTATCTTCCAGGTATCATGATTCATAAAAGGATAATGTGATTTAGCTGTGTAAGATTCATCTTTCTTGTTCTATAGTATTGTTGGGATTTCCATCGATGATTTTTCCATAATTGCAGTGTGATTTACTGGACTTGCCCGCCGTAGCACAATTGGAGAAGGATACTAAATATGAACCGGTTTACCAGCTACTGAAGATCTTTCTTACTCAGAGACTGAATGCCTTCATGGAATTTAAAAATGCAAATTCGGGATTTCTGGAAAGCTATGGTACTAAAGCGTTAATCCGTTTACTGCTAGTACTTAAACATGATCTCCTGACTAATAATCCTTCATTGTGTTCCCTAGGACTTGTCGATGAAGATTGTGTAACGAAGATGAGATTGTTGTCACTAGTGGACTTGGCATCGGATGAATCTGGCAAAATACCTTATACCTTAATCAAAGACACTCTACAGGTAAAACTCACAATACATGAAATATGGTAACTCTTTTAGTTGCTTATTTTGCTCTGTGGTTGCAGGTAAACGAAGAGGAGGTGGAGTTATGGATTGTGAAGGCAATTACTGCGAAATTGATTGATTGTAAGATGGATCAGATGAACCAAGTTGTAATTGTCAGGCAAGTCCTACACATCTATAGAAACGCTGCACTTCTTATATACATGTGTATGTAATGTTCATAATATGATGGTATGATTCATGTCTTTCAGCCGCTGTTCGGAGCGCGAATTCGGGTCAAAGCAATGGCAGTCACTTCGAACAAAGCTTGCGACATGGCGGGTAAATACAAAACTTCACTTCATTTTCACACAAAACATTTCCTGAATCTGATTTTTCTTTTCGTGTTTTGTGTAGGATAACATTGCAAACATCATAAGTACAATTGAAGCGAACAAGGTAACGGAGGAGGGTTCTCAGGCATCATCATCATCTGCTGCAGCAATTCAAGGATTGAGTGTTCGTTGAAAAGCTATCAAGATAGAAGAAAAACCATTTTCATCTCCAGAAAAGCTCTCAAAGCTATAACCGACGTTAAAGATCTTTTGTCTTCTTAAAAGCTTTCTTCTCTTTGTATTTGCTGGCAGAGTTTTTTAATCGTTGAATCCTTTTTTGTCCCTGAAACAATGCGGAGACTTTTGCTATACATTATTTTTCGCTTAATAACGATTCTTATTTTGAGAATACACTCTATTTGCCTCCTTTAGTCGCAGGTCACGCGAGTGGTTTTAAAAGTTAGTCCGAAAAACAACTATATTTTTTTCAAACTTTTTTAAAAATTTGGAAGCAAAGAACAAACCAGCCGTTATCAACTGGATCTACTGAACATTCTAAGATCACATTAGTGTTTTACAAGAAGAGTTACAGACGAGAGGAGACACAAATATTATCTCTGATGGGTTTTCATCAGATCAAGAACTGCAGAAGACGCTCTATTCTACAAATTAATGATTCTTACATGTTTCCATGTAAGAACACAGTCAGTAACATCGAGATTAATGCCACGAGCCGAGATCCGATTGGTTTGTGTGAACCGGTGTTGGGCAGCCAAGGGTAAGAATCAGGAGGAGGCATGACACAGTTATCTCCATTGAAATAGATTCTTCTTGGAAATGCCCAACCTTTCTCAAATGTGAAAGCTGATGCTTCTTTCTGGAAAAGTAACTCAGATTGTACATTACCATACGGTCCAGCTTGCATCAACAGATCATTGTAGAACTTTATTCCCCAGAGAATCCCAGTATCATCTATATATAAATCAAAAAACACATCAAGATTGTTCCTTTCTATGGACACAAGAAATTGCAAGTTTTTGAGATGATGGATGGTTACTTACTTATGGAAGCATAAGGAGTCAAGGGTTTGTAATTGAAGCTAAAAGTCTGAGTGAGATTATCGAAATTCGGATGCTGCACGACCAGATTCCACTGCGAATAGTTCATGTTGTAGTTGAAATTTGTGATGGTAACTTTAACTCTCCAGTAGGCTTTGTAGTTAACTTTCACATGCCAGTGGATTCTCACTGGGCACATATGATCTGTACATTGGACTAGAGGCGGTATATAAGCGTTTTTCCCGGAATTTGGAACAACCGAAGCTATCCGTGGACCTTTTGGGCTGTGTTATAAAGAAAAAGCACACCAAGATTAACCGAAACAGATTTTTTTATCAGGTAATGCGAGGCCTATGGTAAAGAACTTACTCTACACAGTTCCCTGGCTGAGAAGTGTTTCGGCATCCACAGGAGCAAGTTGGACAGGGAACTATTGTGCTGTTATAGAACGATGAAAGCGAGACACAACAAGTAGGTGTCTTCTGAGCTAAGAACTGCGAGTACGTGCAAGTTACATTCCAAGTCACTGTCACACCAGAAAGAAACAAAGACCAAATGTTCATTCAGCGTCAGTTTTAACTTAAAAAGGTGAAAACTTTGGTAGATTTCCATAACAGCAGAGTATTAACTTACTAAATGCTTGTGTAGCTCTTCGTTTGTCAGTAGCGATGAATCTAGTCGGTTTAACAATCTTCCCAGGGCCACAAGTATAGCCCGGTCCAGGAGCCTTGAGAGTGAAATTCTTGGGTACCCTGACCGTTTTATTAGTGGTTCCAGCTTGTCCAACAGTGAGCTGGAAAGCAGAAACAGCGGTTGCAGGATCTTGAGCCCACGAGTTTATCACACCTCCTCTGCAACAGTTAGCAATCTGCTGATTGTAAGGCGTTCCAGGCAAAAGGTCAACAACAGAAGGTGTTTTTTTGCAGCAGTGAGGAATGTTTCCTTTGAATTTTGAACAGTCTCCTTGTTCTGTGGTTTGGCCTCCATTCATTCCCCAGATAACCTCTCTCTTTGCCCATGACCATCCAAGTGTCCACCCTGGAGCTTGAATGTGTCGATATTGCTGGAAATTGTACAGCGTTACAGTCGCCTGAAATATCGAAAGAGTTAGAAACACAATCAAGATTCAAGATGTCCCCCAAGACTGAAAGCTAATGTATACGTTACCACATAGCCATCTCCGGTCCATGTTATGATATCCCATTTGATAGTAATGTTGCCAGTTGGGTCCAAAGGATCATAAGCTTCTGAAACAATCCAAAAAAAGCAACATCATGAGCACACAATCATAAAAGCTTTTTGTTTTCTTGCTTTAAAGATTCTCTTTTTAGTTTCTATAACAGAGCTGAAATTCCAAAAATATTTTCTCTCTGAGATTCCCTCAAACCCTGACGAAAACTATTCAATGGCTCGCTTTCAAACTCAAAAGCTCTAGTAATTCCAAACTTATCAAACTCAAATAAACACAGGCTCCTTGCAATTTCAAAAAATAATTAAAAAGTTTAGAGTAAACTTAACCCAGAACGAATGTTGCTCTCAGGCTCAGAGATGAGATAAAACCCTAGAGAGTAAAAACGAGAATGAAAAGCTCTTCAACAAAGAGAGGATATTTTCGGCTTACCTGCAGGAGTATAACCAGTGAAAGAAACTAGAAAGATAATAGAAATTCCGAACTTAAAGAAGATTGAAGAAGAACACAGAAAACCCATTTTTTTCTTTAGAGAAAGAGATTCTTTAAGTTTGACAAGTGACAACACAAGAATGAAGAAGCTCTATGTAATATAGACTTAGGCCAAAAAAGCTTTGGAGATAAGTCAACTTGATTAACAACCATGTAATTAGAAACAAGAAATGACCAATTAGCTTCGAAGTCTTTGTAATTAACCTTTGAATTATAATTGAGTTTTAAAAGACTCATAATTGCTCATTGAGAATGGAGAAATCCAGCTTTTGAAGGTTTTGCAGAGATTAATGAAAAAGCCAAAAGAAGGCTGCTTTACTGGGGGAAGAAATGCTTATGTTTCGTGCCAAATGTAATAATTTGACTTAATGCACAAGCTTTTATGCCACTTAGACTGACATTTCATTTCCACCAATTTCAAACATTCTTCTTATTCACATTTATTAATTAGTTACTGTTCAAATTTCTTTATTGTTTAGTAATCCAAGGACTTTTTGAGAATCTCTAAACATCCCATATGACACACGTTGGTATTAAATTGAGCCCATAGGTAACAACTACTAGGCCCGTTAAGCCCAGCCCAACATATACATTCCATAACTGTTTGCTACATAATATCTGTCGCTGGTCTTGGTCTTGCATTTGTAAGGTGACATAAGTAGTAAAGTTTGTGAAAAACAAGCATAAATCAGTTTTTGGCAAAATCTCACAATACTATCAAAAATTGACAGAAGTACAACCGAAATGAGTCTACTTCTCCTGTTGGGATGACTCATGTGCATCATGTTCATCATCACCGCTGTGATCCTCATCTGATTCAGGTTCACTAGCATCATCATCATCATCATCATCATCATCATCATCAGCAACATGGCCATGACCAGGCACACTACCATGACCAACGATCCCGCTAACTCTTCCTGACTTGTTTGCATATTCTTCAAGGGATGTTGAGGGAAACACATCACCAACCTTGCTGCTATCGCTCCTTGTCGCGGCTTCATCTGAATTTTTCGGTTGGTTATCTTTGTTCATCTGTGTCAAGCAAATACACAGATTTAAGACCTCGCATACTCTCCAAAGTAAGATATCATTCTACTTGTTTGGAAACATAGACAGTTAAATATGGTTAATAACTACAAAAGCTTACAGCACGTAAAAGCGTCCTTCGATCCCTTTCCCTAGCATTCTTGATAGTCTGCAACAGATTAACAAAGTTTTAGTTGAAACCCCAAGAAGCTTTTTTTTAAGCAGTAAATGAGATATTACAACGCACAAGCATAAATAATCGATAGACTAACCTCATCAAGCATCTTCTGTTCAGCCTCTACCTCGTAAATATCTCTGCGAGTAACGAACAATTACCTCTACATTAGCTTAAAACCTTAGCTACCAAAAGCACTTAGCAGAAGCAAAAGAAAGACTTTCTTCAGCATTAAACTACCTTCCGATAATTTGATCAGCACGAGAACAACACTTTGCACACATTTTTTGCTCCTTGGCACAACCTGTAATCAGTTTCATAAGATAACACGTTACTTAACTCTAAAACACAATACTATTACCATTTTTCTTAACTAAGCAGAGAGACAGAACGCTAACCAGTGCATAACTTATGATATGCTTGACGAACATTACGCTTCGTACACTTCTGACTGCACCCCAATACAAAAAAAAATTGTTTCTTTAAAATTTTATCCATTTGTTCGATTCAATCAGTTCCAGCAGTTAATTCAGCTTTCAGCAGCGAACAGGATCATACCATTTGGTGGGTTCGGTAAGTGTTTTGTATTTGCCGTAGCGGCGTTTCCAAGCGATCTGCTCGCGACAGCGATGGCAAACTCCGGTAATCTCCGAAAGTGGTCTGAATCTCCCGCCGACTTCCTAAAAACCAGAAATTTCTGACAAAATCAAGCTTCTAGCTACATTATTCACTAAATTTTCATTGAACTAGCAGAGAAAATCGTATACGGTTTCGTTGATCTTCACGCCGGCTTTAGGTACCCAGGCGAATTTGTTCTGATGCTTCGGTGGTCCCTGCCGTGAGCCCATCTCTTTCTTCTTCGCCGCCAAATTCAGAATCCGGAAGCACGCGAGCAAATGAACCGTAACTGTATAAAGAACTTGTCGGATTTCTGTAAAAGTATGAGTTGTGAGATAAGATCCGAGGAAACCAGAGCAAATGATTCTAATCAGTAAGAAGAAGACAGGAACGGCGAGCGCAGGAAAGAAGGAGAAGCCATTAGGGTTTCTTGGGCTTTTTTATTTATTTTAAAAATTTTGGTTTTTAAACTATGAACCATTTTGGAGCGAGCAACAATGGAATATGTATTCACATTGGGCCAAACTATAAAATCTGAAGCCCATCAATAACAGCAACATGTGTTATATTTTATTGGTTTTTTTTTCTTCTTTAAGTCAATAGTTATCTAATAACTTCCCAAAATTGTTACGACCAAAAAAAAAAAAAAAAAAAATCCCAAAATTGTTAAAGTTTCAATTGTTTGAAGTGAAACATTTTATACATCTTTGATCTTTGTATTTATCTATTTCGTTTACCTTAGGTTAGAGAAAAAGATAAACTTCATTTTGGTTTTAAAGTTTAACCTTTTCGAATATGTAAATACTATTAGGCTTGATTGAATCGAATTGACTCCGTTTGTATAGATGACTTGTCTATTTTTTGTTCCCAGTTGAAATGTTACTTTTAAACAAAAAAATTAGTTAAAGTGTGATAAACACAGTAGCTAACCGCGCTGGCAAAACTGGATGTGTAGAGAAGTGCTGAGTGTAATGATTGTAAGTTCATGTTCATTGTTTTATGTAATTTAAACAAAAAATTAGATATGCATGCAGTGATCATAGGCAACGTGCATTCGACGAGCGTCCCACGACGTATAGAACAAGTTACAATGACATTCAATGGTTATTAGATGTTAAAAACAATATTGTATCCCGTTAAAAGCTCTAATTTTAATTCTATAACATGCATCGAACATATTATATAAAATGTTAGTGAACAGTACTATCCGTGTGTATTTGTATTATCAATGTACTTCAAATATTATATACCAGCTTCGGCTAAAATCCCAAAAGGAATGTCAAAACTAAAAATAATTTAAGATGTATATAGCTTCCTGCTTCCCACATGCGAATATTCCTTCGTTCCATCGTAAAGTAGAATACAGTTTTAAATTACTATTTCGTGTAAAGAAGCCTAATTGCATCATAATTTATCACATTTATTGATGTTACACTCCGGTCAAAAAGTATTAATTATTGTTCGGTTTTTAGATCTACCATCTTTTAATTCGCACGCATGACTTTTTTTGTGGTTTGTTAAAAACGCACACACCACACTAGATATACATTTATGTCAATGTAACTAAATCACGTAAGAAACAGTTACAAACCGAAATGAATTAAATATTTTGCTATAATATCTCCTTTAGAACGATAGCTGGACCTAATAATATTTTCAGCTTTTCAAATTAAGACTTGTTTATAACATAACAAAAATAAAATATGTTCTTATCGTAAATAACAAAATAACCCAATACATCATCAAATCCAAAAATCTTTTGTTTTTTGGCAAGAAATTAACTGTTTATCATTGAAATTCTAGAAATACAATTATTTTGAAACTTTGTGTTATTAATCAAAAGAGTTGCCAAAAGTTGTTAACTGTAAGTAAATCTGTGACAAAAAAATCAAAACTAGAAAGCTATAATAAGAGCAGATTAATTTAAAAAGAATATATATATGTTTATATCTTTAAGTTTATACGTATATATGATAAATTAATTAATTAATTAAATGATAATTGATAATGCTTTGCAAAAGGTTCGTATCTTCACAAGTATCTGTAAAAAAAAGAGATTCATATTTTTTAAATTTTTTTTTGAGATTGGGTATCTTGAAAACGAGATGATAAGCATATCTATTTAATCGGCAATTTCTTAATTAAGTAATGTGATTGATAAAGCAATAAGACAAATAGAAATTGCAACTCCGAATTAAAAGATTTGCCTCCCCATAGAAAACGCACATCAAGAGACAAAATAGAAAAGTCTTCACTTTCTCACCATAACAAGGGTAAAGTTCTCTTTGACCTGTTGAACAAGTCTTTATCGACCACGTGTCAAACCTCACACACGTCACGAAAATCCCTCGCACGTGCCGGATCTGTTATAAAATAAGAGCGACGGTCTTCGAGTCCATCTCAGTTTCAAACGCCGATCTCAAATCTCTCTTCTCTCTTCTCTCTTCTCTCCTTCTCTGCGTAAAATCGATCAATCATGGTTGAGCCGGCGAACACCGTTGGGGTTCCGATGAACCCAACTCCATTGTTGAAGGACGAGCTCGATATTGTGATTCCGACGATCCGAAACCTCGATTTCCTCGAGATGTGGAGGCCTTTCCTCCAGCCTTACCATCTGATCATCGTCCAGGACGGAGATCCGTCGAAGACGATTGCTGTGCCTGAAGGGTTCGATTACGAGCTCTACAACAGGAACGACATCAACCGAATCCTCGGTCCCAAAGCTTCCTGCATTTCCTTCAAGGACTCTGCTTGTCGCTGCTTCGGCTACATGGTCTCCAAGAAGAAGTACATCTTCACAATTGACGACGATTGCTTCGTAAGTTTCCACAATTTTTGGGCCCCGATTTTTCCAATTCTGATTATAGATCTGTTCTTATGTGTTTGTTAAGGATTGTTTTGTGGTCTATGCGGGATCTGGTGATAGTGTCGGTAGATTTTACATACATACCTCAAAAATTTAAAATTGAAATTCGAATAATAATTGTCTAGGTCAACTGAAGGAAGACACTGTTTTGACCTAGATCTATACATTCTTGTGCTTTTGATGGTTGTCGATCTGTTTTTCAGAATTGCAGTTTTATAGTCTTATTTTCGTCGGCATTGATTGTTACCAGTCATGATCTCTTATCAGCTTATGTTCCATTGTTGTTGGACCAGTTTTTATTTCTGTCATAACAGAAGATTCTTGCATGTCATTGTCCTGCACACATTTTTTTTTTGGTTATCACAACGCAAATAAAATTTCAAACTTTAACACCCCTCTTTAAGGATTTGTGGGGCTTATCCAAGAATTGAGTTTGCAGTTACGCCATGATTGTAGCACTGATGTTGCTTTCATAATTGTTGGTTTAATCACGTGTAACGTGGTGTTGGTTTTAGCTGTATTTGAATAACCCTTCTTAATTTATTTATATATTCTTTTTGTCGTTTGTCATGTGTTATAGGTTGCCAAGGATCCATCTGGAAAAGCTGTGAACGCTCTTGAGCAACACATCAAGAACCTTCTCTGCCCATCGTCGCCATTTTTCTTCAACACCTTGTACGATCCATACCGTGAAGGTGCTGATTTCGTCCGTGGATACCCTTTCAGTCTCCGTGAGGGTGTTTCCACTGCTGTGTCCCATGGTCTCTGGCTCAACATTCCTGATTACGATGCCCCGACCCAACTCGTGAAGCCTAAGGAAAGGAACACAAGGTACTACTTTAACATTTTCATTCTACAATTTTTTCTGTGTTTCCGGGTCTTCATTAGCTAACAATGCCTTTAATTGGTATAAGGTATGTGGATGCTGTCTTGACCATCCCAAAGGGAACACTTTTCCCAATGTGTGGCATGAACTTGGCTTTTGACCGTGAGCTCATTGGCCCGGCTATGTACTTTGGTCTCATGGGGGATGGTCAGCCTATTGGTCGCTACGACGATATGTGGGCTGGATGGTGTGTCAAGGTACGTATATTCACATTCCGCTCCTTATTTTTAACGGGTTTGGACTGTTATTGGAATACTTACCGGTATCTAATGGGTCTGTTCTCTATAGGTGATCTGTGACCATTTGGGATTGGGAGTGAAGACGGGTCTGCCCTACATTTACCACAGCAAAGCAAGCAACCCATTTGTGAACCTGAAGAAGGAGTACAAGGGAATCTTCTGGCAGGAGGACATCATTCCTTTCTTCCAGAGCGCGAAGCTCTCGAAAGAAGCTGTGACAGTTCAACAATGCTACATTGAGCTATCCAAGATGGTTAAGGAGAAGCTAAGCCCCATTGATCCTTACTTTGACAAGCTTGCAGATGCTATGGTCACTTGGATTGAGGCTTGGGATGAGCTTAACCCAGCCACTAAAGCTTGAGCAGCACCATAAAAAACCACCACCGACCGCAGTTTTGGTTATTAGCTCAACCAGTCATCCATCTATCTTCTTCCTTCCCCGTTTTGTTTTTATTTTTGTTTTTTCCCATTTTCCGGTGATTCTTCACATGGCCTTGTCTATGTTATGGATTGGGAAACATTGGCCTAGGGCCTTATTTTAATAAATTACTTCTAAAAGCTTATTTTAATTTTTATTACCATTTTCTTCTTCCTTATGTGTAGCAGCGATTGATGGTGATGGAACTATTAGAAATCTGCCATGATTTAGGGCCGGTGATATCCACGCGTTTACGAGGCGCGTCAAAACAAACTAAAAATCCGCTTACAGTAATGGGCCTCATAAGCCTTTAAATGCCCCACTAGACACCATAAGTCTTGGTAAACCCAGACTTTTCATTTTATATATTTGTCAACTCCTTAAAGTTGACTATTCTTTGTTCGTTTGGTGGACACTTTAAAAATATTCTCCCGGTTAACTGATGGAGTTTCCAACTGGAACAAGTACAGTTTTTATACTTATCATTGGCAATTAGAATATAATCTGGTCTAGTCAGCATAACATGGACAGATAGATGCAGCTCATGGAAAATAATTATCGCTTTTCACTTTAATTGTTTCTCTTGTTTATAATTTACTATACTAGATAGTAGCTACATATATACCAAGGGTTCACTATAGGATCTGAGTTATTTTAGAGAAAATATTGTGTCGATAAAGAGTTTGTATATATTACTAGATGTCCGGTTTGTGATTACATGTGATATGATGTAAAAACAATTTCAGTTTAACTGATTAAAACCGAGCTGAAAGGGAAAAACTAACATTTTGTCGAGTTTTATAAAATTGAAGGTCGTTAGCAACTTTGGACTCGTTTTTCATGAATTACGATATATATACAAACACCAGAACATGGATATCATATATATCCATGATCCATCCACTCACATTACAATTTCAAAACCGCACGAAATACCAACCTTCTTCCCTTTTGGGTCTTCCTCTCCATAATTGATGATTATATTACTATATATAGAGATGATCAGAAGTGGAATTATAGCTTTATCGTTTCTCGTCTTGATGATTCTTCCTTTGGCACTTCAGGGTTCGACCTTTTGTTCATAAGGACGATTAATATTTGATAGTGATTGTTTTATATGATATATATACGCATTTAGGTGGATCAAGAGGCGTAGATTATCAGCATGTTAAACCAAAAAAAAAATTGAGAAAAGAAATTTTCTTATTTTATAGGTATCCACACCCACACAACAAGGCCACAAGGATTGATTCGGAGGACCCGCCCTCGTGTCGCAAAAAGAATATATCACATTCGACCTAAATATATTAACATATACTTTGCGGTACAAATTAATTAGAGATATTGTAGTATAGTACAGACTAAGCATTTTTAACAAATCCATGGTTAAAAAAGTTCTTTGGAACTATAAAAGAGTATACTTTATTTTAAAACCCTAAGCAGTAAGTCAGTAACCAAAGATTTTACTATTAACTTAAATTCCAATGCTACTTTAGGGTAGGGCACTTAAACTCATGAAAAGTTCGCCATGCCTCCTTGATTACTTCAAGAAAAATCTCTGTCTTTTGATTTATACTTCATGTCGGTTCCGACTTTCTTGATTGTCTATTTTAAGTTCTTTTTGTTTTCGATTTTCCCATCTAAAAATACTAAATCCTCTAAATAATTTAAAAAATTCCATTCGTATAAAACTGCTCTTTTTTTCATTACAAATATATGTTTGATACACCATTTGAATATATTATATTATTTCTTTCTACTGTAAGTAGTATTATATATTCTACCCTGGTGAAATAATATCATCTAAACTGATTGATCGTAACAATCGTATAAGACTACAAACAAAAAAAAGGATCAATGACTAAAGTATCGAAACCAGATACTTATTTTGTAAGAGATAGCGAGCAAAAAATGGAACCTTTTTTAAAATTATTTTTCTAAATTTGTTTGACTGATTAATTTTCCAAATGCTGTTGCATGCTGGAAAGATTTTATTTATATATTTCTCGTACTAGTACCGAAGAGAAGTGCCTTTTTGTCTTACCTATGCAATTGTCGGAAAACCCTAGCTTTCACTTTTCCGATTTCATTTATAAGTATACAAGCCTTACAAATGAGCTTTACTCACATCAATTGAATCCTAATCACTTCGCTAATACTCTATTTTGAAAGACAAAAGAGATGAAGAACACAAATACGAAGTTATCCACACTCGTTCTAGGGTTTCTCTTCTTCACAGTGATGATGAATCTTCCTCATGTGCTTCAAGGTTTGTGTTTTGAGCTATTTTTATCTGTCTTTCTTATTTGATCAATTCGAGTTAGATGGTGATGTTTATATACACACATTCACACCCCTGTGTGTTTTGCGTGTGCATATATATATATATTGATGAATGCACGTACATATACGGTATTATATGTGTATATCTGTGGTCTGTCTTTATAATTATACATATATGTGTTATATATATGTGGGTGTGCGTGTGTGTTGTATCTTATCATGATGATGGTGAAACAAATGTCATATGTATCATGTATGTTGTCTAAACGTTTAACGGTGTAAACATGAGATGAGAAGCTGATGTTGTCTTTGAGAACTTGAATATAGGTGGAAGCATAGACGTAGGTGGATCAAAATATGAAGATTATGGTCTTCTCGTGAGCGGAAGTGAGCATCTCTTGCTGGGAAGAAAGGTACACAAACTAAAATTTGAATCATTTATTAATCGCTAAAGATAAATCTGAATGTTAATAGTGAAATATAGACATCAAAGACACATACATTAGTGAAGAAGATTCATATGATTATTATCACTTAACCAAAAAATAGCATATAACTAGCATTTTTTCCTTATTTATAATAACTTTTTTGGTATATTTTGTCGCAGTTAAAAGGTTTAAAACCAACCGAGTCTAAGATAAAGAAAAGATCAGCAAAAGGTTTGGTCTCGAGAGATTCAATAAAAGAAATGGATAATCTAATGAGAAGCGACTATCCTTCACGTATGAAAGGCAGGAAACGGACTCCAATCCATAATTGATGGCAATGGTCATTAAGTAGCTAGTTTAGTTGAAGAAACTTAATTAGAAGTTCATTTTGTAAGAAGAAATGTTAATCATCAGCCTATATATAAATGTGTTTACAAAATAATTGTTTTTTACTCTTTTTTTTTTTTGCTTCAAACAATGTATTAATCTTACTTTAGGCTTTCTGTATTTGAAAATTGTAATATTCATTTACATATATGCATAATGAGTGACTACGACTCTACGAGTTCATCAATGAAATGTCTCAAGCTTTAATTTTCTTAATAATGCCCGAAAAAAAATCAACTGAATCGTGGAGAATTTTGTGAACCGTTAATTCCGATCCCGATTCCCTCACAACACTGAAACCAAAATCATTAGCTTTTTTATTCAATCTTGAAACTGAGAAATTATGGTTTTGTGTATTTCTTGCTCAGAAATGTCGCTCATACAGTATTTCAATCTTCCAACGGCTAGCCTTGGTTTCTGAGGAGAAAGCGATTGGTGTGAGTGAGACAGGAAGAAGAAAGACGACAAAAGTCTCGGGACCAAAGGATAACAAATTCGAAATCAAGGACCTTTGTGTAATAACTAGATATAATTTTCTTTATATTTGTGGTGGCAATCTAACTTTGCAAGAAAATCGAAGTAAAAATTTATTTATTTAGTCAAATAATAATAATAATAAGTAACATAATTTTTTTTTACACTGCATAATTTAATTTTACCATTTTTAGCTACCAAAACTGCAAGCCCATAGATGATGAGAATGATTGTATCAGAGGACAAATTTGCAAACTTTACAATGAAAGCTTCAACCTTTCTGCAGCATCCACGGAAGAAACTCTTCAGAAATCTCTGAAATACCAAAGAATTCTAAATAACTTCTCACAATCTGTTTTAAAACCCCATCTTCAAAGATTGATAATCATCCATCCATATCCTGCATCACCCTGCGAAACCTAATATATATCTCCATCGACAAAGACGACAATGGTGGATAAGATCATTTGGTTTCGTCTAGTGAATTGCCATTATTCTCATGTAATAGCTGAAGGCATTCATATGGATTCGCATAGAAATAGTCTTCTTCTTTCGGTTTGTTCGGAATCACAAGTCGCTTCTTTGGACCTCCCATTCTTGTAGCGTGAAAGGCCTTTACCATGGTTGAAAACACTTCCCAGCTCAACAGTCCTTCATAGTATTCATCTATTAGCTTAACCAAGAACTTCCGGTTTAGCTCGATCGTCTTCTTGAACCCCAAGAACCTGTATGGGGATTATAAGTGCATTATTAGCCATTGATGAAAGAAACATCTTTTAGATTTAAATATATAAAAAGAACAGTGAATGATTCACCTGCGATGACCTTCCACGACTTTCGCCATGTTCCCATAATATGTAGGCACGAATATATCACTTTCAAGCGAGATAAGGTAATCAAGAGCAGCCATTTGAGAAGAATGGTTCTGACAAAAACTCAAATCAGATGAATCGAGTAGAGTTTCTTTCCTGACCTGGTGTGTTTGTTCAATGATTATCAGTTAACCGACTATTAAGTGAAAGAAAGATTCAAAAATTGGAAATCTTTGTGGACAATAGGCTCTTTGCTTTTTTTGCTACTAACCACATTTGGAAAAACGTCTGTTAAAGCCTTTAACCGCCTTTTCCCACCATAAATTTCTCCAGCAGCAATGTAAATCTGAACATTACGGTCAATACCCAATGCGGATAGTGTAAGAGCTGTTTCCTCTGGAGTCAATGGGCAAAGACCTTCTTTCCTCTTCACCTCAGAGTTTATTACTTTCTCTTTCCACCACGGATAAGCATATCTAAGCAACGAAAATAATATCAGTATCACACCAGAAAATTCAAAGTTCGAAGCTTTTGTGTAAAAAGAAGAAATGTTATTTTCTAGACCTCATTCTTGTAAGTTCTTCCTCTTCGTAGCGGTTGCAACCATGTGAGCAACCAGAAAATGCCAACATATCCATTTCGTATCTGAGATGCAGAACCAAAAAGGGACCTTTCTCCCTCAGAATCTTGACTACTCTTCTACCCAACTCCTCAATCTTTGGAGTAAACCTAAGGCCGTTGAAATTTGCTCGGCATCGCAGCTTCTGAATCTCAACAGGCAGTTCGTTATTAGCAAGTCGAGTATCGGTCTTGTTCAGATGTAAGACCTTATGCTTCTTCACCAGCGGAAGAATCTGTTTCCAAAGATTAGGTACAATGAGAAACCATTCTAAGCAAATCAAGGACAGATACATTTCTCTTGAATTCTTGGTGCAAACCGAGAAAATAACCTGGTCTTGGTAGTAGGACATGTTGGACCAGCTGATAGGAGGCATGGTGTGGTACATCCCGAGCTTGACCCTTCTCTTAAGCCTTGGAGGAAGCTCTTTGAGTATACGAACCTCATCTCTTAAAGAAGTTATGAAGTGATCCACATCGAAAATGTCTTTGAACTCACTGCCCACACGAGAATCCGGTCAACAACATTAAGAGAGGTTATAAGTCAAGAAGAAGAAGAAATAGAAAAGAAGCTCCAAGTGAGATGGATGGCAATAATACCTTGGATCATTCCAAAACGAGGTCTTGTCAAGCTCCGGGACAATAAGTGTGGCATTCATGTATCTTGCAATTGTGACCATATCACATATCTGAATTGAAAAAAAAAAAAACAGAGTCCAAAAGTCACACCAACAAGAAGATATATTACAGCTTTGCGAAATGTGAAGAGATATTGATAAGGATTCTTTAACAAAACAAAAGGATTAGTTCTGATCTTTACCGCTGCTCGCATTTGGTTGAGTCCTCCATTGCAAGAAACCATAAGATAGCCATTGTTCTGATATATCCCTGAGATGAACAAAAGAGCACAAGAAAGTATGAAAATTCCGCTCCGTTTAACCCCAAAACAAGCAGTATGATGATAAAAGTAGAATAGACTAAACAACATTCACAGAGTGTTGCAGCTAAGGTAGATAACCAGAAAGAAACATACTCTTAGGCGGGAGGGCGATTTTGATGGGAAGAGAAGACATTTCTGCAGCCATTGGGAAATCATGGTGATTGAAACAAGAAGGCCAGCCTTTCAGCAATCTTGGTCCCCACATCTCTCCCAAAGCCACCAGATGAACAAAACAACTCCATAGCAACAATATCGTCATAGCTCGGATCATCCATAGGCTCATACGGGACCTGGAAACCAACGAGTTCTTGAGCTTCTCTATCTTGCTATCTCCTAGAAACTTAACCTTCATCTCCCACAGTTTCCTGTTGTATAGAAACTTCTCCGCTTTGCACATTTCTAAATCAAACAGATTCCAGGCTTAACTGTAGATGCAGACTAATCAGCTCCTTTAGGCAACTTGAGTCTTCCTCAGATTTACACAGAAAAACACAATAGAAATACTCAACCCCCTCTCTCTCTCTCTCTTTCTCTCTCTCCTGCAATAATTATTCTAATTTAGCATCCAGAGAAATTTGGGTGTAATCTCCACGCAAAACCAGGGAATTCTCATTAATTACTCTCCAAAAAATTCCAAACTCTCACTCAAGTCAACCACAAATCTCGCCTTAACACGATAATCAATTAAAAAGTTGAAAGGAATATCAAAGATTTAATCTGAGTTTATGAACCGACAACTCTCAACCCATTAAAATCTAACCAGCAAAAACCCAGAAACCAGAAATCGAATTAGATCTCAACTCGATGTGGACTTGAAAGCTAACTCTCCAATTTACAAGGAAACTGTGCAATGGCGATCCTTGGAACCAGGTAAGCCGCAATGTATAAAGCGAAACTGGAAAAGGAGGAAGCTTTGAGTTGGTGGAGAGAATGCTTGTTGATTTTGTCGATGAGATTCTTCGTCCAGATCCGGTCGGTGATCACCAAAGATTCCGGAAACTCTATCGAAGCTCGTCAGAAAGATTGGGAAGAAGAAGAAGATCAGGACAAGAATGTGAAAAAGATAATCACTTTCTCAATAAGAAGATCAAAAAAACAAATGAACTGTCTTTTTTTTGTCGGTAGTCTTTTTTTTTCGCTTTCTTTATGACCGTTTTGTTAACCTTTTCTGTGTTAGACAGTTGGAGCCATTGTTATATAGCTTCATCATAATTTACTGAAGAAGAAAAAAATAAATTTTGATAACGGATTCGTTTCTTTTTTTGCCAACAAAATTGTACAAATTCAATTAATTAAATTTTATATATAAACGATAAAATACTTCATTGATTTGCTATTTTTCTATTAAGTTTCAAGTAATAATAGTAGAGAGTCTAGAGACATGTGTGTATATGTCTCAGGAAACAAAAAAAGTTAGGACTTACGTAGGCGATTTTGTGTATAGTCTCAAATTTTCTTTTTTCTTTTTTTTTTTGCTAAATGATTTTTTTTGTTTTGTTTTAGTCTCAATATTTCTTTACGTTCTAACAATGTTTTGTTTGAATTGCTAATATTCTTTATCAGTCATACAGTCATACTAATTTCAAGTTTTCAAGTTTCAACTCTGTAATTCAACACTACGTGAAAAAAAATAAAAAAAATTCAACACTACGTGAACTTTGTATGTGAATATGAGATACGTACGTGTAAGCTGTCAAATAAACTATTTCTTAACTAAACATGATCCTTTTTTGGTTTTTTTTTTTTCTCAGGAGTAATTGTTAAAAAGTGCCAACCTTTGAAGTTTGTTTGACCAAATATAATAATATCAAAATGATTTTGTCATTTGAAATTTTAGAAAATACATATTAATATTAAGTAGTAGTAAATCCTACAAGTTGATTTATAATAAAAACACATAAACTAAACTGCATGGAAAATATTCACTTAAACCAAAATAGTTTTGTTCTAACTTATGTTTGTCTCTCCGATTCAAGTTGATTTTCGATTTTTTAGTTTGATATCTGACTGTTTTCTTACAACGGCTGTTCCCGAAAATACTAAACTAAATAAGACAATAATTAGATACATCTAATTACCTGATCCTTTCAATTCATGCATATATATTGATAAAGATTCATCAAAACCCAAATAATTTAACTTCACGTGACCTACACATAGATGTTTTAGCAGACTTTCTATTGTGGACAAAAAATAATAATATAGAAACAGATATTAAATGTAAAACATAGATAATATGATGAGAATTGAGAAAATTCACCAAAACAGAGAGATAAAAGACAGACCCGTGACCAGGGGAGTTGCTTCCTTTGTTTGTATTGTACAATTATCCCAAGTTACAATTGTAGAAATGTCACATGTGTGCGCGCACATATATTATATATATACACACTTTTTTCCCTGATATTTTTATATGGCGTATATAAGTTATAACAATATATATATATATAAAGTTATAACAATATTGACTTTTTTTATTTGCAAAAAAAAGTTATAACGATATGATTGACAGATTGTTAATGTATAACCATTAGAATCTCAGATAAACTAAATGTTTATGTTTAGAAAGATACAACACCAAAAGAAAATAAATCAAAATATACATATATTCATTAGTTTGTTTATTTTCTTCTTAATTTAAATTCATGTCGACTGACAACGATTTGTTATGTTCGTGAGTGATAGCAAATTTATGATGGATTAGTTTGTGGTTAGAGACTTTGAGGTATAGGGGCTTTCAATATGAAAGGCCCTCGCCAACGAGATTGATGTTGTCTCCTCATATGTAGTTATGATGTTTTATTTGTTTTACTATATTCGATTCATAATCTGATTCAACAATTTGTATTTGCAATATGTATACAATAGTAAAATAACATAGTCAACTAATTGGAAAATGTAGAAAACACACTATAAATGTTATATACACTTCATAGTTCATACGCATGGCAAATCACCTTTGAAAGCGTAATATAACATCCACATCAATTGTAAAGGTACAAAATAAATAAGTACATGCATGTTCATTAGCAAACAAAACAGTAGGTTTGTGTGTACGTAAATGTGTTGGGTGCATTGATAACGTGTGTTTCGCTTTGGACGTAACGCGAGACGCAAATCCAATTAAATGTACCACCCGACTTGGATTGCAAATCAAGATTTAATTCAATGATTCATTTCAATATTAACTTTATTTTCTGTTTTAAATTTATCATACATATTTAAAAAGTTTTAGCTAACCTTTTTATTAATGTTATTTAAAGTATTTCTGTAAATAATAAATATCGATAGAGGCAGATAGAGAAAATAATAACAACAGCTAGCTATACATAGAAACTTGAAAACATTTAACTTTTTGAAACAAAAAACGGCAAGAATACATTTTAATCAATAATCAATTCTTTTTCGAAAACTTATGACTTATGAGTTATGAGCATAAGATTCACTGTGGCACGAAAAACCCCGTAAAGGTCCGTAAACCAATTTTTTTTTTTTAGTTAGAAGTTACTTAAATGCATTTAATCACCGCACCGAAAATTAAGAAACTAAATACTGTAAATGCAACCGTTTTCTTTGTGTATGTGTTTGACCCATTTCTGGTTTTTGTTAGCAAGAGTCAGTGTGTTGACCATATAAAAATGGAAAAGGAGAAGAATAGCTTCAATAAATTTTAGAATATTGTTCGGGATTTAAACTATTTTATTAATAGTCTATTATCTACAAAAAAGCAAAAATAATATTGGTAAAAAAGGGACGTTAACATTTAATATCCCCACGAGCATAAAGAAAGTTGTGTCGGTGCCTCAATGCCTAACGCATGACGTGCCATTCTCAAGTTTAGACATTTATTGCGCTATATATACATTGCGTGAAAAGGAAAAACAATTGAAATTGATACTTTGTAATGTAATTTATTAAACTAATTACGGCCATGTCCAATTTTTTAAAGTAACAAATATATTCTCATTCTCATTCTTCTTTTTCGATATATATTTTTTATTTTTTTAAAAAATACAGTATGGTATTAAGATATCCAATATTTACTGTTTTTATGTGATACTCCCTGTTTAATTTACAGAATATGCGAATTATTCTAGATTAATAGAAAACTTTATACATGACGCAAAATGAATACAATATTTGTGGAGCTGTTTACTGTATACTTTTATGTTGCAGTTTGCATTGTTATAAAATCGTCTGTAAAACTTTTCGTCGAATGATATATACGATGATGTAACAAATGCTAAAAAGACTGGCTTAGTTTTGGTACAAAAAGAAAAACGCTAAAAAGAAGAATCTGACGATAACAAACTATGATAAAAAGCAATAATAGATCTGCAGTTATTCTAAATTTTCTTTTAGAAAAAGTCACGGTATTGATTAAAATCGAAGACCTTGAGTGAATTACTTTTTTTTTTTCTTATAGATATGGGTTTGATTTACCGAGAAAAACCCAAACTTAACAATCCTAATAGTTTGCAAAACTTGATTGTAGAAACGACAACGAAAACCATCATCTTCAATCCACCCCAAATAAAAAAGAAAAAACCAAAATGTCAGAATATTTTTGTTGCTCGAATGAAAAAAACAAAAATTGGCACAAATAAGACGTCACGCGCTTCTCTTGTCGCGAGGCTAAACAACTGGACCAGAAACTTTTGTTTTCGTTTGGGCTAAAATAGTCTGGCCCTTTAATCTCCACGCGCTTCAAGAGCGCGTAGGGTGTATTTGAGCCTACTTAATCCGGCTGAATTAGATAAGAGAGATAGCCCACAATGTTCATGCCTATGCGAAATGGTCCTAATGTAACTAAATAGATTTTAACAATATCCAATTTTGGCACGAGTTTTCAAACTGGGCTTCCGGACGAATTGATGATGACACAGCTCCGAAATAAACATTAAAAAATCTTCAAAAACCAAAATCGAATTTGAACCGAACTCGATCCTACAACCTCTACAGTGAAACGTAACGAATTCAATCTAAGATGGCTGCGAGGTTAAACGAAGAGCAATATGCATGTGTTTTGCATAACAAATCGGAGTGTCTCGAAAATTTACAACAACGATATCAGCTCTCTATAAAGTACAAATCAATCACAGTATTAAAAAAAAGAGACACATAGCCAAGCAAAAAACACATACTAGCGCTCTTCGACAAAACCAAACTTTTCTCAGCCTTTTCCATTTCCAACATCGATCACTGATCTCACAAACTCATCGCATTGAGTAACTCCTCCGGACAAAACATCAGCCAGAACACCGACAATATCAAAAGCTTCTTGTAGATCAGTTGCAGAGTTGATGTCGTCGAGCCACGAGATCAATTCCTTAGAGAAAGCAATCATCTCTTTCACATTCAGCAACTTCTCCTTCATTACAATCTCCCATGGTTCAAGCTCTACGCCACTTGATGTACCTTCTTTCTTGTTCTGATCGACTTGGGCCGGTTTCTTTGGTTTGAAAAACTGTTGAAGCTGTTCTATCATACCGGTGTAGACCAGCATTGGCTTGACGATAGAGAGAAGTTCAGCGCCCGTTAAGGTTTCTGTGTCTTGGGTTTTGCCTCCCGAACTGGTTGAATCCACAGCATCAGAAGCTGCCCGACCGTGAGCGTGTTGCATGAATGTATGGTAAATCCCGCGCTGGAGAAACACACGACGGTGTTGGAGCCATGACTCATATGATTCCGATAGAAGCGAGTTTACCATCATGAACTGAACGGTTTCCTCGGCTCCAGTTGATGATAGCTGAGATCCAGGAGTTAAAGGTCGCGAGTCCGATGACGGCGCTGTTGCTGTAGATGTCGATGATGATATGTAGGACGAAACGGATTTAGCCATGTTGGTGCGTTGCGTGGGGCCTCCTTGGTCGAGAAGATGACGGGCCATTTGGAGCATGAAAGGCAAGAAGCGGGAATTGCTATCTCTTCCTCCGCCTCGGCAATCCGCGGCAAAAGAAGCTCCCGTTGCAAACCGAGCCAGCATCTAGAGAGGGAACAATTTGTTAGCAAATTACACAGTAACGAAAAAGGATGGTTAATCACCAATCGACAACGTTTCAGCTTACCAGGACTATGTCATATGTTAACAGGCGGAGTCTGCTTCCGTCGGCTCGACCAAGAGCATTGAGATTATCCCAGTACTGGTCAACGTAGCGAAGATACTGAGCTAAAGGCACTAAGGGGCCTTTGATAGGGAAGAGAGAGTTGCAAAGAGATTCATTGTTACGTAACATAGCTCCTTCCCATTCCTTCTTCGGGGTTTTAAGAGCAGCATCGGCTCTTTTTGCCTCTTGATGACATTGGAAATGAATGATGTTGAAGTAGCTCACGGTAGTATAAACGCATTCGCCGCGTGCACTTCCGGAAATGCCAACACCGAGATTCACCCGTTTGCTGTAAGAGTAGACTCCTAATAAATCAGTAGCTCTGAGTTTGTAGCCTTCTCTGCACACCATGCAAGCCAATCCATCCCCTTCTTCCTCTACATCCTCAAATCCTTCGAGAATGGGTTGAGAAACCACAATCCTTTCACCACCATCAGAAGACACTTCTTGATGCATTCCAAGGCCCTGTTACAAGAGAGAAAGTAGGGTAAAATATTGTCACAAGACCAAATTACACATTTATCATCCTTGCGAAAGAATTTACCTTTAGGAGCTCCTGTCTCTTTCTTAGTGCACGGCGTCTCATTTCATCTTTGGTGGCATCTCGTAATGCACAGACCTTCTCTCCCAAAAATCCATCTCCTTTTCTTTCTTTATCAGCAAGTGTGTCTAACAAATTCTCAGCCCTTGCACCAATCTCGTTTTCTCCAGGGACTCCTTCTAAGGCATGGAGTAAGGGTAAAATGCCTCCATCGTCTATGCATGTTTGGGTTGGCAAATGCCCCATCGACAATCCCCTTAGCATTGACAAAATAAGAGGCACCGAAGGAAGTTTAAGAGCCGCAAGCCATTCTGTGCTAGATTTGAACCCAGCCTGTCCTGTGACAGCGAATATTTCCTTGATGTGTTTGACAGCAACAGCTATGATGCCATTTTCCAAAACTATATCTTTCAACCTCTCTCCACATGAACTTGTCTTGAGAGATTCTGACACTCTTACAAAATTCTCCACGGTAAATCTCTGCTTCGCCGCTTGCTGAGTAATGCTCTCGTCCTTGGGATTCTCCTCATGACGTTGCTGAAGTTGATCAAATTCAGCCCAGTTTTGCAGGTACGGGTTAAAATGCTCTATGAGTGCTTCCATCGCTGCAGGTTCACCATATGTTAAGTAAGGCAAGATTCTAGCAACCATCTCTGTGTTCCTTTGCTGCTTGTTTGACTTTTTAAGCCCTGAAGGATGGCTTAGCCTTTCTAAGAACATAAGTACTATTTTCTTGGCCTGTTCCCAAGTTCCAGTTTCCTCGTTACTGACAGTCAAAGCACTTTGTGTAGCGCTAATGCTGTCACTTTCATTTGCTTCAAGCGTCAAACTCTCAACAATTAAGAGAATGCCTTCAGCTGGCTCCATAGCATCCACAGAAAATGCCCTCCTAGCTGTTTCAAGAAGTAAGCTTAATGCTCCTAGCTTCAGTAAAGCTCGTCTGTTCTCTCTAATCTTGCAGCAATGGTTTAGGAGATCAAGAACTGCAACCATCTCTTCTTGGTTGGATTTGAAGTCATCTTGTAAACTCTGGAAAGTCAGCAATGTAAATTAAATTTGCGAACTCAACCAGGTACATGTATTTTAGAACGCCACTTTTGTAATATAACTGTTCTTAGTTTAAGCTCCTTCACGCTGTATCCAAAAGTGCACTAAGACACTAAGCTGCAATGAGAGGATATGGGCGTATCCCAGTATAAATCTCATTTCCTTTTATAGTTTGGAGAGCTTACCTTGATCATATCAAGTAAAATTTCCAGACCACCATATTCCCGAACTGCACCTGCTATTGCAAACTCAATCTCTGGATCTTGTGATTCTTCTCTATCTTCTTCCAATTCCTTGATCATAGGCTCAGTAGCTTCACCATCTAGCCCCTGCCAATATTTAACCAAACAGTTGGAGCGAACGAATTTAACAGCGCTTTCATCAAAAATAGAAACACGAAATAACTAAAGGCAAGCAAAACCCATCTTTGGCCTGGTTCTTCACCAAAAAAGGTCACGAACCTGAAGTCTGTATGTCACAGTCATGGGAGGACAATCCCTACTGGGAGCTGCATTTGAAGCTAACAATGCAGAGTTGCTCAGTGAAGCAGAAGACTGATTTGATTTCTTCCAAACCAGCTCATAAACTTGTGCTATGCTCAGGTCTAGTGAAATAATGTTTCCTGCCACAAGCAACTCCATGCCATAATCATCTTCCAGTAGACCCAACAGGTCCAACTGCCGACAAATCTTGTTTTTAACGTCCCGCATCAGTGGACCAATCTCAGCACTTGAATATGGATTTTTCGTCATTGATCCCCGGATGAACTCCTCTTGCGTGTGTGCCTTGTTCAAGATCAGCATATACACAGCCTCGGGTTTTGATGGGCAGATCAAATTACAAAGCTGCTCAAGAATAAACTGCAGATACAATTGAAATGGTCAAAACACAGGTCAAAGACACATGTTAGTTATAAAATAAAACCTCGATAATTCCAAGTGATGTATGTGAAGATCGTTTCTAGGACACAACGTTTGAAACGATATTAGCTACATAGAGTCATAGACTGTTCAACATACTCCTACTATCAGACTAAGTATATATAAAACTCTCATCCAGAAGTCTATAAAGAAGAACAGAAAATCCACAGACTGGTGATGAATATCTCCATAAGAAATCATATATTTTGAAGATGACGTCAGAATGATATTTCTTCTTACCAAACAGGTACGTCCTTTTTTCTCTACTGCATGGGTTTGTAGCCCAGAAACACATGCACGGATGAATTGTCGTTTATTTTCACTGCTTTCAAGCAGAAGGCCGTCAAGAAGATCTTTTAGGAATCTGTTACAGTCATTTATAAGCTTCGTCTTTTGCACTATCAAGCCACGGATTACAATGAGGGCCTCCAGAACATGAGACAACAAATTGTCTTTCATAAATCTGCCACACTCAAAACATTAGACAGGTATCAAGAGGTAGATGTAAAATCAATAGATTTAACGATGAGAAAATTACCTGGATCGAATATTTGGAACCTCTAAGAACTTTCCAAGGAGTTCCAAGAGCTTGTGGAGGGTAAATCCCTGTGAAATGTCTATCTGAAGACTCCATTCTAGAGATTCAATGTTTCCTACCTCTTGGGAGATCAATTTACATATAGTTGTCAAACAACCCCGAACAGTTAAAAACAGAAGTGCATCTTGTGTCTCAATCATTTTAAAGAGCAGTTCAAAGTATTCCGCGCTGCTTTCACCCGCTGCAAGCGTAGCGGGAAGCAAGCCTATCAGCAAATTGATCAGCCTGTAGCGCCTAGGTGAGCTTTGGGCAGAGAGTAAACTAATCAGGGTGCACATCTCTGACCTAATAGATTGAGAACATGCACTAAGAATTAGCTCTGTGACCCAAGACCCGAGCTCAAATGCCTGTAAACCACCTTTAGATGCCCTGCTAGAGCGTCGCTTCCATCTAAGTAAATATTTAAGTGCCAAGAAATCTGATCTGTGGGTTCTAGACTTTTGGCTAGCACCTACAATTGACTGAGAGGCTTTGTATTGCCTCCTCACAAAGTCGAGATATGATGCCCCTTTCTCCCATTCCAAATAACTCACAAGCTGAATATCTCGCGTCTTCTGAGAAACATCCAAGTTATTTTCTTCGCTTTCTGACGAATACTTGAAGATGCCAGCAGCATTCTCATCCTTTTCTTGCACTGCATGAGCAGTTTTTCTCATTGTCAGCTCTTTTTCTGCTGTATCTGGTTTTGGAGGTGTACATGCCACAGAAATAATCTTAAGGCATGGAAGAATTATGTGCTCTGATATCGCAGGATGTTTAGCACCCAATTTAATGGAAGAAAATAATAGCTGAAAAACAAGACGCAGTCTTGACTCCCAGAATTCATCAGTCAGAGAGCATACTTCTGAAAGCAACAACATCTCTTCACGAGTGGCGAGCGCAATGTCCATGGAACGATGGTGTTCAAGGCAGTACATTATTTTCTTCTGTATCAGATTGCTTAACTCACTCACTGCATTCAGATCACCCTCCGAGAAAGTCCCTAAAGCTGCCCTAGCTTGAGCACGGGCTGTTTTTGGACCTTGGTGAATATTGTTCTCAAACAACTCTGACAAGATACCAGCTGCAACAAGTTGTTTCCTAGATCTTGGATGCTTCGACAGCATTTGAAGAATCTCAAGACATTGAGAAACAAATGTAGTGGCACAACCATAACAATTGTTTGGGGTCTTTGAGACCACACATCTTGAGGCACCAGATGAAAAATTTGCATTTGCATTTTTCTGATGGAGGTAGCTCATCAGAACTCGGCGAAGCCCCTGCAGTGTTTGTACACTTTTGCTGACAGAATCAAAAGCAGCTTTGCACTTCTCACCATACAGTACACCCAGAAGAGCGATTTTTCGGTTTATCTTGCATGAGGGACCAGGCAAAGATGCCATCATTTGCTGGACAGTGTCCTTGTGCTGTGAATCCATCTCAGTTTCACCAATGCTTGATACTATTTTCAGAAGCGGCTTCTTGAACCCTAAGAGTTGCTGATATCTCCTGTGAGCGTTTTCAGACTCAGCCTCTATAGCAGCCAATCCCCTCTTCATATCTTCGTCATTTTCCATATTATCAAATATGAAGCTTGGTTTTGCCATGAAGTTAAACTCAAACCTCCCGTACTTGCTATAACCACACTCGTTGCAAAGGAAAGAATCCAAATTTTCATAGTTAATGTTGCGGCACTGCCTGCACTGATAAGCATTCTCATGGCAGTTGCTGCAAATACCATGCTTATCAGTAACTGGTCGACTGCATCGAGGGCATTGCAATGGTTCAAGAGATAACGCCTGAAGATTCTCATAGAAGGAATCCAACTCGATCATAAAGTTACAAGCAGTAATAGGAATAGGAAATTCCACCTTCAGTTCAGTTTGGTTAAACGACAGATGGCAACTCTTGGCCCGCTTCCACAGTGACCAGTTGTTTTTAAGCTCTGATAAATCTGAAACGGGTCGATTATTGTAATACAAGTTAAGGACCTTCACTGACTTTGACTTCCGTGCATCATGAACATTCATGGTCACAGACTGTATCGTATAACTCCCGGTACATTTCACAATGATGCGGTTATCGGTAAACTTTGTCTCAGATTTCAAACTTTCAAGCTTCATTTTGCTATATGGTACATCGGGAGAACTGCAGGCAACACAAGGTTCGCTCTCAAGATAATAACCATCAAACTCCACAAGATTACTCAGAGTGCTGTATATACGGGAATTTGGATGGTTGGCAATGAGTTCGTTTTGCGAATGCAGCGTCTCAAAAATGCACCTTATCACATCAGAGTTCAGGCAACGATCAACAAGCTCGTTAATTGCTTGCTTTGAGTTGTTTTCTGGAGCCTTGCCGAGCAACAAGGAGACGAGTTCTGTGTACTCAACAATATTTTGACCATATACTGGCAGGCATCTAACCTTCTGCAAAAGAGCGGCTAACAGACTTTCTTTGAACGAGTGTCTTCCATGGTGCCACAAGCCATAAATCACAGACTTTGCTTCATTGCGAACAGAGCTCGAATTCCATTCCAGCAGAAAGAAATCGATAAACTGCCTCAAGAGATCTCCGTCCTTGGCACTGAAGATATCTACCACCCCTTCCATATCCACATATGATTTGTCCAAACCAGAATCATGCCCATCTTCACCTTTTTTCTTCTTTTTTGAATCCACCGACTGAGATCCTGATCGGTTTGAGCCTGTTACTACATCACTTGCTTCAGCTTTCTGCACTGAGCTGCTCACATCTTTTCCTTGATAAAAGGCTAAATTGAGGAGTTTAAGTGTCTGGATAACAGACTCTTCTGCAAAATGGAATACGCCATTCAGTAGAAAAGATAGAAAATCTCCATGCCTGAGACAGTACTTCTGCCAGTTCCGAGGCCGTGCGAAAGCAACTTCAGCAATTATAGAAAGCGACTTCACAATCTTTACACTCCTTTCATATGAAACATTGTTTTCAAAACCACCAGACTTTTCAACATGCTTGTATAGGTTTTTCACTTCATTCGAAAACTGCCATGAATCTCGGACACTGTAGTACTGAGTTTTGCTTCCGCAGAGATGCAAAAACAGCCTTCTGGCATATCTCCTAACAAAAGCTGTATGAGGGTTATTAATATAGCTGCACAGAACATCCTGGAAACCGTCCAGCTTCAAATCTTTAGAAGAAGCATTCCTGTAAACCCTTTCCTTTTCCCCCATTTTCTCTTGCTTTTCAGGTCTAACCAAGGTATAAACTAAGCGAAACACATTCTCAAGCAGCAGTCTGTGATAGTCCACAAATAAATCTGCTCGATGGGCTTTTGCATATGAATCCGAAAAGAAGGGGGAATAGTTACCCGCAGGTAAATCTCTTCTGACTGTGAGCATGGCTCCACAACCAGAACCAGAGCTTGAGCCACGTGCTTCAACATTGACACCACGGGATTTAAAAACATGCAATAGCTGCTGAAGTATGTTCATCAGATAATTAACAAACTCTTGGTTCCTGAGGCAACTGCATGCTCGAACTAGCTGAGAGGCAAAGTCATCTCTCTCTTGAACATCTAGAGAAGACTGAGAAGTAACTACGGTGGAGCTCTGGACACCCCTCCGATCATGTACATCTGTACTTCCACCTGATCTGGAACTACTACCATCACTGCCAGGTTGGTGCCAACTCCGAAGCATCAAGGTGAAAAACATAAACACAAGAATCACAATTTCCCCAAAGGAAGAGCGAGATGAAGCAGCAAACGGCTTGCTTAGATTGATTTCACCCAAAAGCCATTTAACTAGCTTTTCCAAGCTTATTTCTTCGGGCTTTGAGCTATCCATGAAGGCACCACCAATGGCAGATGATAATCTGTAGAACAATTGCATGACAGGTATAGCTTGAACACCGGATGCTGTCTCCATCCATCCACTCAACTCGTGGAGAAACTCAGAGAGAATTAAAGAATTTACGGCTCGCATTGAAGCTGAGATAGAAACAGGATCGGTCACTGAGGCAGAAAACTCAGCAGACTCACCAGGTTCCAAGACATGGATTGAGGGAGTTGAAGCTTGTGGGACGCTACTGCTTATCGAAGGCAACATATTAGTAATACCTACTTCATCTGCAGAAAACTGAATCTCATTGGTGTCTGCACCAAGTGATTCCGCTTCTATTGGAATGGCTGTCATCGGATGATCTCGAGTGTGTGGTGGTGGTAGACGATCTGCATCTAACACTTCATAGCATGCTTCACACAAATCAAAATCTGGACACACGGTGCAATGCCACCTCCTTCTCAGTATGGGAACAGTGGAGCAACCATCACAGCAGTATTGAACAGATGAAGTTATTGAGTCCTCTTCAATCATGACATGAGTATTTCCACCAGCTGTTCTGATAGGCACCGAAGGAGTTGTAACATTGTCTACCAAATCATCTGTTGTCAACATTGTTTGCTTTGGGAAAGGAACCTGAAGTAATCTTGATGATATGGCCAAGCTGAAAGGAAACTTAGTTAGCAGACTGGTGAATATCTAAGAGAACAGAATATAAAAAAACTACAGAGGAACACACCTGCTGGATGTTTGCACAGACTCATTAGGAAATAATATAAGTGCTTTCAGCAACTGAACAGCAGGAGCTACAGAATGATCCCCTGTATCCTTTCCTCGAGATGCCAAACACTCCGCATAGCTATAGATTAGTTCAACGGAGGACATCACGACATTGTTCATAGTTGGTGTATCAAGTGGCTCCGACTCCAAAATTCCCCATAGCACTTGCATCAGATTATCAACTACTTCAGAACCTACAAAATAAACATATCTCATATAAACAAAGCCATAACAAAGGAAGATGATAACTGTAAGACAAACAACCGTAATAACAGAGTGCGCATATACCATTCATCTCCAGAAAGACTGAGAAATTCGATTTACGGGTCAAAGCTATTTTAGACACCGCCCTCATCTGAGCATTGAACTCTTCAACAATCGAACCTCCAGTACCAGAAATGCCCAACCTTGAAGAAAGAATAGAGGTGACCTTGACCACTCCAAGAAGTCGCATGGTGTCTTTGACCTATAGCAACCGACAAATTAATGCCAAAGACAGCAGAAAAATTTAAGGCATATTTGCGCTCGAAATTAGCAGCTATATATGCAATACTTAATTTGATAGTAACATTACCTGATAGTATATCTCCTTTTTCGGAAAAATAGACTGCAAAACATGGCAAGCTGCAGTTTGTAACAGAGTTTCCCTGTCACTTTCGAAAATTGTCTCCAGTAGCTGTTTGCATTTGAGTTTGCTTAGCTCTACTTCTTGCCGTGGCCTACAAACTGAATAAAAGATTGATAGGAGTTTGAGACCATCTGCAATAACTTGCTCCTCGATAGAAGCAGACTGTGTCAACGCTCTTTTTTTACTAGAGCCTGGAAGAAGCAGTCCCTGACCAAGCACACGAGCTTCCATATCTAGCACAGCATCCATTTTCTCTTTCCAGCCAAATTCATCTTTAGCACGACCATATACTTCAAGCGAGTCTATTCTGGGCAGTGCAGTCCCACTAGTACTTGGCCCCACGGAGATTACAACATCCTCATCAGCTAGAAGTGACTCAGCCACTGTAAATGGGATGTCATACCAGCACCTCATGCCTTCATCCATCTTAATCGATCTCTGAAAAATAGTCACTTCTGAAGGTATAGAGCTTGCTGATGTAGTACCCACATGTATCCTGATGCCAACCATGACAATGTCTGGGTTTGGATTGGAAACTGATATCTGAAAAAGAGAAGAAGATTAGCTGACTAATATGCCTGAAGGGATCCCGAATTGTGAACACAATTCATATAATCATTTAATCACGCGGACAAAATACACTTAAAAAGTATTAATTAAACATAGCAGACAGATAAACTTATCTAGTAAAATAACTTGCGAAATCCAATTATACCTTGAAGCCCATGGGACTGGGGCTCTCAATAAAGCCATCCTCAGATGCCAAACTTTGTTTCGCTCCCTCGGAATCACCATTTCTAATAGCATCACTACTGAGTCTAACATCTGCTGTAATGCAAAATGCCTTCTCAAAGAAATCCAGGGGAAAATCCGGCTTCGCACCAGCATAGGCTTTGTTGTTAAGTATCTTAGAACCCAACTTTTTCACTTTTTCAACTGTGAAATTTGAGTCAGCATCAAGTCCACTCCGAACATGAGAATAAATCTGAAGGCTGCCATCATCATGCAGAACCAGACAGTGAACATTGTCTTTTGACAAAGGTTTGTATGCGGTTATTCCGACCATAGGGGAAGATGATCCTGTCGGATGACGGAGATTCTGTGCACATACCTCATCACCCCTCAGGGACACAGCTAAGGCAGCATTTGATTTCACGCTGGAGAAGCAAATAAATAAGCCACTGCCACCCAACAACTCTTTCCAACGATGTAGCCCAGCCACCCTCTCTTTACAATCTGATTCCTCCTCAAAAATTGCAGATGTTTCAGTTAAGGATGTTGCGTCTGAGTTAAACCGACCCATAAATGAACTTCCATCATGATAGGATATGAAAAGCAGTCGATATGTTGGAGAGAAATAAACAGACGAACCCTTTCCGTTAACATCCTTTCCCGTAATCTGAACGATTTCCTTAAGTGGTGTTGCGCCTGCATTTCCGCCCCAAGATAGTTCAAACCTGTACAAATCCCCTTGTTCTGAGAGAACAAGTAGGAAAACCCTCCCACGAGAAGCAACAAAGAGGGTAGCATCCACAATCATGTCATTTGGCAAGGTGAAGTACTGTGTTGGACTGATGCTATCCTGGGATAGATCATAAATCTTCACGAATCTGTTTGTAACGACCATTAACTGAACCTGTGAACCAGGAACCCAGCCTATACGCTTGATGTATGCACCCTGCAGAGCAAGCTCAACAGCAAGCCTGTCGATGACTTCACCTCGATGATTTAAAGTAAGTATCTGGCAGTCTTCAAGGCCTGCGACAGCAAGATAATTCTCCACAACTGAGTTGAAAGTAAGATGCACAATCTCAAAACGAACAATATTCCTGGAAAGTGGTTTAACATTGGCCTTGTCTGCATTTATGGGTGCAATTGTGGCTTGTCCTATTAGCTGTCCAACATCAAATATAGCAACTTTATCACCTTCTCCAACTGCAAGGCGACCCCGAACACTAACACTCAGGAGAGATTTGACCAAGGAGCCATTGGCTAAAAGAGATTTAAGGTCCTTTGAATTAGCATAGTCAGCCTTTATTTTCAAGTCAAGTGATCCACTTTTATATGCTTTTTTAAGCTGCAAAAGATTTGTGTCAAATGAAAGAACCTTGTCTTTCCCGAGACTGACCTGCTTCTCTTCCGAAAGGCCAGTGTCTCTTTTGCTAGTGATAGACGAAAGCAAAGATGAGAAAAGCTCAAGCACTCGGTCTTCTATGCCGAGCTCTTCTAGTAGCAGTGACATCTTGTATTGAGTTTCCTTAGGGATAGACAACGCAATGTGATTTTCCTCACCGAAACCATCTTCTTCAACATCTGAATCGCTTTCTGCAAGCTGATCTACATCCTCAGACATGGGTAAAAAGGATTGGAAGTTATTTGTACCACGAGCTGGAGCGCTTCCCAGGCCACTGAATTTGCGTGGCTTCAAGCACTGGCAGCTGCTTCCCCTAACACCTCCAGCTCCGCAGTCACAGAAAAACCGACTTGATCGTGAATAGACAACACGGTGACCCCTGTGGCAAACTTTTGCGCAGACAGAACAGCAACCTTTGGACACAGTAAGGTCACAAGTGTAACAAAAATACCAGTGTTGTTCCATGAAATTACTGCCACTGGAAGTGAAAGTGCAGACTTTTGAAGCAAGGTATCTCTCACTGTTGGCATCTTCGTCATCTTCCTTATCTAAGCTTGCCACTTCACCATCGGATGTTCCATCATCTTCATCTTCATCAACAGAAGTGACGTCGCATTCAAGTGAAATTGAGCCTCCTTCCTGATCCAGGGGGAGAGCCAATGTTTCAGATTTTTTCCCTGTTCCTGCAAGTTTTGGGACCAAAAGACCTGTTGCAGTATTCTTATTGCTCGCCAAGGACTTTCCACATGAAATCGTTCCATGACTTGGAGAACGGTTACTCAACAAGGTGCCTATAACACCAAAAAGAAACTTCAAACCAGGAAGCAACTTCTCATCGGCAGCAAGCTTCTCCATCAGCATTATGGTTCTCTTTAAAACCATCTTCATCAGGTTGTCTTCCCTTGCAAGTTGAAGAACAAAATGAAAATATGACATAGCCATGTGGATATCAAATGAGAGAAATGCGGTATCAAGGGAGATCAGGATGGCCTCGAATAAATGATTCTGTAACTCTGTGGATTGTAGGTCGTTAGTAGATGACACAAGACAACTAATAAAATTCATTGCTGCCTCTCTGACAGGAAGAGAATTTCCTTTTGCAGACTTTTTCCCATCCATTTCCTCAATGAAGGAACCTAACAGTCTTCTCTCCAGCCACCCAGACAAAGTTTTTAAATCCATGTCAATAAATTTTTGCTGTACCCTTCTCCTGGGATCGGGGGATATAGCCACAGACAAAAGGTCGACAAGGAAGTTGAGTACTTTGACGTTTACTGATTCCAAGGAACAGTAGTCCAATGAGTCAATAAAAACAGCCAGATCTCCAAGTTGCAACTGATAGAATTCCCTGGAATGCTCAGAAACTGCATCTACGCCAAGATAAAATTTGAAAATATTAGATTTCGAGGAATCCTTGCTTAGGCTGTCCATAACATCGACAATCTTGGTGATCACCACTTCAAGCACACTGCTTCTATCTATCTGCTCAGCACTGATATCTCTTACATAACCCTCCATGTCTTTCATCAAGAACAACTCCGTCAAATCTGGAATCTCCAACATGGCACATATATTTTCATGGATCTCCTCACATCTCCCATGAAAGCTTTGGAATACTTGATCAAACTTAATAATCATGATAGAGTTAAGTATCTGATGAAGCACACGAGAGTCTGCCCCAAAATTTCCCTTTGAGTTGCCCAGCTTGAGTAAACCATCTATTGTCAACACAATGCATCTTATGCTTAGAATACATGAAAGAAGAATCGCACTAGAAGTTTGAAGATTAGTGGGAAACCCATGCACCATAAATTCCCAAAACACTTTCCAGAAAACACCCGAACCTCTTCCATCACCCAGAGCATCCACTTTTGACAGATAAAGAATGCATTGAAGATGAAGAGAAATGTCACCAATCTTCGCATATTCAGCTTGGAGACTTTTACCAAATTGAGTATGCTTGAGAAGTAGCACAGAAGGCGAACTATGATCCTGGTGATTCGAAGCACTGAAAGTTGCAAGAAAAGCTTTCCTATAAACTTGTAAATATTTGCTAACCAATGATGAAAGCATTCTCAGCAATTCTGAAATGTCCCCAGACTCCATCAAGCAAGAGAGTACGCCTTCTGCAGCAGCAATATACTTGGCGTCAACAGATGTGCATTTCCTCCAGAAGGGATCGATATCTGAACATGAATTTTTCTTGCAATAACCCCAGACGCCACCATTAAGAAAATACAACAGAAGAGAGAGCCAAGATCCTTCGTGGATAAAATCCCAACCCAAATCCTCAACCGCCTTCTCAGGTACTGCATGGAGCTTATTTAAAACACCGTTCAGCATGTGTCTCACCTCCATATTCTTCCCAACAACGTTGGAGTCGCCTATAAGAAAATGACTCGTGTAGATGAGATCCACAGTGCTAGATATGTCCAAATTCTGGTAATTAACATGCAACGAAGGCTGACTATCCAATGCACAGTTAATGCGAGCAATATCCCAAGAAAGTATGAAAATGTATCTTTCCACTATCAGGTCTTCCACTTTTCCTGCCTTTTTACCCTTCCACAACCCCAAAACCCGGGACAAACTTGCAGATAAATCTTTGTAATCCAGGTTTAGGGTTTTGGCAGTAGACACATCAATCTGAAATGTAGGAGGATGTGGGGAAAAGTCAATCATTTGACTCATCAGATGGTTGACTGACTCCTCTTCAGCCCATGAATCAGTTATGCCCCTTGCTACAAGAGACGCCCAAGAAGATAAATGATCACCAACGCTTACATGCAAATTACTACCAACGCTACGAACTTCCCTCAGTTTAGACCTTAAATCTAGCATTAATGATGTTGGGCATGTGTTTGGATGCAACAACATGTGGTGCAACAGCACTAACAACCTAGATATCAGTATCGCCCAACAGGACAGCTGAGGACCATCACATATTCCTGACGGGGTAGCAACTTTATGCAGACACGAAGCGATAAGATTTGAGAATTTGGCCTTTTCTGCTTCATTTGATAAATGGAAAGCCATAAGAAGAATCTCAATATGGAAAGCGGAGGGAAGACAGGCAGTCAACTCCTTCAGACTCGCACCTTCGGCGCATATTACTCGTGCTCTCTCGGCAATAAAACTGACGAAACCAACATAAACTTTGGCTCTCAACTGTGCCCCAGCCACGCCCGGCCTACAAAGAAGAGTATGAGCCAACAGTGCCAGAGTCTTATCATTATAGTCGAAGTCACCATTTTCAACAGCAAGAATTTGCTGAAAAAGGTACGACTCGATAGAATCAGACAGAGCACGACTTCTCAAGAGATTAAGTAACAGCTCAAACGCAACATGTCCAGGTTTTCCTTCATCTTGGAGCATGCAACCACCATCAGAAGCCTTGTCTTCAATACTACATCCTACAATATTGAGCAGGATATCAATGTGGCAAGTGTCAAGCTTTTTACATCCATCTTCGTATATACTGGGAACCCATTCTTTACAGAAAATGCACATTCTAAGAAAGTTCAACAGTTCCTTTGCAGCTTGCAATGGCAAATTGCTGCTGACAGAAACGGGTGGTTGATCGTTTGGTTCTATGGAACACAGAGAACGGCTACCCTCAGAAAACAAGTTTCCAAACAGGGCTTCATCGTCATGAGAAATTTGGCTTTCGACTTCAGCAAAACTGTTGGATCTTAAACTGGAATATGTTCTCTCCACTTTCGGTCGTAATTTTACCCCTTCACGATGAAGGAAGTAAACAAGATGAAACAAGTTGTCCAACCACGGCCTTGATGAAGGAAATATCACTCTCATTATGTCATCGACCGTTAAGCACTTGAGCAACGGGACATTTTCCTGACGCAGATGGAAACAAGCAGAATCAACGGAGGAATTGGCATTGTCATAGTTGGCTTCTGACTCCAAAACCCTCAGATCTTGGATATGGTACGGTTGTCTTGTGAGATCTTGAATGAGTCTCAATGTGTAGATAACAGACCGAGGGAAGTAAGCAAGCGGAGGTATCAAATTACAAGAGGACGCATCATATCTCCACACTGAGGCATCTAGATTGTTCACAATAGAAGCTGATACACATGCCTGGACATTCTGAAAAACACTACTCTTGCCAAAAATGAGTTGGACAAGATTAAGAAATCCTTCCACCAGCGCTAGAGAAAGACTCTCAATATTACCCTCTGTAGCAGTGTGGTTAGTGAATTCAAAGAAAACCCTGAACAGCTTAGGAAGTGCATCTGTAAATGAAGCTACTGCTTGTAACAATGACCCATCACTTTCTATGCTTTGAACATCTTTGGAAAGGCTTCCAAGCAGCTTCAGAACTCTTAAGCAGAACGACAATTTATCAAGAAGAACTTGATCAACCGTCTTCTCATCTAACACACTTGGCAATTGAACAAGCTCTTTGCAGACCATAATCAGACGACAAACACAGCCGAGATGAACAACTGCCAGGTGTCGAGTCAAGGGATTCAGATTTCCATAGTCTTGCTGAAAAGAGGGCTTGGCTACTGAGTGAGTCTGGACATCAGAGTCAACGCATTCAGACATCAGCGTAATAAGAAGCCTGTCAACTGGCTTCTCTTCATTTGAGCACCTGCCCCCTGCTTGATATGTCAAAGGGTATAAAGATAATCAGATAAATTTCAAGTAATAATGATATATTGCTAAATATATTGGTAGCAGCAATACCTTGAAAAGTACATTTCACAAGGCTATATGATTCCATAATATCATGCTCGGCAGAAATTGTTGGCCACAATTCTGCAGCTTCAGCTGGGGAGACAGGTGGCAATATATCATATTGTTTCTCGCTTTCACCAAGAGAAACAATCTCCAAAAGCATTTCCATTCTAATCTGATTCACGACAAGCATTTGTTAGATAACGCAGTGGAGCTCGATAGAAACAAAGAAAGAAAACAAGTCATTAGCCCACAAATTGTTTGGTAATGGAAGTACAACGTAACCCCATTATACCCCTTATGGAAAAGTTAAACGAAGACATGTTGGTGAGTATGTGTAACTAATTTCTATGATGCAACATTGAAACCTAGCCACCGGTGTTAGACCTGATAAAGACTTGTAAAACGAGTTCAAACGCCTCATCAACACAAAAACAAACGCAGTAAAATAAATTCTCTCTAAGGTACGTTTATGCTCGAACAAGGTACTTATTTCCTCGACTTACACACTGTACCAAATAAGACCAACAGAGAGACTTTCCCATCATGACGAAGGGAAGAACAAATATCCAACTTTAACGACTTTCCTACCGAAATCTCTATCACAAAATGAAATAAAGAACGTGGTAAAACGGTAGCACATTTATAAAGATAAAGAACAAACCTCCATTTTCAGATCAGTTTGTCTAAAATTTGACTTCTCTAAGAAGCTGAGAGAGAATTCCATCACCTCCTGGATGACACCCAAAAGTATTGGTTCGACTTGGTCCACTGAGATACGCCAAAAACAAAAAAAAAATCAGTAAAACAGTCAGGAAAATGATTCTAGGCCATCAGCCTTCACTCTGAAAATTTATGAACTAACATTTCTAGGGTAGCAAACTTAACAGAACCAAAAGAATAGCAGATACCAAAGCTCAGAAAGTGAAAGACGGAGTATAATCAAACAATCGGCAAGTAATTCAATAGCGAAACAAACCTCGATTTAAGTATTCAGAGTCAAGTTGGTACCTAATAGAGATCGCGATAGTAGAAGGATCGCCTGAGAGATGGAAACGAGGGCTTGGACCTGCGAATCCGACCAGGTCTCAAAGCGTAGCTTGCCGGAGGAGTCATCATCATCTCCGGCGATCGGAGCGATACCCGAGCGAAGGAGGAGATAGAAATAACGGAGACCACGCTTGATCGAATCATCGGAGCGTAAGCGTTGAGAAAAGAGATCTGAAGATGTGGAAGACGGCGTCGACGACAACGAGGGAAAGGCGGCCTCGTCGAAGAGAAATCGGCAGAGATTCGCCAAGTCATCTGCCATCTCTGGCGAGGAGAAAGAAGGAAGAGTTCACGAGGAAAAGGTTTCTAGAGAGATACACAAAGGAAAAGAAGGGTTTATTAAGTAAAGAATCAAAGGCGGTGAAAGAGGACACTGTGGAGAAGACGATGTACCTTTCTTCTTCGTCGTTTTCATTTTTTTTTTTTTTTTTTTTTGCGACACTTCGTCGTTTTCATTTTCTTACTATTCTTTACTTTCAAAATCAGAAAAAAAAAAATAATGACAAAAAATTCCATAACTATTTTCCGAACCGGCTGAGTTTGGGCTTCCCGTGAAGTGTTTGGGCCTTTTGCCTTGAGTTGGACATTATCTCTGTTTCTTCTTCGTCGTAACAAGTAACAACATATAACCGGATAATTTTTTTTGGTTTTTTCCGGTTAAGTTTGGTGATTGGAAGTGGCGACTATCGGAGAAAATCCTAGGCAGCTGATTGTGTTGTATGCTTCTTATTTGATGCGGCGAAGCTGAATGTCGCGATATGTATCAGGAAGAAGATTAGGTAGATTTTTACCTGTTTTGGGGAATTTCTCTTGCATTATAATATGCTTTTTTATGTTATGACAGAGATCATACAAAGAGGCTGTGTGGAATGTCATTAACTCATTATCCAAGGAAAAAAATGAAACTAGACTGGCAGTCTGAGACTGCTTTCTCACGATGTTATTGGTATGCACAGCCAGCACAGGGCAATGCTATGCAACTTCTCTGGTTAATGGTTATGCTATGTTACCTTGAATTTGGTGGACTTTTGATGTTGCTTGATAGTCTCTTAATTAGCCTGCCTTAACATTCCAATCGTGTATTCCGAGATATGAACTCTTGATATAACATTAGTTGGTTTAACCGAAGATGATCTGTTTGATATAGTTTGGATTTATTTTTTGGAGATAAATTTGAAATTCTTACTCCTTTTATATAACGAGAGGGCTACATATTTATATATATTTCTTCTTTAAAGTTAAACTACATAAGTTTTTGGTTGGTTACGTTGTTGTATTTCATAATCACTAATTGACTAATACTCAAGGTAATCATCAATTAAATAAATATCTATTTATGAAATCATCAATTAAATAAATAAATAATATTTATTTCCCTTAAATTGTTGAAATATTTAATTGAATAGTACAATATTTTTGTGAGATTTGATAATCAATCCAAAAACTCAATAAGTCACAACTTCTAAAGTTAAAACGTTTCTATGTTGAATAGTGTTATTGTATTAAAAAAAAAATTGTTTTGAATGAATGGAAGTAATGATATTGGTGGAAAACGAAATCAAAAAGTTTTTCTTTTTTTTTTTTTGGGTAGAAAAAGTGAAAAAGATGAGCAATTGAGCATGCGTGAGTAACAAAATAATACTTTCACATTCCATTAATCATCCCATAAAACAAAAGTAGTGAGATTTCGACTGCCAATAACTCGTTATCTGATTTAGAATTCGACAAAGGAAACCGAAGAGGAGTTTTCAACCTTGTACCAAAAATTATTTCTTCCACGTCTAAATCCAGAGAAAGGACAATACAAACTACAAAGTAATAATAATATACAAGGTTATCTTCCAACTTGTTAACGCATTATCTATAGTCTATTAGTATATAATTTGATTATTATTAATGGATTTTTCCTACTTTTTTTAATTCTTGAAGCTCCATTAGTATCCAACAAAGCTCTTTCACCCACCTTCACAACAACAATCATCATCATCTCCAGTGTTCCTCACTTTTTCCGCAATCTTTCTTACCACCGACGAGAATTAGAGAAAAGGAAAAAAAAGGGAAGAAAATTCATTGAAGTTTCACTTTTGAATTTCCTGGGATTTGAAAAAGAAAACAATTAATGAGTCTCCATATTAATTAAATTGAACCATTTCTTGAGTCTCTCTTTCGTCGATTATATGTTATCACATCTCTCTCTCTCTTCTCTCTAGAGCCCCGATCGAAAAAAGGTCTTTGCCTCTTCTCTCTTTCCATCTCAGTTCTCGATCGAAGGTTTGCCCTTTCCTTTTAATTTTCCGATCATTTGAAGATTACTGGAAATGAGTTGTGATCATTCCGTCTTGTTGATCTCAATGTTTTTGCTCTGGTTAAATTTCGCTGCTTTTTTTCGTTAATATACTCTGTTTTCTCAGTGCTTTGGATTAATCGAAATGGGATTTTCAATTTTTTGGTGTATCTTGTCTCATCTCAATTGGGTTTGTCTGTTTCTCTGTTGTAGCAAAGTTTTTATCTTTTTTCTTTTCTTTTTGCAATTGTTAGAAGTTTACCTAATTTAGGGGTTTATCAGTTTGTGTGCTTGCATTTTCATTTTAGTGGAAACTCAAATTAGTATTGTGAGAGTGTTCAAAGTTCAGATCGAAAAATCTCAGTTGCTACTAAACAGAAATTCGACTTTTGGTTTTCTTAGATTAGTTGCATGTATATTTTGTAGTTGCGTTCTTCCAACAGTGATCACATCATTACCTGCATTATGGTGTTATGAAGCAGATTGTTTACCATACGTTCTGGGGAACGAGACATATATGTTTGCATCATATGAAGGAATCAATCCCATTTTATCGTTGCAGGTAAAGTGGAGATATGAAGCAGATTGTTTACCATATGATTGGTTTTTAAGGTGAAAAGAAAATTTTATACATAGAAAGAAAGAAACCAGAGTAGAAGAGGGGAAGATGGGTTGTGTTTCTTCTTGCTTTCGGGTCGAAGACATTGATGAGTACATGAATCCAAGTAGCTCTGTATATAGGAACTGTCCCTGCATTAGATGCCTTGCTCATAATTTCCTTAACCTGGTACGTTTGTTCCCATTGCTTATATTAATTGATTCTTTCAGTTTCATGTTTTCTTCCATGATTGCAATTGCAGGTCCTAGTGACAGTAATATCTACCTTGATTTCTAATCTAATTTGAGCCCACATTAATTGTTGCAGTATGTTTCGGTGTTCAGAAGAGGGGAAACCCGCTCTCTCCCATCTTCTGTTCAAGCTACTGCATCAATAACTTCCTCTTCTTCGCATGATAACTTTCTTTCTGAAGCATTTCGTTCTACTCCTAGGCCTCTGCCTTATGATGCTGATCCTAGATACTTGCGCTCACTCGTCTCAAGACGGGACAAGGGTTCAAGTCATTCACATGAGGAAGCTGAACCTCTAAGAAGTGATAACGATGCAGATTCTGAATCTTTCGGCCTGGGAGGATGCAAATGGGCAAATAATAAATCCATTATCTCTGATAAAGCTTCCAAAGATGACTACTCCAGTAAATCCAGTCTTAGGATTTTGAAATCAAGGTCGACCTCTGAAAACATGTATAGATTGTCTGAAGATGAAGACGTCTGTCCAACTTGTCTTGAAGGTAATAATCCTGTACCTAGTTTCCTATTATGTTCCTTCAATATTCATCGTCTTGTTGTTGTTTTCTTGGCAGAATACACATCAGAGAACCCAAAGATTATAACAAAATGTTCCCATCATTTCCACCTTGGTTGCATTTATGAATGGATGGAGAGAAGTGAAAACTGTCCTGTCTGCGGAAAGGTAAACACTTTTTTTTTCTTCATCCTAAAAACAGTGAAAATATATGCGTAGAAATCTCCTGAGAAAGCAAAAATTCATATGCTTTTCGAAGTTCCCCGGTCTATAGGAGATTCAAAGCAATCTTTTTCGCGGAATTCATAAGATTTCGGTCGTTTCCATGGCGTCTTCTGGTTTTATCTGCCTGAGAGAGATGTGTGATAGATAGAACAAGTGAAGCATATATGCGTAGAAGTCTTTCAATAAAGAGCTAATCTTTTCCTGCAATTCATAAAAGTCGTGTTGTTCTGATTCATTCCGATTTAATAAAAGCTCCCATTTTTTTTTCTCCAATGTCCTTGTATGCAGGTGATGGAATTCAACGAAACACCGTGATCATCAATCATCGATCATTGATCTGTGTCCTGTATCTGAACTGAAACCGGGGAAGATGACAAGGCAAAGCAGAGGGGATGTTTTGTAAATTTGACTTGTTGGTTTGTGAATGTTGTCTGTCATTTACAATGGTAAATAGATGAAGCAGAAAGGAAGAAAATGTTCCTCTGCAACAGTTTAATCTTATGAGAAAATATAAACTCCATGAAACAAGAAAAGAAATGCAAAACAAGAAGCAATATTTCGTCTTTGAGTGCTTTTTTGTTTTCCTCATTAAATGCCTCCGTTGTAACTCTTACATCATCCATTGTCGTTGGTTTTATAAATTATACTGTCCTTTAGTTTTGTTCAATCTGAGGAATAATACACTTAGCGATAGAAGAACATTGAAGTTTACGGACTTTTGTGTAAATAATATGTAAAATGAAGGTCTTCCGGTGCTAATATCAGAACTTTACCCTGTCCCCGAGGTGTCGGAGCAAACGAACGAACGACCATCATTGCTTCTCTCCTTCCCTCCGTTTCTTACACATTATTACATTAACAACACCAAACTGACACAAAAAGCTTCAGAAATTTCGATTCTTCCCAAATTTGTAGCATTGATATCAGAGGTACGGACTGAGATTCTGTCTGGGTTTGTTTAACATTGTTTTTTTTCCTTCTCTTGATTAGCGTCCCATGAATTGTTGTGAATCTAGTTCGCCTTTGCGTGTGGTGTCTTCTTAGTTGTGGAACGTTTGAATTCGTGATTGAATTTAATTTGGGTATCAAAAAACTTGCCTGATTCGTGATCGCTTCTGCTCATTACTGTAAAGTCAGAGCTTAGATCATTGATATATGTATATTACGCATAAAATTTCGAGTCTTTTCGAAACATTTCTGCAATTTTTGTGTGCAGGATCCTCCTTTTTCTTCTTCAAAAAAAAAAAAAGAAAAAAGAATGGATATCAGAGAGATAATTGGTGAGGAAGCTCCTTGTGTAAGTATCCCAACAAAGAGCGCCATATACGTCTGGGGTTACAATCAAAGCGGACAAACAGGTAGGAAAGGAGAAGAGAGGCTTTTGCGTATCCCAAAGCAGCTTCCTCCTGAGCTTTTTGGTTGCCCAGCTGGTGCCAACTCGCGGTGGCTCGACATCTCGTGTGGTCGGGAACATACAGCTGCTGTTGCATCAGATGGATCTCTCTTTACTTGGGGTCTGTCTCTCCTTTTCCATATACGTGATTCTGCTCTTTTTACTTCCTGAAGTCAGGCATATGGTTCTTACATCTTTATGTCAGGTGCCAATGAATATGGCCAACTCGGAGATGGAACCGAGGTTGGGAGGAAAAATCCAAAGAAGGTGAAGCAGCTGGAATCAGAGTTTGTGAAATTTGTTTCCTGTGGTGCTTTCTGCTCTGCAGCTATAGCGGAACCCCGTGAAAATGACGCTACTCTTTCCACGAGTAGACTCTGGGTTTGGGGCCAAAATCAGGTACACAACAGGTTTATTGCCATTATTATGGCATCATGTGTTTCCCTTATGAATTTCTCAAAACTTTTTTCATGATAGGGATCAAATCTGCCACGCTTATTCTCGGGGGCATTTCCCGCTGCCACGGTATGTACTCAACTCTCTCCTTGAACGGAATCAAGTTTTAAATCAGCATTGGCAGATGATTTGGTAATATGATCATATCTTAGGCGATCCGCCAAGTGTCATGTGGGACAGCTCACGTTGTGGCCTTATCAGAGGAAGGCCTTCTTCAAGCTTGGGGTAAGAAAGCTTTGAGACATTGTTATAAAAATTAAAACTTGTTTGTGGTAGAATTATGGTATTTATGATCGTGAGGTTTCTTGTGCTCCATGGAAAATAAGGCTATAATGAACAAGGCCAACTTGGCAGAGGAGTCACTTGTGAAGGACTACAAGCACCTCGTGTGATAACTGCTTATGCGAAATTCCTTGACGAAGCACCCGAGCTTGTGAAGATTATGCAAGTTTCATGTGGGGAATACCATACTGCTGCTGTATCTGAAACGGGCGAGGTGTAAGTTATCTCAATGCCTTCTTCTTGAAAACTTTGTGGGTTATTCACATGGCATGGGTAACTAATTATCTGTGCAAGAAGGGTCCTGGAAAGGAAATTGTTTTCTGATGGAGATATCTATCTCATCACACCCTAGTGGGAAGCAGATGGAAATGCTTGAGGAAGCAAATGGATTCCTGACATTTGACTATGCAAGTCTCCTTCCCTTTCGCTTAATTTCTTTCAGTTATCTTATTCAGTGTCCACTGCTTATCTCTTTCGTTGCAGCTACACTTGGGGATTAGGAAGCATGGGTCAACTCGGGCATGTTTCTCTTCAATCTGGGGATAAGGAGTTGATACCAAGGCGAGTCGCTGGTCTCGATGGTGTGTCCATGAAAGAAGTTGCTTGTGGCGGTGTACACACTTGTGCTTTATCTGTGGAAGGAGCACTTTATGCTTGGGGTGGTGGCCAAGCTGGACAGCTAGGACTTGGTCCTCAGTCTGGTTTCTTGTTTTGTGCCTCTAATGGGAGTGAAATGCTTCTACGCAATGTCCCGGTATTAGTCATCCCAACCGATGTCCGGCTTGTTGCATGTGGACATTCTCACACTCTCGTTTATATGAGAGAGGGACGGATTTGTGGATGGGGTTATAATAGCTATGGTCAAGCAGCAAATGAGAAATCATCACATGCTTGGTACCCGTCGCCTGTAGACTGGTATAGCTCAAAAAAGTTTTTTTCTTAAATTAGCTAATTCGTCTGTAAATCAAACCAAAGTATATGAAACGGTTTGTGATGCAGACATTGTGGATTTTTTCTGTTAGATTAACAGGAAATTCTGGTATTGCGTTCAGGTGTGTAGGACAAGTGAGGAAGCTAGCAGCAGGAGGTGGTCACTCAGCTGTTCTAACCGATGCATTCTCGTTGAAGGAGCTGTGTGAATTTCAATTGGCAGATAGTGTGAACCTCTCAAATGCTGCAAAGATTCAAGATGTGGCATTCAGAATGGGTTCCGAAGCTTTAGCCCGCCTCTGCGAAAGACTCAGGTAAGCAAAGCTGGAGTTTTTTGGACATAGTTCTCTGTTACCTGCAATTGCACCTTCAAACTTGGAAAGAATCCAAGTCAGGCAAAGCTAAAGTACGATGTGAATTGATGTGTTTCATCAGGGAGCAGTTACTTGATGGAGACTTTGCGGATGGGGAAGAAGTATATTAAAAGCACCAATCTAGAACTCTAGAACAGCTTAGTACGTACTGTTGGAAGTTATTACAATTTATCCTGTATCATTGAACAATTGAAAATGTAATAAACCAGAAAGTCCATTCTTCAGCAGAACTCTCTGTACCATTTTACTTTCCAGGACATACTTCATTTCCTGTCCTGTCTCTGTAAGTTCCAGATATTGTAATTATCTGTTATGTACCCTTTAGAATTGGAAATAAAAGCTGGATCTTGCAGTGTTGAATCTCATTATTAATTTGAGAGTTTACTAGGATCGAACCGCGTTTTGTATTATACGAAGATAGGTTAACCCGGTGAGATATGGTCAATTTAACATTACACACGTTACAATCCATTAATATATAAGCAAAGGTCCCAAAAGGCAGAAACATCTCCTCAAATAGAGGAGAGGTGTTGAAGGCTATTGCAGCTATAGCCGCTTATGTCTACAAATCAAAAGTCTTATGCATACATAAACACAAAATTCATCACTATTCATCCTTATTCATATATATAATTCTTCATCTCATCATCAAGAACCCACAACTTGCATGCTCAAGATCCTTATTGGAGGGGCAGAAGTATCGCTCACAACATCCAGCCAGGGATGTAGCCGTTTCCTGGTTGGGACTGACCTTGCGTCGTTACAGCCATTTGCTCTGAACACACTGGATTGTTATATCTGTTTACACACCACAACAACATAGTTTAACAATCTACAATTGCAACCCTTTTTTTAAAGAGCCTTCAAATAAATAAAAAAAAGGGCTTTTCCATGTTTGATTTTCTCTCCTTTAGACATCAAAGTGCTGATACTTTAGACCGAACAACACATTTTTTAACCAGATCTCTTTGAGACAAAGACCATGTTGGGCTTAACCAAACTATTAACTGATTATCATTCGAGTTTTGATGTGTTGAAGGCAAGAGAAGTTGTTTGATTTACCCAATTTGCAAAGTGGGATCACATTCAAGAGATTGGAATAGTCCTTGAGATTGAGCCTGATGATGTCCATAGGCAACATTCTGTTGATCGCCACCTTCCCATGCCCCTCCTATATGGTGACTTCTCACGCCGATCATATCTTCCAGCTAAAGAAACACAACATTATTCAAACGTAACTAATTTTGAAATAATAATACAGATAAATTTAAAAGACATGTAGCAGTTGTAGATTGTGAGATTCAAACTCATATATAAATGGGTGTATTTAAAGTTTATTATTAATAAGAAACTGGAAGAGAGATAGAGGGAAGCATCATATACCTTCATTGACAAAGCTCTGTTGGCTTCAAGCAAGATATGCTCTTTACCTTGAAGATCAGTGAGCTGGTCAAGCATATACTGTGTCTACAAAAAAAAAGAATTTTCAGATATCCACACGCATGAAAAGAGTTCATGTGTGTCTCTGTCTATACATATAGAGTGATTTATGTGAATCTTTCTGTGTATATACAATGATAATATTAAATCACCTTGATGCAGCGAACTTGCTTCAGAGAGCCGTCTAGTTGACGCTCAAGCTGCTCTAGCTCCTTTGAATTCAGAGGTCCAAGGTCTTCTCCAAGTAGGTTTCTGCAGCAACATACACTTATATCAATACAAACACACATACACACACATATTTATATATATATATATATACACGCTGTTTATACGTGAGCATAGAGATTAATTAATGTATATATAATCATATGTACCTCTGCTGACGTTGAAGATTCTCATATCTACCTTTCAGCTTCAAATACTCTCTATAGCTATTCTAGAAAATGCCAAGAAAAGAGATGATAATGTTAGGCTCCTTGACTGATTTCTTCCTTTTTTTTTATTATTGTGGATCATCAATTTTGAAGCCTTAGCATTTGTCGTAAATTTATCAGGTAAACTTTGTTATTTATAAGATGGAAGAGAGGTGGAGATTAAACCTCGAGTTCTTTGGCAGGTTTGTTGTTGACTTCAATGGAGCCATAGCTACACTTCTGGTACCTCTCTAGTGTCTTGAGCATGCTGAAAGATCAAAGCACATAGTTAGTAGGAGAAGAAACAATTACAAACTAAAATTAATGAATTAATTAACTAACAAATAACGTTAAAAAGAAGATCTTGGCGAAATCCTTAATTGAAAAGAGATGTAATTAAATTCCTTGGGTGCTTAAATGTCTGCATGAAGTAGAGACTGGTTAATGCATGGATCCACAAAATATTCTTCTTTGGATCTTTATATTTTTATTGAAATCTGTGAATCTTTTTAACTACTTTAATAATCTCTATTCAGACATATATATCTGTGTAGAGAGAATGATATTATATCATTAAGTATGACACTTCTGTGACCTACAGATTTTGAATCTACACAAAAAAACCCCTAAGAAATTGACATGAGAAGAGACCAGATCTAGAAATTCAATAATTTAAAACTGAATTATCCTTCTAAAATCAAAACCTTATTGATCAGACTAAGAAACTGAAAATCAAGAATGTTAAAAGCAATCAAGAACCAATATCACAAGACTGATGAAAAGGAAAGATCTATACACAGACAGATCTAACAACAATATTTTTGAAATGTAATGTATATAGTGATCAGAGGGAGAGAGAGAAAAAAATAGAAAATTACTTGGAGGAGCTGCAGAACTCGTAGAGCTTGCCACGATTGGAGAAGACGATGAGAGAAACCTCCGCATCGCAGAGAACAGAAAGCTCATAGGCTTTTTTCAACAAACCGTTCCTACGCTTTGCAAACGTCACTTGTCTGTTGATTTTATTCTCTATCCTCTTCAGCTCTACTCTTCCCCTTCCCATTTTTTCCCCCAAAACCCCTAATTTATTTCCTCTTAAATATGTATATTTAACCTTATATTAGGGTAGGTAATATACTAATATTGTTTATCTATGCACAAACATGGCTTGGGTTCATTTATTTTTCTGATGAAAGATCTTGTCTTTTGGAGAATATAACCCTAGTTTTTCAAGAACAAGAACAAGAGGAATTGAGAGTAGAACATAAAAAGAAGAAACTTTTGCTTCTTGTTTTGGTTTTGATTTGATTGTAGGGTTCTTGTTTCTTCTTTGGATCTTATGTTTTGAAGGGCTGTGTGTGATGAGATTGTAAATCTGAAGAAAGCTTTTGTGAATCTGTAAAAGCTATAAAGATAAGAAATTTGTGAGGGTGAGAGGTTATTAGGGTTTGGTGATATATCTGGTGTGTTTCATTCACTCTCTCTCTCCCTCTCTACTTCTTTGCTCTTTCTCTCTCCTCCCTCTTTTACAAAAAGGAAGAAGTTAAGAACATTCTCACGCTCTCTCTCTCTCTCACACGCGCGTGTCACACAGAAGCCATTGTGTGCAATGAGTTGCTTACTAATTACAGAAGTTTATGGTCTCTGATTATTATGATTCACGTCTGCATGTTTATATAATTATATAGATAACTAGATATACTGTGCTTCCACTCTTTTAGGTATACACACATGATATATTACCTGACTACTTCATAGAACAAATTGTAACATCGATACTGATATAGCATATATAACTATACTACATGATACGAAAATTTGGTTAATAACGTCTGTTCTGTAATTTTTTTTTCTTTTAGCACAACGTGTGTTTATGTAGTAATTTTTTTTTCTTTGTCATCAATAAAAATTATACAAGAATCGTTCATTACAAAAGGAGTTATGTCATTGTTGTGCTTACGTTTTATAAACTTTTAATGAAATGAAAAATCAAAAATTGTCCAAGTGGCTAAGGCGCGTGAGAGTGGGGAATAACAACATTGGCTTCTACAATAATACGAAAGCAGCTATCATCATTTTCTATTTCACAAGATGCAGAAAAACCTCTCCTACCTTAATATGGATATGTGTGTGTGTGTCGCGTTTCTATTGGCTCCTACTCCTAGTCCTATCATCTACTTTGAAGTTTGAAGTTGCACACATAGTTTGTTATGTTTTCGCTTTCCTGTATGCATGTTGTATTTTTTTTTTTAAACTTCAAAACAATCAAGAACCTGAAGCAGTAGATTTAGTTTAATTTCTTGTCCAATCTTCTTCGTTTGGCTACTGCTTGCAAGTGTTATGAGAATTAAAGTTTTTGAGGTGATCGGCCAAAGAAGGGTACTTTTTTTTTCGTTAAGGGTAACTTTTGATATATACTCCCTCTGTTCAGAATTATTTGATGTTTTAGAAGGGTTTTTTTGTTCAGAATTATTTGATGTTCTCACTTTTCAATACAAAATTTAATGAATTTTTATAGTTTTTGACCTTTTATATTCTGCAGATTGTTTTTTTATTGGCTGAATGATATTTAAATAAATTATAAATAATATTTTTAGTATAGGAAAAATAAAAATTAAATGAATTCTTAAACTGTGTGCAAAAACCTTAAACATCAAATAATTCTGAACAGAGGAAGTATTAATTAATAACTGTTTGGAAATCTGGTGTTAACTGCTGTACTGTTTCTGCATGCTTCTATCAAAACGCTTGGGATATTAAAATTTTAATTAGGCATGTTGTTTGCCATGTTGTATGTTTCTTGTTTGTTATTTTCTACATAATTTGTCAATACTTAAAAAATATGGGCTAGTTTCTGTTGATTTTAAATATCTGTCGCCCTTACCTGGATTTGTATGTGAAGTAATTCTTGAAATCTATAGTTTCCTTTGGGCAAAGAATCTACCAGCAAAGATCTTCAAGTGACGTAAGAAATCCGTACAAATTTACACAGCAAAAAGACGTTAATTTTTTTTTTCAAGCAGTGAATTACGCAACAAGATCTGTGATGGGATCTGGACACATGTCGATATATAATTGCTCCTTACGCAAGCTTTGACTTTTGCGTAAGGCGTGCAGTCGGGATGGTTTAACGGGCCCGCGGGTCCAAGCCCAAATTGACATCTCTTGACGGGCCTATTCTCTTGGGTTTCGATCCCCGCAACGGCGTATTCCTTTTTTACGTCCTTGCTTTTTTTTTGGCTCTTTCAATTTTTGTCTTATGTGGCAGAATCTTAATCCACCAGCAAATCCCTGCATTTACACGTCATCATATTACATTCTTTGTGTATAGATCATACGATTTTCCCTCTGAAATTTTCATTTTCATTTTTAATTTCTTTTACTTTTCTCTGAAACTCAGCAATGGCGTCGACGAAGCCCGGTCCCGAAATCGACCTTGAAGAAGAGGCGGAAGGCGGAGGTGCAGCCGTAGACTGTTTGAATTTCACAGCAGATGGCGAGGCTACGAGCTTGCTCGTTTGTTACTCTGCGCTCGACGACAGGGACATCGATTGCAATCCTTATTTCCCTTTCTCTGGCGCGATTTCAGATTCTGGATCAGGTTCTTACACGGATACAGAACCTGCTCCGTACAACTGTCCAATCGATTTCTTCGATCGAGAATCTTCCGGGGTTGACGCGGCTGAGTACTTGGAATCGGAGGGGCTGACCACCGATGATTTCAATATATGGGGCTTTTATGACCCCAAGGAAGACGAGGAGGAGATCGTTTTGGGGGCTGGATGTGTGTCGGGATCCGGGTCAGGATCCGATTCGGATCGGCAACATGGTAACTCAGACGAGCAAGGGCTTCGAGTGACCGGTATCGATTCAGATTCCGATTACGAAGATGGCGTGTTCGATTTTACTTTAGGGGATAGTGAGAATGAGGCTAATGTTCTGGGTCGGGTCGAGGTCGGTACGGGTCGTCCTCCTGTCTGGGATTACGCCTTCGATGGGGAAACCATGGTGGCTGATGAAGATTTGGAGGAGTTGCAGAACGCGATTAGCTGGACGCTTATGTCTTTTAGTAGATCCGAAGAAGAGGAGGAAGAGGGAGAAGAAGAATTGTCTTCTCCATCAAGAAATTCATCAAGGGATGATCAAGAAGAGCATGAACTGGACTGGCAGGTCTTGTTAACTGTGAACAACGTTGTTAATTACATCGAACAAGCTGAAGGAATCGTGATAAGCCCTGGTGATATCGATCCGAGTCATTACCTGTATCTAGCTAGTTTGGATGAATATGCCGAGAATCATATTGATGATGATGCTATCTTTGGGCAAATGTTTGATAACGAGACTGGAATCAGGGGAAATCCTCCAGCTGCAAAAAGGGTGATTGAGGATCTTCCAGTTGTGGAACTTACAGTGGAAGAAGTAAACAAAGGGAACATCTTTTGTGCGGTCTGCAAAGATGAAATGGTCATAGAGGAGAAAGTGAATATGCTTCCTTGTAGGCATTCCTATCATGGAGAGTGTATTGTGTCTTGGTTGAAGATAAGGAATACTTGTCCGGTTTGTCGGTTTGAGTTTCCTACTGATGATTTTGAGTATGAAAGGCATAGGAGATCATCACAAAGCAGTCTTTTCCTTACCGGGTAGATATAGTGTTGATTTTATTTGAAGTATCTGTTCGTCATGTTAATAGTCACAGTTTGAGAATCCTTGAACCACTTTGTTTGTGATAAGCACTCATCGTAAATTCCAAAGTGCTCATGTTGTAGATATTCTTTTTTTATGACATAATATCAAGTTGGACCTTTGAAGGCCATATCTTGCAAGTGGTTGTGAAGTTACATTATCTCTTCCTAGTTGTATTCATTGATGAGACTGTAATCACTGCTTCTTGCTACTTCGGTTATAATATTTAGCTTATTTGGTTTTTTCAGTTATATTATTTACCTTCTTTGCTTCTCTAGTTATTGACAGACTCTTATGCTAGATTGCATGATCTGGAAAGAGCAAAACTAGAGGTTATCTTTTGTAATTTCTTTGATGATCTACGTATTCTTACTTGTTCTCTCTGGAACTCTCAGTTAAACTTGTGATTGTATTGTTGCAGGACTTCAATAGTTCCTTACAGGTTCCATGGAGTTTGTGAAATTAAAACTCTTGTCTCTCTGGTATGTTCCACTTATGTATGTCTGATCTCATTATATATATTTTATTTTTTTCCCTGCTGATTTCGAGATAACAAATGGGCAGAACTCTGTATATGACCATACATCGTCGCTTCGTTTGTCATCAAGAGAAATTTTGAAATATTTTCAAAATATTTCTTTTGTTCAACTTCAAGTCTCAGCAATTCTCATGAGATAGATAGAGTTGTCCGTCACCATTGGGAAATAATGAACAACGTCAAGTTCTTATGTTTTAAATGGGAACATCGTGTCGTTTGTCGTAATTTCATGGATCTATCATTCTTCATGTGGCCCGAATATCGGCCCGCCATACTAAAGCCTGTAAGTAGAAAGAGAGCAAGGATGAGACTGTGATTTGAAAAGCTTGAGGGACTAAACTTAAATAATGACCAATATAAAAGGTGTGAATGTGAAATACACAATAGAGCTTAGCTTTGTCAATTTGACAATAGATCGCACCGACGCAGAAATCTTTTGGTTCGTCACATTCTTCCGCATTACATTATCTTTATTTTCCTATGTAATGTATTAATTAATTTGTTTATTACCTCTGCACTAAATAATTGTTTATTTAATTTTCGTATGATCTTCTATAATTAATAACGTGTTTTCTTCACTCACTAAATGTTTGAGATCTATCCGTCACTCTCCAGAGGTTAAACTCAGTCATCTTCTTCTTCTTCTTCTCTCGACCAAGGAAGAAGCTCACCGACGAATCGAATCGAAAAAGCCCGATCTTAAAAAAGTGACCGGTAAGGTGAAGTGTATCGGTAGAAATGGCGGTGGCCTTCCGCGGAGGCAGGGGCGGCGTCGGATCCGGCCAATCTACCGGACTTCGCAGTTTCTTCTCGTACCGGATCTTTATCTCCGCCTTGTTCTCTTTTCTATTCCTTGCCACGTTCTCCGTCGTCCTCAACTCCTCTCGTCATCAGCCTCATCAGGATCATGTATGCGTCTCAATCTCACAGCTCTTTAAAAAATTTCTCTTGTTTATATATTTATGCTTTGATTTGGTTACATTTCGGTCAAAATTTAGAATGATTCGGTGGTAACTCTTTGAATCTGAGCTTCGATTTAAGCATTCATGTAAACTGGAATTCTGATTGCTCGTGCCTGATTTTGTTTTGGTTCTGTGGTTTAGACGTTGCCGAGTATGGGAAACGCATATATGCAGAGGACGTTTTTGGCTTTACAATCGGATCCGTTGAAAACAAGGTTGGATCTGATACACAAGCAAGCGACTGATCATCTGACACTGGTGAATGCATATGCGGCTTACGCCAGGAAGCTGAAGCTTGATGCTTCCAAGCAGCTGAAGCTATTTGAAGATTTGGCTATCAACTTCTCTGATTTGCAGTCAAAACCTGGTTTGAAATCTGCTGTGTCTGAAAACGGCAATGCTCTCGAGGAGGATACGTTCAGGCAGCTTGAAAAAGAAGTGAAAGATAAGGTGAAGACAGCGAGGATGATGATTGTTGAGTCGAAAGAGAGCTATGATACACAGCTCAAAATCCAGAAGTTGAAAGATACAATCTTTGCTGTCCAGGAGCAGTTGACAAAAGCAAAGAAAAGCGGCGCTGTCGCAAGCTTGATTTCAGCCAAGTCAGTCCCTAAAAGTCTTCATTGTTTGGCTATGAGGCTTGTAGGAGAGAGGATCTCAAATCCGGAAAAGTACAAGGATGCTCCTCCTGATCCAGCAGCGGAGGATCCAAGTCTTTACCACTATGCAATTTTCTCTGACAACGTGATTGCTGTGTCAGTAGTGGTGCGATCGGTTGTGATGAACGCCGAGGAGCCATGGAAGCATGTCTTTCATGTGGTGACCGATCGAATGAATCTTGCAGCCATGAAGGTCTGGTTTAAGATGCGTCCTTTGGACCGTGGTGCCCATGTTGAGATCAAATCTGTGGAGGATTTCAAGTTCTTGAACACTTCATATGCACCGGTCTTGAGGCAGCTCGAGTCTGCCAAGTTGCAGAAGTTTTACTTTGAGAACCAGGCGGAGAACGCAACGAAAGATGCCCATAACCTTAAGTTCAAGAACCCAAAATATCTCTCGATGTTGAACCATCTCAGATTTTACTTACCGGAAATGTATCCGAAGCTGAACAAGATCTTGTTCTTGGACGATGATGTTGTGGTGCAGAAAGACGTGACTGGTTTGTGGAAGATCAACTTAGATGGAAAAGTGAATGGAGCTGTTGAGACATGCTTTGGTTCTTTTCATCGATATGGTCAGTACCTTAATTTCACTCATCCTTTGATCAAGGAAAGCTTTAATCCCAATGCTTGTGCTTGGGCCTTTGGAATGAATATATTTGATCTCAATGCTTGGAGGCGCGAGAAATGCACCAATCAATACCATTACTGGCAGAACTTGGTAAGTCTATTGTGATTAGTGATATAATAATGTATGATTCATTCTTAGTAACTACTTAGACATATGAAACTCTTTATTATGTATGTGCTTATCTTCTTCTGTTGACTCTGTTTTGTTTATGAGCAGAATGAAGACAGAACACTCTGGAAATTGGGCACTCTACCTCCGGGATTGATCACATTCTATTCAAAGACGAAATCATTGGACAAATCTTGGCATGTGCTTGGGTTAGGCTACAACCCGGGAGTGAGCATGGACGAGATCAGAAATGCAGCGGTGATCCATTACAATGGAAACATGAAACCATGGCTTGACATTGCTATGAACCAATACAAGTCTCTCTGGACTAAATACGTCGATAACGAAATGGAGTTTGTGCAGATGTGCAATTTTGGCCTCTAAAGAGAGACCGAACAAAAAAAAAACCCCCGAAGAAAATATTACCGGTAAGAGGTAACCTCGGATCGATATGTTTCATCTTACGGGCATTCTTTAACTGATACGTTTATCTTTTTATATAGAGTTACAAAGTATTTTGCTTGTTCTTTCTGTTATAGTTTTTTTTGTTCTTATTTTCATTTTGTAACTCTTCACAGCAAAAGCTTCTCCAAACTACAATGTCTAAGATTAAAAGAATGATGATGGTTTTACTACTTTATAGTTTAAAACTAGTGGAAAATTTCAATGATCAAAATTAAGAAAATTCAACAAAATATGAATAGAAATATACATTTTCTATATATATCAGGATCCAAAATAGAAGAGAAAAAGAGACAAACATCTACCACCACCCACCTTTTCTCACCTAACCCGGAGTGGCCAACTTTGACAAATATTTTTAAAGGGGGAAAGTTAAAAAAAAATTAATTAATTCTACTTGGTGCGAATCAGACCGTTCATTCGCTATATATCTGATACAAAAAACATCACCAGGCTCCGGAATTTTACCGTCTTCTAGATCTTTTCCTCTTGATCTTTCTTGGACAATCTCAAATTCATTTCGTGAGAAATCAGGTTTGTATCACCCACTCTCGTTTACTCAATCGTTTTTGTTTTGCTATGTGATTTTCTCAATCGTTTCTCGACATAGATGATGTGTGTATGTTTTTTTTCCTGTTCAGATGTATCGAAAATTTTGATAGGAAGTTTAATCGGAGATGTGATTTAACTTTCGCGTAGTTAAGAGTCCCTGCGTTTTTGATTCGCGATCTAGGATGCTTTTTGAATATTATCGTCACGTTGTTGTTGAGATCGAATCTTCGCGCTTGCGGTTGGTGTATGCTACGATCGTTCAAAAATTTGAGATCTGTAATAGTCTTCGTCCTTGATTCAACTTTGAAATTTGGTGTGGACACTAACTCTTGCATGTATCGATTAAGACTGAAAAAATATTGCCTGCCGTAGAGATTTTGAGTCCTACTTAAAATCGATGGGTTTATCTTCAGATATATATGTGTATCACTTTTGGCTTCTAGTCTCATCGCTTACCTCCAATGGATATCTTTATGTGTAGCACAAGAAGATGTTTTCGTTTTTTCATCTTTCTGAGATCTGAGATTTGTGAGGTGTTTATTGTTTGGCAGAGAGAAGACAATGGCTGTTCAACCTACTAGAATAGGTCTAGCAGGACTGGCTGTGATGGGTCAGAACTTAGCTCTCAACATTGCTGAGAAAGGCTTCCCAATCTCTGTTTACAACAGAACAACTTCCAAAGTTGACGAGACCGTGGAACGAGCCAAGAAGGAAGGGAATCTTCCGCTCTATGGCTTCCATGACCCTAAGTCCTTTGTCAATTCGATCCAGAAGCCACGTGTCATAATCATGCTTGTTAAGGCTGGTGCGCCCGTTGACCAGACCATCAAGACCCTCTCTGCTTATCTGGAAAAGGGTGATTGCATTGTGGATGGTGGTAACGAATGGTATGAGAACACGGAGAGGAGAGAGAAAGCCGTGGCTGACAACGGTTTCCTCTACCTCGGAATGGGAGTTTCTGGTGGTGAAGAAGGTGCTCGTAACGGGCCATCTATGATGCCTGGAGGCTCTTATGAAGCCTACAAGAATATCGAGGACATTCTTCTCAAGGTTGCAGCTCAGGTCAGGGATAGTGGTCCCTGTGTGACTTACATCGGGAAAGGCGGCTCTGGAAACTTTGTTAAAATGGTCCACAACGGCATCGAGTACGGTGATATGCAGCTGATTGCGGAAGCTTATGACGTCCTTAAATCTGTTGGTAAATTATCCAATGAGGAGCTTCACGGTGTCTTCACCGAGTGGAACAAAGGTGAGCTTGAGAGTTTCTTGATAGAGATCACAGCGGATATTTTCGGGATCAAGGACGATAAAGGGGACGGGCATTTGGTCGACAAAGTTCTAGACAAAACCGGCATGAAAGGTACCGGAAAATGGACCGTGCAGCAAGCTGCCGAGCTATCTGTTCCTGCTCCCACCATTGAATCCTCTCTTGATGCGAGGTTCCTTAGCGGGCTAAAAGATGAACGTGTGCAAGCCGCTAAAGTCTTCAAGGAAGGTGGTTTTGGCGATATCTTAACCGATCAAACCGTTGACAAGAAACAGCTGATCGATGATGTGAGGAAGGCTCTTTACGCATCCAAAATCTGCAGCTACGCACAAGGCATGAACCTGATCCGTGCCAAGAGCATAGAAAAAGGGTGGGGCTTAAAGCTAGGTGAGTTGGCTAGAATCTGGAAAGGAGGCTGCATAATCAGAGCAATATTCTTAGACAGGATCAAGCAAGCTTATGACAGGAACGCAGAACTGGCTAACCTCTTGGTCGATCCTGAGTTTGCAAAAGAGATAATCGAGAGACAGTCAGCTTGGAGAAGAGTCGTGTGCCTAAGTATCAACTCGGGTATCAGCACGCCAGGTATGTCTGCGAGTCTGGCCTACTTTGACTCTTACCGGAGAGAGAGATTGCCGGCGAACCTTGTCCAAGCTCAGAGAGATTACTTTGGTGCTCATACATATGAAAGAACTGATGTGGAAGGATCTTTCCACACCGAGTGGTTCAAGATTGCAAGACAATCCAAATCCAAGATCTGATGATTCTCTATATCTATCTCTAGCTCTCTTTCGTATTCTTCTTCTTCTTCTCCTTTGAATAATATTTTCACACTGAATGTTTGTTTCCTCAATGTGTGAAATACTGTGGCCTATCTAAAGATTGTAAAACTATTGAGTTTTTTTTTACTACTGATTAGACCTGAATTTTTTGGGAAAGGTAATCCGTTCTGTACCCGTCCCGAAATTCCCGAATTTTTTGGGAAAGGTAATTTCTCATTCGTGGATTAAAAATAATATTTGAATGGGTAAGGAAAAGGATAGGGACGGGAATGGGATTACCCGAACTTGCCGTTGGATAATTATATAAAGTAAAATTTTAGAGATTTCGGTTATTTGAAATTTTTTTTATAATAAATAATGATTTTTCTAATTTATTAACAAATAATAATTTTTTTTTAAAAAACAAAAATTGATTTTAATCTAATTATCTGAATTATTCGAAATTTTTCCCGTCTTTTTCCCGTTCTTTTTTCGATTATATTTTATTTTGGGATTGTATGAGAAATATGTTTTGATTCCTGAATTTTCCGTTCCCGTCTCATATCCGTAAATTTCCCTCCCGTTATTTTGTGGGAATACTTTGGGTAGTATATTCAGATTCCCGAAATTCTCATTCTCATCCCCTACCCATCAATTCCCGTCCTGATTCCCGAAAAATTCAGGCCTACTACAGATATAAGAAGTCTTTAGTTCTAATTGTTACTTATGATTTTAATAGAGTATTTTCTCAATGTTTGAAGAAAATACTATGATCATGTATTAATCACCAAATAAAGAAAAGCCCGTAGTGTAGAAAAGGGCTCAAAGGTTCATAATAAGTCACAGCAAGCGCTCCATTAGTCCCACGCGCGCGCATTTTATGAGCGTCAACGTTCACGCGCTCAAAAACCCTTATGCGTGTGATATGACGTAATCCGGATTTTTTTTTTTTTTTTGAACAGCGTAATCCGAAATTTCAAATTCCATTTTCCATTGAAAAGCTCCGCTAAAAAAAATAAAAACAGTAAACGATGAATCCGCCATTGCTGAAGCTCGCGTTCGTGCAGGGTCCAAGAGAAGGCGAATCTGTAGAGTACAAGCCCGGATCCACTATCCGGATTGGCCGAATCGTTCGTGGTAATGAAATCGCCATTAAAGACGCCGGAATCTCCACCAAGCACCTCCGGATCGTCTCCGATTCCGAGAAGTGGATAATCCACGACCTAGGATCTTCCAACGGCACCATACTGAACTCGGACACTCTCCACCCAGATAAACCCCACATTCTTCGCCATGGAGACGTAATCAAGCTTGGTGAGTATACTTCCTTTGTCGTCAACTTAGAGACTGATGTTCAGGAGCAGCATAAGCTTCCTCCCAGGCCAAGGAGGAACAACAGGCGTCTGGCTGTTGCGGATCCGGATCCGGATCCGGTTGTTCCTGTTGAGTCGGTTCAGGAGAACCGAAAGCGCAAGGGCAGACCTTCGAAGCAAGAGGAACATCAAGTGCCCAAGAGAAGTAGGGAAACGAGAAGTAAAACCCTGGAAGAAGAAGAAGCGCCGGAGGAGAAAAAGGGCAACAACTCAAGGGCTCGGGGAGGTAAGAAGAAGACTGAGAATTTGGGTTTGAACTCAATCAAATTGGAAATTGAGGATACCCCAAAGGGAGTGGAAGTCTCAGCCATGAAGAGACCGACAAGAAGCAGGCAGGTTGAAAAACCCTGTCTCGGATTGGCGAATGTAAAGAGTGAGGATAGTGTTGTGGAGGAGAAGGTAACTTGTGCAAGGGCTACCAGAAGCAAGAGGAAAGAAATTGGTGGAGATTCTTTCTTGGATTTGGAGATGGTCCTGAACCAAGCCCGGAAGAGCCGTGCAAAGAAGAAGAAAATGGAGCACAAGAGCGTAGTAGTAGAAGAGATGGAAGACAGAAATGATGAGGTTGAAGAAGAAGATAAGGAAAATGAAAAGGATGTTGAAGCTCAGAAAGAAGAAGATGATGATGGATCCAAGAGGGTGGAGATTGAGTCAAGGAAGAGCACATTAGGAGAAGAGGACCTGAACTGTGCTGTTAGAGAAGACGGAGAGACAGACGAATTACAAGATACAATCGACGACGAGGGAAGAGACCGTAAGAGCGAGGAGGCTGGTATCGAGACATCAGACGGTGGTGGATGTGATGATGAGGAAAAGGCTGAGCAGGAATCCAGCAATAAGAGTGTTGTAGACAAGGTAGAGGTTGATTTTGGGAAAATGTCATTTAGAGGATGGTTTAGATTCACGGAGGTTAACCTGGGAAAACAGACAGTGGAGGAGACAGAGAAGATAATAGAGTCCATGAGAAGTAAATCTCTGAGAGTTCACAAGCATATTGCAGAGCAGAAGCAAGCAAAGGGAAATGGGAGTGTGAGTTAAAAAAATATATGACATAGTTAAGATCACCCCCACCCCTGAGAATACTATGTTCGAGATTGTGCTAGGAACCACTACTAGTTGGAGTTTCTTCTTCATTATATAAAATAATATCATGTGACTGTAACTGCCAATCAATAATATATACTTGATTTGTTATTCAGATCGTTGAATGTGATGATAATAGCTTCAGTTCGACTCTTTTGGATCCATTGATTGATATATGAGGAATTTACAACGCTCTGCTTGGCAAAATAACTCATGTGGCTTGCTTATGAAAAGAGATACTTATACTAAAATCTTATTGACATGTGAGGGTTTCTACATTTCGAATTTGATACAATAATAAACAAAACCAAAGCAGAAGAAACACATACAACAACAAACAACAAACAACAAGTATACTGAGATCGGAGATTAGTGTTTTGTCTGTTCAAAAAGGACTGACCTTGCCAGCCAGTTTCAGCAAAAACTCCGGGACAAGCCGTTTTCTCGGCAGCGCAAACGCATCTTTTCTCAAAGCGTCACTGTCATTGGCGTGTATCAAAGAGACTATATGATCAAACAGCTCGTCTTTACCGCCTCTCAGAGGATCCTTGCAATGCAAATTGTGAATGATTATTATACACCAGATGCAGCATGTGTTTTACAAACACACTGAGCTATTATGTATCTAGGTAGTATTGCTTACCTGAAGAAATAGATCGGTATGAGTTTTACCATTGTACACAATTACTTCGGTTTTGACTTCAACACCTCGAAGAGCTTCTGCAAAAGTTTTGCTACACAAAGAAAGACACAATTCGTCTGTTTTCAACAAACGTATTAATTAGACTAATAACTAGCGTATTTGTCAGATTCGTGGTGATCTAACCTTGCTTCAGGTGGGATGGAATGATCTTCGGATCCATGAAAGAGCACAATGTGAGGCAATAGAGATGCGGCTTTTCTTACACTCGGGTCTTTCAATCTCACTCCAGGAGAGAATTGTTCAAATGACTCTTCTCCTTCCATTATGCTGCAAAGTTGATCAACAAACAAAAAGAACCACCCAAAGCTATATGTCAGAGAAGTAAATATGATAGCAAGTAATGGCATTTTCAGAGTTTCAAACATGACTGATCATATGGCGCCTAAGCAGGAATTACCTTAGGAAAATGGAACGATACAGGCCCCGATTATGGCAGTGTTCGACCAAATTAAAGAGATTGTACCTGCTCCAGTTTGCAAATAGTGAAAAGATATTCTGATTACTGGATGGATCCGAGACCAAAACCGTTCGTAAGCTTCATGGTAGTTGTTGACGCTAAGTCAAGGAATACTTACCCGCCAGATAAACCAAAATAAGCTTTCATCTGAGAGACACTCCAAGAGATGCTCTCTCCTCTTGATTCTTTAATGGCTTGATCGATGAGAGCACAAGCAGAGATATGTGCACCAGCTGATTGCCCCATCAAATAGATTCTACACAAACAATCAGAGCCTGTGAAAGATATAGAGAATTGTACATACATAACCCCAAAGAAAGTGATGAGTGAGTGAGTTTTCAACCTGTTAGGATCGCCTCCAAATGCAGAGATGTTATTGCAGACAAATGAGATTCCTTGAGAAGCATCGCTTACCATATCACTGATTGTTCCCTGAGGGAAGTTTCTGGACCAAAGATATTTGTTAGATTAAAACGGTTAAGGAATTGTTTGTTTAATCTGATTAAATTACCTGTAATCTAAACATGCAACAATGATATCCCTTTCTGCTAGCTGCAGTCCCAAGAGAGAACCCCAAGCTTTGTACCTAAAGGATGAGTCAACTATGAAACTATCTGAATTCGACTTTATCTTTGTAAAATTAGGAAGCTTCAGGGATCCTATGCGTTTTATTTAAAGTTAACCACGATAAGAGAGACCTATACATGCAAGAATAAACCTTTGTGCAATATTTGTATACTAAATCTATCAGACTAGTATGAGTTAGTATACCCACAGCGAGCGAACTAATTACATAGAAGGAAGTCTAAAACAATCTCAAAGTAGAGGAAGAGTGTGGATTACCCGATAATCCAAGCGCCACCAGTCACGAAAACTACAACCGGCTTCAGGCCATCATTTGTTGGGGGTATGTACAAATCAAGCCTGCCATATAAACGAATCATTTGGGAACTCTATATATATATTGAGTGAAGGGAGAAGGCAAGATTAATTATGCTTGTTTTACCTATTCCTAGGTTGATCTCCATAAACTATACTCCTCCTAACTTGCGATGAGAAAAAATAAAGAAATGCAACTGCAGAAGAAGAAGAAGAAGAAAGAAAACAAACAAGCTTGTTAAAATGTACACAATTGACAAAACAGCTTCATAATAAATAAATAACAAGAGACCCTTCTTGCATGGCACATCACCTTGAAGAAATCCGGGCATGAGGAGCATTGCGTAACAAGCAAGAGCAAGTAATCTTGTGATCCACCGGTAACCTACCCTGCATTAAAACTTGCAACAATAAAATACAAACTCTTCTTACAGAAAAATTGTGGTAAGAATTCATCCAGAAGACGTTTGACATGTACAACTTTAGTGTGTGACAAGTAACTCTTGTAAAATCAAAATCAAATTGATTAGAGTGACAACAATTACAGAGAATTTGAATTTTTTTTATTATGATTCCCTGTCGAGCAAGTTACAATCATACGAACAAAATATAACGACACCATGCCACAAGATATATGTCCATGGAGCTGTGGTAATCAAATTGAAAAGGAAGGGTAAAATCGAAATTAGTACCCGAGATATCCAAGAAGGTTGAAGCTAAGTCGAGTTATCAAATACGTTTCGGCCGCCGCATGGCCGATGTCGCGACCCAACGACTGCTGCCGGCAAATTCGAGGCGATTCGTCCGCCGATGACTTCCCGGAGACTCTCCGACGAACTTTTTCGGGTGAAGACAACCTGTTGAAGCCGTCAAGCAGCGCCATTTCCATTTCGTCGGAATCCGCTGTGCCAACCTCCTTGAACTCTGACGCCGTTGAAGACATCGGACGGCAACGGTCCGCATGGCGAATCTCCGGAGACGGTTGCATGTCCGCCGTGAAATTGGTCGGAAAATGATTGGATGTCGGATTCTCCCTCCTCTTTGGTTCTATTTATTTATCGGTTCTGTTTTATTATTTCAAAGCATCCCTTTGAAAAAAGAAAGCTATTTATTTAAAATCATGTGCGATCACGAGGGAATAACAAAATTGTGCTTCCTAACTGAGTCATTTAATTTTTCTCTACTAATTAATATACTATCCTAATGATGAGTATTTTATAGTGGATTTGTGGGAGGTGGTTATTTCATAATTCATCGCTATTTAACGATATTACTGAGAATTTAGCTATGTACACCTGAGTTTATTGTTTATCGACCTATAAACGGTTTCTGAAGGCGATATCAAAAATAAAAAGGTGATACAATAATTGCGTTGAGAATAATGAATTGCGTTCGAAACGGTAAATAGAGTAACTGCTAATGTAAACGCTACTGCTGCTAATCATTTGTGTGATAATCTCGAAACTTTAAATAGAGTTGTGTGTAAACGCCACATGGAATAGAGGGCCCACACGCCTTAGAACGTGACGGGTAAACTTAGCGGTGGCACGCGCACCAACCAAAGACAATCTAATCAAAACAATGATGAGCTCTCTTGTTCCTATAATTTGAATTGGATTTATCCTAATTATAATTCTTTTTCTCCCCCTTCAAAGACAATATTTTTAAGTATATATCTCTAAAGAATATTAGTAACCAAAAGAAAGTCGAAATCTTTTTTAGCAACAATAATATTTCATAACCAAGAAAACGTAAAAGGAGAAGAAGAATCTACTTTACGCTGAAATATGATGAGTTACGAGAAAAATAAGACTGTGAGAGCCTGGTGGTATCCTTTTGTTTTTTTTTTTTTAAACAAAAGAAAAAGGATTTTAAAAGTCAACTCTGCATTTAGTGTTTGAATTTCACCTGAACCACCATCTCTGAACGGCAGTCACCGGAGTATTCAAGAAAGGAGCGTAACGTTGGATAATCGGATTCACCGTCCGCCCGATTCTGCTCCATGTGCTCTGGTGATAACCTGCTGTTACTGGTGCTTGATACATCAGCTTCAATAGCTGCCAACATTAACAAAAACTCAGGCTTATCCCTTATTCATGATAACAACTCTCAAGATCCAACCCACAAAAAAGGAGTTTGACGGTTTCTCATGACATAAACGCATGATTTTCAACTCAATAAAGGAGCAAAAAACTCTTCTTATTACCGACCTAATGGCCTTAGCCCGCGTAACCCTTCGTTTCAAAGAAAAAGATCAACAACAAAAGAAAAAAGGTGTTTGATTAAATACGGTGGTTCCTCCCTATAATCATATATATATATATATATATATATATATATTAATTAATCGTTTCTGAAATTATTATGAATGACATACTCCATTGAATACCCCGAACCATTAGCATGGCTCCGAACAATTTCTTATAATTTCATAAAGAACAAATAAGTTCATATATATATATATGTTCAGTTGATCAAGTTTCAACAAAGAATTCTACTTGCAGATGCTTCGCCATTTAGAGAGAAATGGTGATGACTCGACCCGAAAGTAGACCAAGATAGACATTTGAATAGACGTACCTGCCAGTACATGAATGTCTGTATGATGTTGCGTTGCCATCTGCAGTAAGTAAAATGACAATTTTGATCAGATGAGTGAAACCAGTAAAATGCAGTTCTAACCAGAGCACTCATGATATTCAAATATGAACTCAATTCATTTCAAAAGGTTCTAATGAATTTAGTGCCAATAAACTATTATTGCTTCTAAAAGGACGAAAGAGCGTACGAGAGCAGAGAGATGATCAAAAGGAAGCCAATGGCTATCTCAGCCTGCGATGAGAGGATGTTGAGGGTAGTTGTGTTCGACTCCACCCACACACATGGGTCTTCCAAGTACTTTCTGATAACCATTACAAAACAAGACACAAGGGGAGAGTTAAGCATCAGTAAGAATCCACAATACGAAAACGACTACTAAAAATCAGACCTGCGGATCAGCTGGATGCAAACTACCTGTAAATGGTGGAGCGAGCAAAGTTACGCCTCAAGAACTTGGCCACTTGTTCAAGTGCTCGACACAAGATGGGAATCAAAGCAACTGTGACAAATTGATAAGAGACTCAGACTAGTCATAAGAATTTATGTCATATGAAGAAATTCACACACATATACACAAAAAAAATTCAATCAACTCCTACACTTGAGACAGAGATGCGAAGTGACAAATGTAAGGCAGTAGATGAAATAGATGAAATCCTTTGCTCCGACAATTGACTGAAAATAAACTTGCAGCCCTTGCATATTCCATGCCCTTGGCCTCTGCAGATAACAAAAATCTGCTTACCGAAGGAAATCCGACGTCGTATGGATCCTAGAGATTATAAATGAGAGATCATACGGCTTACCCCGTAAAGAGAGTACAAGGAGTATAGAGATGAGCACGCAGTTCCCATGAAAGATAGACGATAAGCCCTATTTGAGAGATTCTGTGGTACTAGAGGTAACACTGCCAGCACAGCTATAACAAAAACCTGCAAAATATGATAGGGATTACAAAACTTGACGAGGGAAGAATAGTAAAGTGTAAGGTGAAGTATGCCAGACAAAACGTATTAGTCTTCATTAGTTCATATGATGAACCACACAGATTAAAACATCAAAGCCCCCTAATAAGAGCTATATCTTTTTCAAAGATATGTCTAGTAAAAATCTAGTGATTATAAGAACGGGGGGAAAAGGCACAGGGAAGAAGGTAAAAACGATTTAAGAAATTAAGTCTGCAGTTCAGTGAATAAGGAGTGATTCTGATCAACAAAATATGAAGAAGGAAGCATCGATAGAAATTGCAGCAGGAAAACATAATCATACCCAAGCATTGACAGAAAACTGAATTGTCTGCTGATCCCAGCGGCCCGAACTTGGGTTTGCACCTGTCGTAGTAGCAGACGGCCCAGTGGTTCGTGGAACCGATCCTGAGGCACAAAGTTTAGTTAGTTTTTGGTCATAAGAAGAAAGCTCACCCCATGTAGAATAAACTGAAAGGTCAAGAATATCAGGGAAAAAAAAAAGTTCACCTGAGTTCCGTGAACGAGCTTGTTCATTTGCATTCGCAGATGCAGATGTAGCAGATGGTCTGGCAGATTGCGAAGACGAAGACGAAGTCGACATAGGCTCCACAACAAGATCAGGATCCTACACAAGTCCATGACAGTATAACACCCAGATTCAGAAGATATTAAAAACGTTCGAAATCTTCGAAAAAAGCATAGCAAAGATGAACACATGGTTCTTATATAATATACACAAGACCCAAAGAGAATTGGAATCTATAAATTAAGCACAGAATTCAATAGAATCCCTCCTATCGGCTCAATCCCCTAATCATTATGAAACCGAGGAACTAATAAGTTAGCAGAAATAACATCAAAAACTCCCAAATCGTAAAATCGACCAACTGCAACACGCTTACTAAACCTAAGTTCACACAGAATCCCCAAACCAGAAGCGCCCACAAAACAAAACTCAAACTCGAAGTGATGAAGAATCGAGAGGCAATAGTACGGACCTCGAAGCGTTGATAGAATTTGCGCTTGAAATGCTCGATGACCTCGGGGCGAGAAGCCATGTGAGGAGGGATGAGAATATTGGACCAGTAATCCGCCCATCGAGCGTCGTTGTCGTAGTCGTATGCTGCCGCCGCGATCTTCTTCAATCGCTGAGGATCTTCGCTGTTTTCCGCCATCAATGAGTGAGATCGCTTCAAACTCTCTCTTTTTATTTTCGCCGGAGAGATTCGACCTTTCTGGGTTTCTCTCTTTGGTCCACTCTTCCTACTCTAGAGGAATCTTCCAAAAAAGCGACGACGTTTGGCGAGTGGCGAGTTTGTTGTGGACTTTAAAATTAATTGAATCGTCGTATGCAGTTATATATATTTCTCAAAATTTCTCTCCATTATAATATAAGACATGGTGTTGGTTTGATATATATGTTATGCATTGTCGTTAGTACCGAATCTTCTATCCGATAAACACCTCAGACTCTACAATTTCATATTAAACCGGACCAAAATAAAATTTGACCGAGATCGAAGCGATTAATAAGATACGGATAAGACAATGGTAATTTCAGTTAGGTTTCATTTTGTTTAGAGATGTGGATAAAATCTAATTTGGATTTGGTTCCTTTTTTTATTCGATTCGTTTTTCATCAAAACATGCGTCTCTGCAGAAAAATGAGTATCCAAATATGCAAATTAATTATCCATGACAAAAAATAAATAAATAAATACATGGCACTTTTTTCTCCATTTGTTTCCATTTATATTACCTTGGATTTGGATAACACTAATTAAATTCCAACTAATATATCATCAAAATATGTTAACTTAAAGAAAATGAATTTCAGTTAGGTGCAGTCTTTTTCAATTCATGCAGCTAAGTGTATATTAATCCAATATATCAATATGCGTAATTGCGTAAACTTATGTATGATTAGCTGTTTCTACGTACTAGCATCTATAAAAACATCATCATCATCATTACCATCACCAAAATCATCCATACTCAATCCAAAATTGGAAAGAAACAAACAAAATATTTAAAATATTTTCTAGAAAATGTCTAGCGGCCTTAGGCTAAGAAACGCGTATATTCCGGCGCCGGAGCCTGATGACCTTTCCGAGCAGCTGCCGTCAGAAACACAGCCCGCGGCGCTCAAAAGACAGATGTCAATGTCTCAACGAGCCATGTCAAACACGCTAACGTCAGCAGCAAATCTCTCAAACCTCCTCCCAACGGGAACACTCCTCGCGTTTCAACTCTTAACGCCCGTTTTCACTTCAAACGGCGTTTGCGACCACGCAACTCGTTTCCTAACCGCTATTCTCCTCTTCCTCTTAGCCGCGTCTTGCTTCGTCAGCTCTTTCACCGATAGCGTTAAAGCCGACGATGGAACGATCTACTTTGGTTTCGTCACGTTCAAAGGCATGTGGGTCGTCGATTACCCTGACATTACCGGGTCGGGTTTACCCGATTTAGCCAAATATCGGATGCGGGTCGTTGATTGGATCCATGCCACGTTGTCGGTTTTAGTGTTTGGAGCGGTTGCGTTGAGAGATAAGTATGTAACGGATTGCTTTTGTCCGTCGCCGGAGGAAGAGACGAAACATGTTTTGGACATTGTTCCGGTGGGTGTTGGGGTTATGTGTACCCTTTTGTTTACTGTTTTTCCGGCGAGACGTCACGGTATTGGATATCTTGTAACCGGAAATATTGATCGCCGGTAAAATTCTATAGCGTTTCATTTACGTCTCTAAACACAACGAAAACGGCGAGACGTTTCATTTACGTCTCAACATCTCGAGTAAAAAATCATTCCATGAATCAATCGGGCCTGGTAAACACCAATGTACACAATCATTGTATAGTATAACTTTATCTTCACGTTTATGCCCAAATCTGCTCGGATGTCCATCTGGCCTTAACAACATTAGTTTTGTTACATCTAGTAATCTCAATTTTAATCCGTTACTTTTGTTTTTGTCTCTTTTCGCAATGCGAAATTCATCTAGTTGAATGTTGTGTGTCTCTAGATTCATACCTTCTAACTCTGTCTCATTGCTCCTACAACAAAAATAAACCCAAATAAATGAACAGTCGAATCAAATCAAACTGAAATTATTAATTCTGAACCAACGAAACTTAAAAAAAAAAAAAAACGAATGGTTGAACAAGACGCCAAACTAAATAAATCTTGTAGAAACAGAACTAGTCAAACAAATCGAACTGAACACCAAAAATAAACTTATATATGTGCATGTGGTTATTTGTATTTGTTTTGATTTGCAAATATCGAATAACAAATATAAAACTGAGTTAAACATAACCGAGCTAAACCGACTAAAGTAATTGGCTGTAATTCGGAAGATATCCCTAGTGTAATAACGAACGTCTGATAAATCTGAACGAAGCGACAAGAAAAATAATAATACCTGTATGGTCGCGTTTTCAAGCAATTTCCACCTTTATCCCATTCTCCATCCTCAAAATGCGAAGGTGCAAATGTCCTTAGAAACACTTGTCCTTTAAAATTCTCTAACCCTTTGATTGTCTTAAATGTTGTTCTTAAAGCTCTTCTATACGCGAAATGTGCCCCGACATTTCTGACTCCGGGAATGTAACAATACAAGCAGCCTATCGTTTTTTGTTTGTCAAAAAGAAAGAGTGGTCGAA